>NW_027467714.1:925000-1320000 GCF_046742065.1 Oratosquilla oratoria
AGAGGAGTAGGAGAGGAACAGGAGGACTAATTGGTGAGGAACAGTGTGGATTTAGGACAGGTAGAGGTTGTGTAGATCAGATTTTTGTGGTAAGACATGTTAGAAAGCTAAAAGAAAGGGGAAGGATGTTTTTCGGGCTTTTATGGATCTGGAAAAGGCTTATGACAGGGTAGACAGGAAGGCACTGTGGGAGGTTTGCAAATATACGGGATAGGAGGAAA
This sequence comes from Oratosquilla oratoria, assembly GCF_046742065.1. Lineage (NCBI taxonomy): Eukaryota > Metazoa > Arthropoda > Malacostraca > Stomatopoda > Squillidae > Oratosquilla > Oratosquilla oratoria. Next base: position 925,222 of record NW_027467714.1, read on the forward strand.
GCTTCTAGGAGCTATCAAGAGTTTTTATGAGAGTAGTAGAGCATGTGTCAGGGTTAGAAATGGAGAGAGTGAGTGGTTCGAGGTAAAGGTGGGACTTCATCAGGGATGCTTTATGTCACCCTGGCTGTTCAACTTATACATGGATGGGGTGGTGCAAGAGGTAAATGCAAGGGTGGTGGGTCAGGGATTGGAGATGGTTAACCCCTTCACTACGGGCCAAAATCTCGCGGGCAGCATTAGCTGCCAGACGTGCGATGTTGCGTCATAATACTTGCAATATAAAAAATAAAGTCACCGCTGTATTGCTTGTTCTCTCTTTCTCCCATGAATTTTGATAACCATAGAAAATATGATGAAGCCAGTTTACAGAGTATGGGGGTCACGCTGGTACAACTACAGTAAATATAATCAAGACGCCGACATCGGCATCCTTGCGTACCCACTTGCTCCTCATGACGCCTACGTAGGTGTCATCGTATCGATGGGGTTAAAGAAAATGGAGTAAATTGGGAGGTGAGCCAGCTGTTGTTTGCGGACAACACTGCGCTTGTGGCAGGATCAGAGGAGGGATTGAGGAAGTTGGTGACAGTTTGGGAGAGTGTGTGAAAGAAGAAAGCTGAAGATAAATGTGGGTAAAAGTAAGGTGATGAGATGTACAAGGGGTGAAAGTGACAGCAGACTGGAAGTGAGCATTAAGGGAGAGCGACTAGAGGAAGTGGAAAGTTTTAGATACTTGGGTGCAAATGTGGCGAGAAAAGGAGTGAAGGTGGAGGTAGAATGTAGATTGAGAGAAGTGAGTAAATGCCTTGGTGGATTAAAAAGTGTAATGAGGAATAGACATTTGGGAATGGATGCTAAGAGGAGACTGTATGAAGGAGTGATTGTGCCAACAGCACTGTATGGGGCAGAAACACGGAACATAAGAGAGGAAGAGAGAAGGAGTTTGAATGTGTTTGAGATGAGGTGTCTGAGAAGTATGATGGGGGTTACTAGGCTGCCAGACAGATTGTTTTTCATAACAAGGGAACAATCTGTCTGGCAATGGCGGCATATTATCGAGAACCAATGTCATATATGAATACCGTTGTACTACTGGGGACTGCGCACCCTTTGATTCTTCATACATTGGGTTCACGACATGCCAACTGAGTAGACGGTTGTCCCTACATTTACAACAAGGAGCAATTAAACAACACCACCACCAATATCACCAGGCTGTAATCGATAGGGAGACAATCGTGGATAACACTAGGATAGTTGCACACTGCCAAAATTAAGGAACTAAAAATGCTTGAAGCCATTCACATAAGGGAGAGAGCTCCAATTATTAACATTCAATGTACTGTAATATGATTTCTGCCATCCCGCTATTTAATTCTTCCACTAGATTTGAAGCCCAACAACAGCAACACCCACCTCCCTTTCCCCCTCCCCCTCCCACACCTCACCAACCCCATATGACCAGTGTGGTGCCCCAGTGAGAAGACCTATCTTACCTGACTCCCCCCCTCTCCCTCCTCCCCCTTCCCCTCCCCCTCCCCCTCCCCCTCCAAGACGAAGTGCCCGACTACGTAGCGGGTCACGACCCATCCTGCGTTTCCAAGTGGCCTATATTTGAACCCATGTTGTCTGTACATTATTGTCAATTGTGAATCATGTAGCTTTGAAAATTGTGACTTGTTTCTTGTAACTATTCTGAAGGTGACTCCCTGAAGTCGAAACGTCAAATTAAATATGGAAGACTATGGAAGGCTTGTATTTGCCCACCCTCCTGAAATGGGACCTACTGTGAGAAAAATTGAAAATCTCAGTAAGAAGATTAATCGGTGCCAAAATGCTGTTGTGTTTAACTCAGTGTGTATTAGTGAGAATCTGTGCCCTAAATATACAATATATATATATATAATATATATATATATATATATATATATGAATTCCTACATTAAAATTTTTATTTCTCTTCATTAGTATGTCTATTTAATATTGCACTCTTTGGCTTGGTTTGGAGACCAGGTGCCAGCCCTTCAGGGCTGTGAGTGTTGTGTTTTTGTGGCATCGGTGGTGGATCTTAGATTACTGCTTTCCTTCTTCTTGGGGTAGCACCATCCTCTCCCTGCCATCTCAATGCACAGCTCAGCTACTTGAAAATTGAACACTGCAACAAAAACTACAACAGCCCCACAGAAAGAACCCTCCCACACCTGGTAAGAAGTGCACTGACACACCTCCATTCAAGACATCATCAGCTAGTACCTACACTTAATAGGCCTGGTTACAGATTCAAACTCCTCTGGATGCAAACACCATATAGTGGACATGGAACACTTCATACCATGATGCCCCACAAAATTCCCAGACAACACAATTATTATATTTTCTTGGAGTGAACTGTAGACCTGCCAGAAGCCAGGGGAAATGGATTGATTAGTTGTTGTTGTCGTTCCCTAGACTGTCTGTCCGAGCAGTCCCGTCTCCCCAAGGAATGCTACAGCTGAAACTGGGTTTTCCCACAAATCCTTTATAGAGTGTATGTTGTGTTGTTTGCGTGCATGATTGTGTATAATGCAGTCTTCCATTATGTGTTGTATGGTATGGGGTGAAGTGTTACATCCTGGGCAGCTGTTCACAATGCGGTCATCCAGCCTCTTCTGGTAGCTTAGAAGTGCTGGGTGGTGGCCGCTCCGCAGTCTGGCCAAGTGGACTCTGTCCTTTCGTGGAAGAGAGGATTCAGAAGGGTGGATATCAGGGGGTCTGGCATGCAGCAGTGTATTGTCTTTCAGTGTGTTAATGGAGCGGTGAGTGATATGATTATGAATATGTTTCCGGAGGCTGGTATTTGGTGGCTGTGGAGGAAGAGAAGAGAGTATCTGTGTGTGATACAGGTCTTTGGGTGTTGTTTTAATGTTTTTTGGTGTGTGTGGGTGTTCTGCTATGTAGTGTAGCAGGTGTGATGTGTTTGTGGTGACTGCGGCAAGTGTTTGTGTGCCTCTCATGTCGAGGTGGTCCTTGACTTTGAGGACTTTTGTTTCATGGTGTAAATGGTCTGTAGGTGTTGTATTTGTGCAGCCTGTAATTGATTTTAGGGCTTTGTTTTGTATGATTTGAAGGGTGTTGTGGTGTCTCTCATTGAGATTAGGAGCCCATGCAGGACTCGCATAATTCAACACTGAGCGTATGCATTGTTTGTATGTTGTTATATTAGTTTCTTTGTTTTGTCCAAATGTCGTTCCAGTGATTGACTTAAGTGCGTTAAGTCTGGGTGTGCATTTGTTTTTTATGTTTGTGATGTGTTGTTTGAAAGACATGGATGTATCGTATGTTACACCAAGAATTTTCGGTGTGTTTGTGTATGGTATTAGAGTGTTGCTGATGTAGAGATGAGGTATGTATTTGTGTTCTATTGTCCAGTTGGTGAGAAGTGTTGCTGTAGATTTGGTTGGAGCTATTTTGAGTCTGTTTGTGATGAACCATGTGTTGAGTGTATCAAAGTATGGCTGGATTATTTCTGCAGCTTTGTGTTACGATGTGTGCATGTGATTGTTATGTCGTCTGTGTAGGAAGAGATTTGTATTTCTGAGGTGTCTGGTGTGGGTAAGTCATGCATGTATAGATTAAATAGTGATTAGTTAATTCAGATGGTTCATTTCCAGATACCATAGATTTCCTTCATCCACGTGTTCTTTTCAGTGCAGAAATATTAACTAGCCTTATTTTGTTCAACAGATCGGCGCAGAGTTCAGATAAGCATATTTCTGATGTGGAAATGGTGAAGGTTGCTTCACAGGTGATGGCAGAAAGATTTAAGGCACCAAGAGCAGACAGAAACCTCAAATTTGAAAAGGAGAGAATAGAACTTCTGAGACATGTTAGTTAAACATTTATCGTATTAGATGTGTTAATTCTGCAAAATGGACATCAAACCGGGCCATTTTCAAAACCTATTAACCTCTTGTCCTCCATTACAAGGTGCAGCCCTCAGGGTCTGATACTTGGTCTCTGTCTTTGAACTTTAGCTGTATTTCTTACACCTTTTCACATATAGAGAGCTAACAACTGGTGACTGCTCTCATCTCCCTACAACTTTCAGCTAGTGACATAGAAACTATCCCGTAATGATTCAACACAGAGAACAGTCCAAAGTTTCTTCCCAGAGGGATCTGCCAAAGGTTATGTGGACCATTTCCAGCCACTGCAGGTGTTCCATTTAGCAAAACACAAGGCAATGATTGATTGATTAAAACTTTACAAATGTTAAAAGCAAAGGCATTTTTATAAGTACAGTATTAGATTGATTGGTAAAATGAAATAGTAAACATGTCTGTATATGTATATTTATATTTTATCATTCTTTTTCTCTTTAAGATTGAAGCTTTGAGTGATGAAATTACTAGACTTCGTGAGACCTTAAAATCTGAGAAATCTGAGGTCTATAAATGGAAAGATTTAGTGAAAGAACTTCGCTCATTGCTGGATGGAAAAAATGAAGATATTGAGCAGAAAAGATCAGAGGTAATATTTTTTATTTTCATATGCAGTGCAGTTTGATATTTTTCATAGATTGGTGATAGTATGTTCTATGTGAAGGGTACAAAAAGGAACCAGTATTACTGGGGGAAAAATATGTTGCAGTTGTTACATGATTTAAGTAAAAGAGAATGAAGGGATGGGTGTATTTACTTCAGTATAATATATAGGATTGAAGTTATGCTCTTGAGGTCGTGTCTTTGTAGCTCCCATTGTGTTCTTGGCTTATACTATTTTTTCTAATTTGTTCCAGAAGTATAGACAATTGTATGGAAAGCTGTGATTCCTGATGTCTTTTAAACGATCTTTTTTATTTTCTTACTATGTCCTCTTGAGCATTAAGGGTGAGAGACTGGAGGAATTGGATTGTTTTAGATACTTGGGTGCAAATGTGGCAGGAAAGAGAGGAGGGGGATGGAGGTAGAATGTAAATTGAGAGAAGCGAGTAAATGCCTTGGTGGATTAAAAAGTGTAATGAGAAATAGACATCTGGGAATGGATGCTAAGAGGAGGTTATATTTTTTTACCTAGTTGTATTTACCTAGTTGTATTTTGCGGGAAGGGGAGCTATGCTCGTGTTGTCCCGCCTTTGTATCTTGCAGTGTCTAGTTTGTTTTTAAACTCATGAATGGTTTTTGCGCATACTATTTCATTGTCCAGTTTGTTCCAAGTGTCCAAAAATCTATGAGGAAAACTGTTTTTCTTCAGTTCTCTTCTATAGCTATGTTTTTTTATTTTCTTTCCATGTCCTCTTGTGTTTCTTTTGTCCCAGTTAAGTAAGTTCTCACTATCGAGTACCTCTGTGCCTTTCATGATTCTGTAGATGGTCAATAGGTCACCTCTCTCTCTTCTTTGCTCCAGTGTCGGTAACTCCAGTTTAGCCAATCTCTCTTTGTATGATAGGTTTGCAAGTGCAGGTGCCATTTTTGTAACTGCTCTTTGGATTCTTTCTATTTTCTTTATATTCTTTTTGGTACTGGGGGACCACAATGTCGCTGCATACTCTAATCTAGGCCTTATCAATGTAACCAATATTTTTTTCATCATGTCTTCGTCCAAGTATGTAAACGCCACTTTTATTGATCTTAGCAAATTGTAAGTCTCCCCGACAATTTTGTTAATCTGTATATCATAGGACAAGTCGTTCGTGATAATTACTCCCAAATCTTTTTCGGATCCTACTTTCTTTACTTCTTTGGTTCCAATTGTATATTTTCCTGATATTCTGTTTTTGCTTTTTCCAAACTCCATTATGCTACACTTCTTAGTATTAAAGTCCACTTCCCATTTCTGACTCCAGTTCCATACCCTATTTAGGTCTTCTTGCAGTGCTTCACAGTCCTCATCAGTTTCTATTTTCCTTAGCAGTTTGGCGTCATCGGCAAAGAAGCTCATGTAGCAGTTCACGTCCTCATCCATGTCATTCATATAGATAGCAAACATTATTGGTGCCAGCACAGATCCTTGCGGTACTCCACTGATCACCTCTTTCCAGTCTGAATATTTTTCTCTGAGCACTACTCTCATCTTTCTACCAGTCAGAAAGTCCTCTATCCATTTTAGTAGGTTTCCCTGTATTCCTCCTATGTGTTCCAGTTTTTTTTAGTAGTTTTCTGTGTGGTACTTTGTCAAAGGCTATTTGCAAGTCTATGAAGGAGTGATTGTGCCAACAGCACTGTACGGGGCAGAAACTTGGAACATAAGAGAGGAAGAGAGAAGGAGTTTGAATGTATTTGAGATGAAATGTCTGAGAAGTATGATAGGGGTTACTAGGCTAGATAGAGTGAGAAATGAGGTGGTGAGGAGAACAGAGGTGGAAAAGGGAGCTGGGAGATAGGGTTGATGAAAGAGTATTAGGATGGTTTGGACACATGGAAAGAATGAGTGAAGAAAGATTTGTAAAGGTGGTGTGGAAGGCAGAGGTGGAAGGAGTGAATATGAGGGGGTGTCCTAGGATGAGATGGATGGATGGGGTGAAAGGGGCATTACAAAAGAGAGGAATAAGAATAGAACACATTAATTGAGACAGATATTAAAGAATATGAGGGAATGGAGTCAGAGGTGTGAAGGGAAATTTAACATTAAGAAATGTGGTATAATGGAATTTGGAAAGAGCAAAAATAGAATATTGGGTTAATATAAAATTGGTACCAAGGAAGTCAAAAATATTCAACTCAGAAAGGGACCTGGGAGTGATTATCTCAAGTGATTTGACACCTGATAAACATGTTAATAAATTAGTTGGAGAGACTTTTAACTTATTAAGATCAATGAAAGTGGCCTTCAACTACATGGATGAAGAAATGGTAAAGAAAATAGTGGTTGCACTGATAAGACCTAAATTGGAGTATGCTGTGACACTGGGCACCTAGTACAAAAAAAAAAAAAAAAAAAAAATAGGAAATTAGAAAGAATTGGAAAAGTAGCAACAAAAATGGCCTCTAAACTCTCAAATTTGACATATGAACAAAGATTGGATAAATTACATCTATCAACCCTGGAACAGAGAAGAGAAAGAGGTGATTTGCTGACCATTTACAGAATTATGAAAGGGATGGAATTTCTTGATAGAGACAACTTATTAAAATGGGACAGAAGAAAAACAAGAGGACATGAGAAGCTAAAGAAGGACAATTACAGAAGAGATTTGAAAAAGAATAGCTTCCTACACAGAGTGATTGATGTCTGGAACAAACTAAACAGGGAAACAGTGAGTGCCAAAATTATACAAGATTTTAAGAACAAACTGGATGCGTAGAGATAAGAAAACAGGTCACTACCAGTATAACTCTTGTCCTGTAAAATACAACTAGGTAAATACAGATAGGTGAATACACAGCGGTTGAAGTAAGACATACTGAAAAACAAGCTCTGAACTGCTAAGCAACACTGCCGATGGGCAAATTTGGAACCAACCTTACCTAGTTGTTTACAAAAACAAGAAGGGAGAAATGTACTTTGAGTGACTTGACAATGTAACCGTCCTTGTATCTTTATTTTTTTTCATGGTCAGTCACTTAAAAAAAAATGGAAGGAAAAACAAAAATCAAAGGGACAAAGAACCAACAAAAAGATGCCTAGATGTAAGTAGGGTCGAATCACTGTATGGGGTAATCCCAAAAAGGACATGCGTGAACAGAACACCAAAGACATACTAAAGGTTTGAAAAAAAATTATTTTCTGGTTTTGACAGAGAGAGTGGTATTATGTATAGAGGGAAATGGAAAAGAGAACACACGTTGAAAAATATAATGGAAATAGGGAAATAAACAACTTTTTAGATGAAATAATTGAACTCAAAAGTGAATGTAATATTATGTACAAAGAAGTAGCCCTATTAAGAAGGGCCAATGAAGAAAATAACAGGGAAATAGGTGAGTTGAAAAAGGAACTAAATAGGATAAAGGGAGAAAAGAAAGATTGAAAAATGAAGATATGAATAGGAATGAGGCATTAAAGAAAGAGATGAAAGATCAAATGCAGGCAGTGACAGAGAAAGTGGAAGAAAAGTTCAAAGAAAATGACTTCCATGAAATAAACAGTGGAAAGTAGAACAGGAAAGTAAAAAATTATCTTTTAAAGAAATAGTGCAGCAACAGGTCAAGGAAAATTATAAGGAAACAGTAATCCAAATAATTAAAGAGAAAGGTAATTTGGTCAGGGACACATTGGATAAAAAAAGATGCATTGTAATCTATGGTATTAAAGAGAAACATGATGTTCCTAGGTATCAGAAAGAAAAAGAGGAAAAAGAGATCGCTAAAGAAATTGTGAAAGAGATTCAAGTGGAAGGACAAAGAATACATACATATACCAAGGCTTATCCCCCATACAAGGGAGGTAGCCAAAAAGACAAAAAGGCATAAAATCATTCCCACCCATTCCATCCGTAAATACACTCCACTCCCCTCCACCCTCCCTCTTATCTTAGCACCTCCTGGATGACGGGTCATCTCTGCACCCTGTCCACTGCCCTGGGTAAGAGGCAGTGTCGCAAGGTACAGCACATCCACAGCAAGGCCGCTTCGTTAAATCGGCGACCCCCCCTCTCTGTCCCCCCATGCATAAAATGAGAAGACGGGGAGAAATCCCTTCAGGCTGCGTCAAATTTTGCTCACTCATACTACCTCACCCCCCAACCCCCACCCATTCCACCTCATGCATCACAACATCATCCATATACAACCATTCTCCATTCACCCCTGTCTTCTGTCCTCTCCCGTCCTTCCTCAACAGACATTCCCCTCTTCCCCAAAGCCCCCCTCACCCCATCCATCCATCTCATCCTAGGATGCCCCCTTATGTTCACTCCCTCCACATTTGCCTTCCACACCTCTTTTACTAGTCTTTCTTCACTCATTCTTTCCATGTGTCCAAACCATCCTCATACTCTTTCATCAACCCTATCACCCAACTCCCTTTCCACCCCTGTTCTCCTCCTCACCTCCTCATTTCTCAGACACCTCATCTCAAACACATTCAAACTCCTCTCTTCCTCTCTTATGTTCCATGTTTCTGCCCCATACAGTGCTGTTGGCACAATCACTCCTTCATACAGTCTCATCTTAGCATCCATTCCCAAATGTCTATTCCTCATTACACTCTTCAATCCACCAAGGCATTTACTAACTTCTCTCAATCTACATTCTACCTCCACCTCCACTCCATCTATTCTTCCTGCCACATTTGTACCCAAGTATCTTAAACTATCCACCTCCTCCAGTCGCTTTCCCTTAATGCTCACTTCCAGTCTACTGCCACTTTCACCCCTTGTACATCTCATCACCTTACTTTTACCCACATTTATCTTCAGCTTTCTTCTTTCACACACACTCCCAAACTCTGCCACCAACTTCCTCAATCCCTCCTCCGATCCTGCCACAAGCGCAGTGTCGTCCGCAAACAACAGCTGGCTCACCTCCCACTTCTCTCCATTTTCTTTAACCATCTCCAATCCCTGACCCACGACCCTTGCACTACCCCATCCATGTATAAGTTGAACAGCCAGGGAGACATAACACATCCTAGCCGAAGTCCCACCTCTACCTCAAACCACTCACTCTCTCCATTTCTAATCCTGACACATGCTCTACTACTCTCGTAAAAACTCTTGACAGCTAGAAGCTTTCCTCCTATCCCATATATCTGCAAAACCTCCCACAGTGCCTTCCTGTCTACTCTATCGTAAGCCTTTTCCAGATCCATAAAAGCCCAAAAAACATCCTTCCCCTTTCCTATAGCTTTCTCAGATGTCTTACCACAAAAATCTGATCTATACAACCTCTACCTGTCCTAAATCCACACTGTTCCTCACCAAATACTCCCTCTGTTCCTCTCCTAATCCTCTCAACCAAGATCCTCCCATAAGCCTTCCCAACTACACTTAACAAGCTAATCCCTCTGAAACTACTACACTCACACTTGTCCCCTTTTCCCTTGTAAAGTGGAACTATACAGGCACTCCTCCAGCCGTCCGGCACTCTACCCTCTCTCCAGCAAACATTAAATAACCTCACCAGCTAGTCTACCATCACTGTATCTCCTTTTTTTAGACATTCTGCATGGCATCCATCCATACCAGGTGCCTTACCTGCTCTCATCATCTTAACAACTGCCTTCACTTCATCCTTCCTTATTTCTCCCGCATTATCCTCTCTCATCACGGTCATTTTCTTAGCACTTCCCACTGCAACTATCTTTCCCTCTCTATCTTCCATCACATTTAGCAACTCCCTAAAATATTCTGCCCATCTTCCCCTTACTGCCTTCTCTTCCATTATCATCTCTCCATCTGCACCTTTTACCATTTCTTCTCTACTTGATTCGCCTCCTCTTCCTCTCTTAATTTCTTTCCAAAACATCTTTTTATTACTTTCAAAATTTTCTGTCATACTCTTACCCATTTCACATTTGCTCTCCTCTTTGCCTCCTTTACCTTGTGCTTTACTTCTCTTTTCTTTTCATTGTTTCTCTCATATGACTCCCTCGTCCTATTTTGTAACCAAACTGTGAAAGCTTGCTTCTTCTCTTCTACAACCTTCTTTGTTTCCACATACCACCATTCACTACCCTTCCTTCTATTTCCTCCTATCCTTCTTGTTCCACACACCATCCTTGCACACTTTGTGACTCCCTCCTTGAACCATCCCCATTCCTCCTCCACTCCTAGCTCTACTCTATCCTTTACTCCTTCCCACTCCTCTCTCAGTTTCTTCTTTTACTCTTTCTCCTTTTCCTTTTCATTTAAAGAGTTCACCCAAAGCACCTCCCTACCTTTTGTCCTTTTCCTCTTTCTCCATCTATCCTCCACTTTCAACTTACCTTCCACCAAAAAATGATCTGATATTCCCCCACTCTCCCCTTAGTACATATACATCCTTAACTCTTCCTATTATACTCCTACCTACCACTACATAGTCCATTAACGCTTTATCTACCACCCTTCCATCCACCACCCTTTCCCATGTGTACTTATGCTTGACTTCCTTCCGAAACACTGTATTTGCTATCGTCAATTCTCTTTCCAGAGAATTCTCAACCATCAACTCTCCACTACGATTCTTTCCTGGAACTCCATATTTCCCAACCACTCCATCAATTGGACCATTTCCTACCCTAGCATTAAGGTCTCCCAGTGCTACTACATTGATGTTTCTCCCTAATCCCTCTATGCACTCATTTATATTTACCCAAAAAGCCTCCCCTTCTTCTACACTCTTCTCACTACCAGACCCATATGCACTTACAAAAACCCACATCTCCTTTCCCAGTTTCACCTTCATCCACATCATCCTCGAGGAAACCTCCTTCCACTCCACTACACGTTTACCTATCTCTTCACTTACTAGTATAGCCACCCCTTCTCTCCCTTGCCCTCTCTTCACTCCTGTGTACCTCCCAATTACACTCCCAAACTTACACTCGCCCTTCCCTTTCAACTTAGTTTCACTCAAAGCTAACACATCCATCTTTCTTCTCATAAACATACTACCTATCTCTTCCCTTTTACTCTCATCTGTACCACATCCACGCACATTAAAAGACCCAAACCTTAGGGTGTAGGTTGGAAAACTCCTAGACCCTCTTATGCCTTTACTTTTTTTAGGAATGTCCCCTGTGGGGCTACAGGGGGAAGGATGCCTGGTCCCAATCCCCGTCCCTTTCTTCTTGCTTCTTATGATCCAAGTGGAAATACTTGGTGGCAGTATTCTTTTGCCCCCACCACAGGGTAGGTAGGCGAAAAAGGAAATGAATATTCAGAGTAATTGTACAGGACAGTAATAAGAGGTTGGGGGACAGCATAATGGAGGGACAGTCATAGTATTAAAGTGTCATCATTTCTCTATGGACTGAGTTTTCCTCTATCAGACAAAATGATGTGTTGCTCTGGTCCATAGGGGCACCCCATATAGACCCTAAAGTATCAACTGCATGCTACTTTGCCACAATAACATGCAGCCAATAATCAGGTAGATAATCAAAAGAAAAACAATATAGGCCACAAAAAATAAAACATGGGTCACAAATGATTGTAGAGGAAGTACTATCTAGAACAACAAAACTAGCAAATAGTGAACAACAGAAGAATGTATGAATAAAAAGAGAAATGAGCCATGTGGAAAAAGATTTGGTTGAGGCATCTTTGTTAAGGGAAACATACTTGATTCTCAAGGTATCACAATTCTTATTATAAATATATCCCAACACCTTTCCCTCTTATTGCTAATGACTTCTTGTTCAAGAGAAGAGAGAACAGAACTATAGCTGCATGTCCACTCCCTGAGAGGTAAACCTCCATTAAGCATGATCTTATTATTCCTCTCAACCGTAGCAGGGAGTGAACTAAATTCATTGAAGGTGTAGATAAGATTGTCTACATTGAATTTATCTTGAGACAGTTTGAGAGTAAGTCTGCATGGAAAGATGATGTTGGATGATGAAGTTCAGTATAAAGAGAGAGCAGATGAAACTAAAATTAATAGTAGTATACCTGTAAGGAATATATTGGTTGTCAATTCTCTTAAAGAAACAGAACCTATTACAATCACCCTCATCCCTCAAAACGGATATGCGAGAAGGCTTTCATAATATCTGCTAAAATGACAAAATTGTTGGTTCTGAAGTACAACAAGAGAGGAAGTTGTTCATCAAATCAACTCCCAGGAATGCAGCCTCATTTAAAGAAGGGACCTTTCCTATTTTGAGAGAGCATTTCAAAACGGGTCTTATTTTAGAGGTGGCAAGATCATCGTTCTTGAGCACATGTCTATGGGGTATAAATATTTGGCCAGGGACTCATTTAGTAATGGGTTCAATAATGCCCAAGGCCTCTTGCTGATCAAACACAGCCTTGTACTCTTCCCTAAGGCCTTTGTCCCCAAGCTTATCATAGACCCTTTGAGCCACTGCCAAGGCCATCTTTAGATTTGAGGGAACAAGGTCCACCAAATCCCTTTTCAATGGAATCTTTACACAATAGTGATCCTTGAAGGACATGGACTGTATAAATGTATCAACCTCCAAAGCATCAATGTCGGGGGTTTGTTCTTTAAGGGAGATCAGACAGTCTGATAGAAAAATATTAATAAAAAAAAAAGTTTTTTATATATCGACTTGATATTTTTACAGTATAATCAAATTATTATTTTCCATATTCCATGAGCATTTGAAAAATGTATGTCCATCTCTTCATCTGTCAGTCGGTATGTCATTGATGATGTCACAAAAGTTTTCCGATCTTAAAACTTTACCTAGGCTAACTTGCTTTTGCATATAAAATCTCAAATACCATATAAACAGTGTGTAATTCTGTTTTTTCCTAAAATCTTAATAGATCAAGATGTACATAGGTCATAAAATGCATGACTTTGTGACGTCACACTGATAGCGTTTTTTTTCCAATAAAATTCCCTCTAGCGATATTATTTATCACTTTAATCATTTATCAAAACTTACACGAGAAAGGCACAAAATTCATGTGTTAGCATGGTAAGTTTGAAGAAATTTTGACTATTTTTCAAAATTTGCCAAATATTTGAAGCCATAAAATTTTTGTTTTGAGTAATCAGGCTTCAAAATTTTCAGTAAGATGTCTGAAGTTTTTAATACAACATACTTTGGTTTCAAATGTTATGACTGGAATTATTTTCTAATATAACATTCTAAAAATTTCTATATATAAATTATACTCAAAGTCTTTGTTTATAATGATATTTAAAATAGAAATAATCCTTTTTCACTTTAGTATCTGTTGAATGTTGCAATGGTGAGCCTTTTTTTTTCTCTCCTTTTCTGTGCCTTTATCAGCTTTTATGGGTAAAAGCCTCACTGCTGGGGTGCCGTCACAGTGTCAAATCATTGATAAGGGTTATTTTTTAATCAGCAATGGGCACCTTCCCTTATCACCAAACAAGTGAGTGCCACCCATTGCAAAAGGTTCATTTCATCAAAAAGCACAAATTTTTGCCTGAGTCTGTACGACAACTAAGAGAGAAAGATGCTAAATGCCACTAGATTTTCACACACAAAACAAAGGGAAATATCGAGAAAAAGGCACGCAGAAAAGAGCTGTATTTTGCCGCATGTAGGGTTCATTCTTGCATGTGGCTAATACGCCCATTGTCCCTTTAACCCCTTCCATACGGTGCCGCATACGTAGGCGGCATGAGGAGCAAGTGGATACGCGAGGCTGCCATATCGGTGTCTTGATTATATTTATTGTAGTTGCCCCTGCCTACTGACATACTCTCTAAACTGTCTTCATCACATTTTCTATGGTTATCAAAATTCACGGGTGAAAGAGAGAACGATCGATATAAGCGGTGACTATTTTTTATGATGCGAGTATTATTACGACACATCGTACGTCTGGCAGCTAATGCTGTCTGCGAGATTTTGGCCCGGAGTGAAGAGGTTAAACCTACTCAGCACATGTTAGCGAGCACCAATGGCTAAAATTAACTTTCCTACATATTTTTGAAGTGTTGGAATGTAAATCCATGCAATATGATTTTATTGGCTTTCCAGACCGTCAGATCCCCCTTAATGCCTATGGACTCTAAAGAATAAATATCATCAAGACCATACTCTACATTAGAGTTAACAAAAACTTCCTGCAGAGGATCTAATTGTAAACTTACTGGTTCCAAGCAGAAATTGACAAGTAACTTTTTCTTGCCTAACTTTTTGGGAGGAAAGAATTTAACTCCTTTTAGACTGAGTACAGGAAGTTCCCTTCTCAGTTTTCTTTAGAGAAATTCCACTGGCTTTCAAAGAAGAATTGCAGAAAATAAGAGAATCACCATTGTATTCCTCAATACAATTTAAAAAATCGACTCCAAGGTCAGATTCGGGATTGAAACCATCAGAATTTTGTACTTCAATAGAGGACATTTCAGAAACCCCTTTTATCATCCTTTTTATATAGAAAGGTTTCTCATTAGGAGGGATACATTAAACCCCAGTCCTGTATGAAGCAAATGAAAAAAGAACTGAGACTGAAAAGAATTTTTTTTTGGAGAATGGTAGACGTGAGGCTGAGAAAATGGTATATCAGGATAAAGGATACAAAGCAGACAGAAAAAACAAGAAAGGAAAAAATTAAAGTTAGCCTATACCAACATAAATGGAATGATTTCGGGACTGAATGAATGAAATGACTATCTGGCATTAGAAAAACCAGACAAAATGGGGTATTGGCTGCTTGTTATTGTGGCAAAGTAGCATGCAGTTGATACTTTAGGGTCTATATGGGGTGCCCCTACAGACCAGAGCCACACATCATTGTGTCTATGATAGAGGAAACTCTGTTCATAGAGAAATGATGACACTTTTATACTACGACTGTCCCTCCATTATGCTGTCCCCCAACCCCTTGCTGCTGTCCAGTACCATTTCTGTGAGTATTCATTTTCTGTGGTGGGGGAATTCCCTATGGTGAGGGAAAAGAATACTGCCACCAAGTATTTCCACTTGGATCGTAAGAGGTGAGAAGAAAGGGACGGGGATTGGGACTAGGCATCCTTCTCCTTGTAGCCCCACAGGGGACATTCCTAAAAGAAAAAGCAAAGGCATAAGAGGGTCTGGGAGTTTTCCAACCAGCACCATAAGGTTTGGGTCTTTTAATGTGTGTGGATGTGGTACAGATGAGAGTAAAAGGGAAGAGATAGGTAGTATGTTTGTGAGAAGAAAGATGGATGTGTTGGCTTTGAGTGAAACTAAGTTGAAAGGGAAGGGTGAGTGTAAGTTTGGGAGTGTAAGTGGGAGTGTAGCATTATGTGAATGTTACTTGCGCTTAGGTGCCGAGAGAGTGAAGGAGACTTTGGTGGCTTTATTCTGGTTAACCCAAGTGTCGACCTAGGCTGGGTCGACGCGGGCAGGGCTCGGAGCCCTGCCCTAAACCACAAAAGTGACCGCGAGCCTCGGGTCGGGCACTGCTGGGTACAAGTACAGAAAGGAACTGGCTGGGGACACCAAACCTGGCATCTTTATATAGGCCTCATGCGTACGTTAAAGTAGCACACGACCCACCCTTACCGAAACATGGCTCGGCAGGGCTTAGGTTGTGCTTTCAAGAGGATACAAATGCATGTAGTACAGGCGTACTATAGATTTAACCTACACACAATTAATATAAGGCCGAAGGCCAGCTACTTCTACACACAATATCCATTCCTGGTCCATCCCATTTCTGCAGCGGCGATGCTATAAGCCAAAATACCGCGTCGAGGCACAT
The DNA here is from genome assembly GCF_046742065.1 of Oratosquilla oratoria. Taxonomy (NCBI): domain Eukaryota; kingdom Metazoa; phylum Arthropoda; class Malacostraca; order Stomatopoda; family Squillidae; genus Oratosquilla; species Oratosquilla oratoria. Next base: position 941,480 of record NW_027467714.1, read on the forward strand.
GTGGGGGGCTTGTCCACCACATTTACCCCCCTTCCCCTGCGAAGCGTGGAATCGTGATGTCCAAGCAGGGGGGGGGGGGCGTGGGTGACGTCAGTGGAAGGAGGAACCTGCGGAGGCGGCGCCAGCGGCGGCGGCGACTACGGGAACGGGAGAATTGGCCGTGAGCGACGTCAGTGGAAGCGAGAATTCCCTAAAGAGGGCGCAGACGACAGCGGTGGCTGCGGCGGGGGCTGCAGGAGTGGCCGTGAGCGACGTCAGTGGAAGTGACAACTCCCTAAAGAGGGCGCAGACGGCGGCAGCGGTGACTGCGGCGGGGGCTGTAGGAGTGGCCGTGAGTGACGTCAAGCGAAGAAGCGCTCGTAACGTCGAGCGGAGTTGCTCGTGGCATCCATCGGGGAGGCGGCCGTGAGTGACGTCAAGCGAAGAGGCGCTCGTGACGTCGAGCTGAGTTACTCGTGGCATCCATTGCGGAAGCGGCCGTGAGTGACGTCAAGCGAAGAGGCGCTCGTGACGTCGAGCTGTGTTGCTCGTGGCATCCATCGGGGAAGCGGCCGTGACGTCAAGCGAAGAGGCGGTCGTGACGTCGAGCGAGGAAGCGGTCGAGAGCGACGTCAGGCGAAGGGGCGGTCGTGCCGTCGAGCGATGAGGAGGTTGTAGCTGCGAAGGCTGTGATGATTGGCGGTGCGGTGGCTGCGACTGTGGTAGGGTTGAAGAACGTCCATGGAGTCACACAAGTTGTCGATGAACCAGATCAGAAGCGGCTGGGTGCAATCAAGTCCAAAAACTCCGGTGGTCACCAATTTAACATTTCGTGAATGTTACTTGTGCTTAGGTGCCGAGGGAGTGAAGGAGACTCGAGTGAGTTTGGTTGCTTTATTCTGGTTAGCGCGAGTGTCGACCTAGGCTGGGTCGACGCGGGCAGGGCGCAGAGCCCTGCCCTAAACCATAAAAGTGACCGCGCGCCTCGGGTCGGGCACTGCTGGTACAAGTACTGAAAGGAACTGGCTGGGGACACCAAACCTGGTATCTTTATATAGGCCTCATGCGTACGTTAAAGTAGCACACGACCCATCCTGACCGAAACATGGCTCGGCAGGGCTTAGGTTGTGCTTTCAAGAGGATACAAATGCATGTAGTACAGTCGTACTATAGACTTGTCCTACACACAATTAATATAAGGCCGAAGGCCAGCTTTTTCTACACACTCTATCCATTCCTGGTCCATCCCATTTCTGCAGCGGCGATGCTATAAGCCAAAATATCGCGTCGAAGCACATGTGGGGGGCTTGTCCACCACAGGAGGTTATCAGGAGTGAAGAGAGGGCAAGGGAGGGAAGGGGTGGCTATTCTAGTAAGTGAAGAGATAGGTAAATGTGTAGTGGAGTGGAAGGAGGTTTCCTCAAGGATAATGTGGAAGAAGGTGAAACTGGGAAAGGAGATGTGGGTCTTTGTAAGTGCATATGGGCCTGGCAGAGAGAAGAGCATAGAAGAAAGGGAGGCCTTTTGGATAGATTTAAATGAGTACGTTTGCTGGAGAGAGGGAAGAGTGCCGGAGGACTGGAGGAGTGCCTGTATAGTTCCACTTTACAAGGGAAAAGGGGACAAGTGTGAATGTAGTAGTTTCAGAGGGATTAGCTTGTTGAGTGTAGTTGGGAAGGCTTATGGGAGGATTTTGATTGAGAGAATTAGGAGAGGAACAGGGAGTAATTGGTGAGGAACAGTGTGGATTTAGGACGGGTAGAGGTTGTGTAGATCAGATCTTTGTGGTAAGACAAATATGTGAGAAAGCTATAGGAAAGGGGAAGAATGGTTTTTGGGCCTTTATGGATCTGGAAAAGGCTTATGATAGGGTAGACAGAAAGGCACTGTGGGAGGTTATGCAGATATACAGGATAGGAGGAAAGCTTCTGGGAGCTGTCAAGAGTTTTTATGAGAGTAGTAGAGCTTGTGTCAGGATTAGAAATGGAGAGAGTGAGTGGTTTGAGGTAAAGGTGGAACTTCGTCAAGGATGCGTTATGTCGCCCTGGCTGTTCAACTTATACATGGATGGGATAGTGGGAGAGGTAAATGCAAGGGTAGTGGGTCAGGGATTGGAGATGGTTAAAGAAAATGGAGAAAAGTGGGAGGTGAGCCAGCTGTTGTTTGCAGACGACACTGCGCTTGTGGCAGGATCGGAGGAGGGATTGAGGAAGTTGGTGACAGAGTTTGGGAGAGTATGTGATAGAAGAAAGCTGAAGATAAATGTAGGTAAAAGTAAGTGTGATGAGATGTACAAGGGGTGAAAGTGGCAGTAGTCTGGAAGTGAGGATTAAGAGAGAGCGACTGGAGGAAGTGGATAGTTTTAGATACTTGGGTACAAATGTGGCAGGAAAAGGTGGAGTGAAGGTGGAGGTAGAATGTAGACTGAGAGAAGCAAATAAATGCCTTGGTGGATTGAAGAGTGTACTGAGGAATAGACATTTGGGAATGGATGCTAAAAGGAGACTCCCATAAGCCTTCCCAACTACACTCAACAAGCTGATCCCTCTGAAACTACTACACTCACACTTGTCCTCATTTCCCTTGTAAAGTGGAAATATACAGGCACTCCTCCAGTCCTCCGGCATTCTACCCTCTCTTAAACAAACATTAAATAACCTCACCAGCCAGTCCACCATAACTGTACCTTCCTTCATCAGACATTCTGCATGGCATCCATCCAACCCAGGTGCCTTACCTGCTCTCATCATCTTAACAGCTGCTTTCACTTCATCCTTCCCTATTTTTCCTTCATTTTCCCTACTCATCACTCTCATTTTCTTAGCGCTTCCCACTGCAACTACCTTCCCTCCCTATCCTCCTTTACATTTATCAACTTCCTAAAATACTCTGCCCACCTTCCCCTTACTGCCTTTTCTTACCTTTTCTTGTCTACTTGATTCGCCTCCTCTTCCTCTGGAAATGGACTCAAAAATGGGAAGTGAACTTCAATATCAAGAAATGTAGTATAATGGAGTTTGGAAAAAGTAAAAACAGAATATCAAAGAAATTATAAAATTGATGAAGTCAAAAAAGTGAATTCTGAAAGAGACCTTGGAGTAATAATCAGCAAAGACGTGACACTAGACAAATGTATCAATAAAATAGTAGAAACCTTCAACCTATTAAGGTTAATGAAAGTGGCATTTAACTACTTGGATGGGGAAATGATTAAGAAAATATTAGCTACATTAATAAGACCAAAACTGGAGTGTGTAGCAACTCTATGGACACCCAGTACTAAAAAGAATATAAAGAAATTAGAATACAAAGAGCAACAACAAAGTTGGCACCAACTCTTTCCAAATTAACATGCGAACAAATTGGAATTACCAACTCTGGAATGTGCATACATATACCAAGGCTTTTTCCCCCTTACAAGGGAGGTAGCCAAAAAGGGAAAGGCATAAAATCATTCCCACCCATTCCATCCCTAAATACACTCCATACCCCTTCACCTTCCCTCTTATCTTAGCACCTCCTGGATGATGGGTCATCCCTGCACCTTGTCCACTGCCCTGGGTCAGCAGTGTCGCAAGACACAGCACATCCACAGCAAGGCTGCTTCATTAAATCGGCGACCCCCCCTCTCCGTCCCCCCATGCATAAAATGAGAAGACGGGGAGAAATCCCTTTGGGCTGCGTCAAATTTTGCTCACACATACTACCTCACCCCCCATCCCCCCACCCATTCCACCTCATGCATCACATCATCCATATACAACCACTCCCCATTCACCCCTGTCTTCTGTCCTCTCCCATCCTTCCTCAACAAACATTCCCCTCTTCCCCAAAGCCCCCTTCACCCCATCCATCCATCTCATCCTAGGACGTCCCCTCATGTTCACTCCTCCACATCTGCCTTCCATACCTCTTTTACTAGTCTTTCTTCAATCATTCTTTCCATGTGTCCAAACCATCCTCATACTCATTCATGAACCCTATCTCCCAACTCCCTTTCCACCCCCATTCTCCTCCTCACTTCCTCACCTCCTCATTTCTTACTCTATCTAGCCTAGTAACCCCCATCATACATCTCAGACACCTCATCTCAAACACATTCAAACTCCTTCTCTCTTCTTCTCTTATGTTCCATGTTTCTGCCCCATACAGTGCTGTTGGCACAATCACTCCTTCATACAGTCTCATCTTAGCATCCATTCCCAAATGTCTATTCCTCATTACACTTTTTAATCCACCAAGGCATTTACTCGCTTCTCTCAATCTACATTCTGCCTTCTCCTTCACTCCACCTTTTCCTGCCACATTTGCACCCAAGTATCTAAAACTATCCACTTCCTCCAGTCGCCCTCCCTTAATGCTCACTTCCAGTCTACTGCCACTTTCACCCCTTGTACATCTTATCACCTTACTTTTACCCACATTTATCTTCAGATTTCTTCTATCACACACTCTCCCAAATTCTGTCACTAACTTCCTCAATCCCTCCTCCGATCCTGCCACAAGCGCAGTGTCGTCTGGAAACAACAGCTGGCTCACCTCCCACTTTTCTCCATTTTCTTTAACCATCTCCAATCCCTGACCCACTACCCTTGCATTTACCTCTCCCACTATCCCATCCATGTATAAGTTGAACAGCCAGGGTGACATAACGCATCCTTGACGAAGTCCCACCTTTACCTCAAACCACTCACTTTCTCAATTTCTAATCCTGACACAAGCTCTACTACTCTCATAAAAACTCTTGACAGCTCCTAGAAGCTTTCCTCCTATCCCATATATCCACATAACCTCCCACAGTGCCTTTCTGTCTACCCTATCATAAGCCTTTTCCAGATCCATAAAGGCCCAAAAAACATCCTTCATCCTTCCCCTTTCCTATAGCTTTCTCACATATCTCTCTTACCACAAAAATCTGATCTACACAACCTCTACCTGTCCTAAATCCACACTGTTCCTCACCAATTAGTCCCTCTGTTCCTCTCCTAATACTCTCAATCAAAATCCTCCCATAAGCCTTCCCAACTACACTTAACAAGCTAATCCCTCTGAAACTACTACATTCTCAATTGTCCCCCTTTCCCTTGTAAAGTGGAACTATGCAAGCACTCCTCCAGTCCTCCGGCACTCTACCTTCTCTCCAGCAAACATTAAATAACCTCACCAACCAGTCCACCATCACTGTACCTCCTTTTTTAAGACATTCTGCATGGCATCCATCCAACCCAGGTGCCTTACCTGCTTTCATCATCTTAACTGCTGCCTTCACTTCATCCTTCCTTATTTCTCCTCCATTTTCCTCACTCATAACGGTCATTTTCTTAGCATTTCCCACTGCAGCTATCTTTCCCTCCCTATCCTCCTTCACATTTAGCAACTCCCTAAAATATTCTGCCCATCTTCCCCTTACTGCCTTCTCTTCCATTATCATCTCTCCATCTGCACCTTTTACCCTTTCTTCTCTACTTGATTTGCCTCCTCTTCCTATCTTAATTTCTTTCCAAAACATCTTTTTATTACTTTCAAAATTTTCTGTCATACTCTTACCCCATTTTACATCTGCTCTCCTCTTTGCCTCCTTTACCTTTTTCTTTACTTCTCTTTTCTTTTCTTTGTAAGTCTCATATGACTCCCTCGTCCTATTTTGTAACCAATCTGTGTAAGCACGCTTCTTCTCTTCTACAACCTTCTTCATTTCCTCATCCCACCATTCACTACCCTTCCTTCTATTTCCTCCTGTCCTTCTTGTTCCACACACCATCTTTGCACACTTTGTGACTCCCTCCTTGAACCATCCCCATTCCTCCTCCACACCTACCTCTAATCTATCCTTCACTCCCTCCCACTCCTCCTTCAGCTTCTTCTTGTACTCCTTCTCCTTTTCCTCTTCATTTAAAGAGTTGACTCTAAGCACCTCCCTACTTTTTGTCCCTTTCCTCTTTCTCCATCTGTCCTCCACTCTCAACTTACCTTCCACCAGAAAATGATCTGATATTCCCCCACCCTCTCCCCTTAGCACATGTACATCCTTAACTCTTCCTATCATAACAAACTCGGTATAAAGAACAGGAAGCCGGACTTCGTAACCACACACTATCATAACTTTAATAAAGCGCTTACATAGCGGCTTACGACACAAAGGCTTAAAATTTTAATGTTGAAACCGACTACTAAAGTTAAATTTAAATATTTCAATTAAATTCTCAAATTCAGAGATAATAAACTAGATCCAAGAATTCAAATTATGTCAGAGAATTACGATCTATTGTAATTATGATTTTTTTTTTTCAAGAATGTCGGAGAACTTACCTGGTTGAGTTCTCTGACATAATGTCTGAACTTGTAGTGTATTGTTGAGGCTTTGAGAGAACTGTAAAAATTCCTTTGCCGAGGTTTCTAAGCGAAGTGTCTGGTAGCAGCGCTGAAGGTTATCTGACGTTCAGTTAACGAAACGTAGTCTCGTTCGGCTGGGATTCTTACAAGCTCATAAAAAGGTTCGAAACCACGGGACAACTAATACTTTAAGTAAGTTCTCAAAGTTCCTGATTTGTTAATCAAAATTACAACATAGGTTTAATAAAAATAAAGAGGGAGGGGAGTTTACTAGTAAATTAAAATTACGATAGTGTGGTACGAAGTTTCAGGAAAGGTTCTCGATTTGAAATTAAACAAGCTTTCGGTAAATTGCTGTAGCTCAAGGTAATCAATGCAATTCCCGTAACAACAATTACTACAGGATTTAGCTTTTTTTTTTTTCCCCTTTCTTTTCTTTTCTTCTATTGTACTTGTAAGGGATAGTCTTTAGTTGGTTGGATTTTCTTTGTCCCCTCCTTTGTATATTGGTACAATATTTGCATTTTTCCAATATTGTACTTTTCCTACTTTGAGTAAGAAATCGATCGTCTTGTGTATCTTTTTGCCATTAGTTCATCTATACATTCTTTCAATATCCAATTTGCAATTCCATCCCGCCCTTGTGACTTTCTGACACCAAGGTTTTTATTTGGTCCCATATTTCTTTCTGTGACACCATTATTTCTTTCATTGGGGGATCTTTCTGTCCTTCTTCCCAATTTTGTGAGCTTTCAATTGTGAATACAAATTTAGAATATTTTATAATAAATTCAGCCATTTCTACATCATCTATGTATTCTTTATTTCCTTTGTGCAGTTTCACTATTTCTTGTTTGTCTACTTTGTCATTTATATACTATCAGAATAGTTTAGGTTGGTCTTTGTATTTTTCTATTATGTCTTTTTCATAGTTTCTTTTTTCGTCCCTGCATATTCTTACATATTTTTTTTTTTTTTTTAGTGTGATGTATACTTGCCACTTTTTTTTTTTTTTTTTTCTCCTATCTTTTCCAGGCTTTGTTCCATCTATCTAGCTTCAGTAGACTTTTTGTTATACCAACACTTAATGTATGCAATTTTTTTTTTTTTTTCTTCTTAGGTACATATTTGGCTGTCCTTGTATTTTTCTTTTAATATGTTCCATTTCTCTTCCATCTTTGTGTGTGTGTATTTACCTAATTACCTAGTTGTATTATACGGGAAGGGAGCTATGCTCGTGGTGACCTATCTTTGTATCTTTCAGTATCAAATTTTTTCTTAAAATCTTGAATAGTGTTTGCACATACTGTTTCTTTGTCTAATTTGTTCCAGGTATCTATCACTCTATGTGGGAAGCTATTTTTTTTTTTAGATCTCTTCTGTAATTATCTTTTTTGAGTTTCTTTTTGTGTTCTCTTGTTTTTCCATTGTCCCATTTCAATAAATCATTCTTATCTAAAATTTCCATTCCTTTCATAATTCTATAGATAGGTCTCTTTCCCTTCTTTGTTCCAGAGTTGGTAATTCTAATTTGGATAGTCTTGTTCATATGTCATTTTGGAAAGAGTTGGGCTAGTTTTGTTGTTCTCTTTGTATTCTTTCTAATTTTTTTATATTCCTTTTTGGTACTGGGTATCCATAATGTTGCTGTATACTCAAGTTTTGGTCTTGTTAGTGTAGTTATTTTTTTTTTTTTATCATCTCATTCAAATAGACAAATGCCACTTTTATTGACCTCAATAAATTGGAAGAGAGCTATGCTCGTAGTGACCCATGTTTGTATCTTTCAGCATCTAATTTGTTCTTAAATTCTTGTATATTTTTTTAACACACTGTTGCCTCATCCAATTTGTTCCAGATATCTACCACTCTGTGTGGGAAACTATTCTTTTTCAGATCTCCTATATAACTATCTGTTATGAGTTTTTCATGTCCTGACCATTTGGATGTGAGCCATAGCAATAAAATATCCCAATAAAGAAGAGTTGAATGTTTTAAATAAATGGACACTATGCTATTATGATCTAATATTAGCCCATTGGCATGGCCCTGGAAAACCTCCATTTTTCATGAAAGTAGCAGTTGCCGACAAGACTGTCGAGTTAAACACCATATGAGGACGAAGCCTTTATTTCTACGATGTTTCACTTATTACAGCTTTTTCAGGTACTTGAAAAAGCTGTAATAAGCGAAACGTCGTACAAATAAAGGCTCCATCCTCATATGGTGTTTAACTCGTCAAACCTCCATTGTTGACACATGTAATAATGACCTGCACATGGCAATCTGTTGTAAGGCCAGCAAGTGTGTATATATTTTATTGTGGTAATCAGAAAGGGTACTGTTAATAGGTCCTGTCTCTTATTCTCCAATTATCGTGCCTCATTTTGATTTGTTTATTGTATATATTGTCCAAGCTTGTACCTTATCATGTTCTATAGCATTTTAGTGTATACATCTGTGATGAAAACTATTTCTTCATGTGCTTAAGACATATGGTCTTTTTAAGCTTGTACCCATGGCCTCATAGTGCCCTCTTATTCTATATATCAATAGATCTTCTCTGTCAACTTCACTGATCTTCATATTGCAATCAGATCCACTGTTTTTCTTTTATACTTTAATGATGGCAGGGTGCTTCATTTCATTCCTCATATGACTTGTATGGAAGGATGAAAATCCTGTTTATTGCTGCTCTTTGTATTCTCTCAATTTTTCACTTTGGGGACCATACAACTGCTGCATATTATGATCTAGGATGGATTAGATACCGGGTATATATTATCTTTTATTTTATTTTATTTTTTTTCATAATCTCTTCATTCATGTCTTCATGTAGTGAAGGGCCACCTTTATTTTCTTCAGAAAACCATAAGTCTCCACCCACAATCTTACTGGTACATTTGTCAGATGATAGATTAACCCTAATAAACACTCCCAGGTAATGGAAAAGGAGTGAAAATGTCTCAGTTTTATTTCTAACCACCTTTTATTGTTGGTAATGACATGCAAGTTAGAAAAAAAAATTAAGTGGTACAAGTTTACAATTTTTTCCTATTAACTACATTTATTTTAAATATATTGAAACAATTTGTAAACAGGTTGAGGAGTTGAGCCAAACCCTAAGAACTACATTGGATGAATTAGAATCAACAAAATGTAAATTACTCCAAGGCATTGAAGAAAATGAAAGTCTATGCAGTCGAGTAAGAGAGCTTGAAAGACAAGTTAATAGTCCTGATAAGGCAAGTATAATGTAAAAAGTTGAAAATTACAGATTTTTTCATGCACATACTTAACTCTTTTATGTCCATTTAGACAAATTCACAACTTCAAGATCTTGTTCAGGCAATATTAATTACTTTAAAGTAATATTTTGATATTACTTATGCACTCATGTAGTCATGTTTAACAAGGTAGAGTGCTGTATATACTTCATGTGTTCTGTTTTATGACACTATTTTCCTCAACACATAGCAAAATGCATTAAACTTTTGTACACTGACCACTTCAATGTAGTTGTCCTTTTATGTTTTGGAAAGGTGTACATTTTTACTTTCAGTCCTTTTGATTGTAATTATATATTTTTTCTTTTATGTACAGTACTTGAAACACCTGTTGATAATAAAACCATTGATACTGATACTGTCACGTACTGGTAACTATTTATAGCCTAGCGCAGGTCTCCATAGTCAAAATATGTAGAATAAATATAACTTTAAGTGTTAAAAAGTGTTCCCTTCACAAAGTATGCTAAATAAATGTATAAAGATAGAAATAGTAGTGAAAAAGGAAATAGTGAACTTACGATTGCATTAGTGAAGTTTTGATCAGTCCATACAGTGTACAGTATTACAGTATCCTCAGTATGGCATATACAGTATAATATCCTGATAGTGCAGTACTGTACATATACCAAGGCTTTTTCCCCCTTACAAGGGAGGTAGCCAAAAAGGAAAAGGCATAAAATCATTTCCACCCATTCCATCCCTGAATACACTCCACACCCCTCCACCCTCCCTCTTATCTTAGCACCTGGACGACAGGTCATCCCTGCACCTTGTCCACTGCCCTGGGTCAGAAGCAGTGTCGCAAGACACAGCACATCCACAGCAAGGCCGCTTCATTAAATCGGCGACCCCCCCCTCTCCGTCCCCCCATGCATAAAAGGAGAGGACGGGGAGAAATCCCTTCGGGCTGCGTCAAATTTTGCTCACACATACTACCTCACCCTCCATTCCCCCACCCATTCCACCTCATGCATCACAACATCATCCATATACAACCATTCTCCATTCACCCCTGTCTTCTGTCCTCTCCCATCCTTCCTCAACAGACATTCCCCTCTTCCCCAAAGCCCCTTCACCCCATCCATCCACCTCATCCTAGGACGTCCTCTCATGTTCACTCCCCCCACATCTGCCTTCCATACCTCTTTTACTAGTCTTTCTTTACTCATTCTTTCCATGTGTCCAAACCATCCTAATACTCTTTCATCAACCCTATCTCCCAACTCCCTTTCCACCCCCGTTCTTCTCCTCACCTCCTCATTTCTCATTCTATCTAGCCTAGTAACCCTCATCATACTTCTCAGACACCTCATCTCAAACACATTCAAACTCCTTCTCTCTTCCTCTCTTATGTTCCATGTTTCTGCCCCATACAGTGCTGTTGGCACAATCACTCCTTCATACAATCCCCTCTTAGCATCCATTCCCAAATGTCTATTCCTCATTACACTCTTCAATCCACCAAGGCATTTATTCGCTTCTCTCAATCTACATTCTACCTCCACCTTCACTCCACCTTTTCCTGCCACATTTGCACCCAAGTATCTAAAACTATCAACTTCATCCAGTAGCTCTCCCTTAACCTCTTCAGTACGGGCCAAAATCTCGCGGGCAGCATTATCTACCAGACGTACGATGTGTTGTAATAATACTCACATCATAAAATATAGTCGCCGCTTATATTGATTGTTCTCTCATTCAGCCGTGAATTTTGATCACCATAGAAAATGTGATGAAGACAGTTTAGAGAGTAAGTCATTACGCAGGGGCAACTACAATAAATATAATCAAGACGCCAATATGGCAGCCTTGCATATCCACTTGCTCCTCATGCCGCCTATGTATGCGGCACCGTATGGAAGGGGTTAATGCTCACTTCTAGACTACTGCCACTTTCACCCCTTGTACATCTCATCACCTTACTTTTACCCACATTTATTTTTAGCTTTCTTCTATCACATACTCTCCCAAACTCTGTCACCAACTTCCTCAGTCCCTCTTCTGATCCTGCCACAAGCGCATTGTCATCAGCAAACAACAGGTGGCTCACCTCCCACTTTTCTCCATTTTCTTTAACCATCTCCAATCCCTGACCCACTACCCTTGCATTTACCTCTCACACTACCCCATCCATGTATAAGTTGAACAGCCAGGGCGACGTAACGCATCCTAGACGAAGTCCCACCTTTACCTCGAACCACTCACTCTCTCCATTTCTAATCCTGACACAAGCTCTACTATCATAAAAACTCTTGACAGCTCCTAGAAGCTTTCCTCCTATCCCATATATCTGCATAACCTCCCACAGTGCCTTTCTGTCTACCCTATCGTAAGCCTTTTCCAGATCCATAAAATCCCAAAAAAACATCCTTCCCCTTTCCTATAGCTTTCTCACATATCTCTCTTACCAGAAAGATCTGATCTACACAACCTCTACCTGTCCTAAATCCACACTGTTCCTCACCAATTACTCCCTCTCTTCCTCTTCTAATCCTCTCAATCAAGATCCTCCCATAAGCCTTCCCAACTACACTTAACAAGCTAATCCCTCTGAAACTACTACATTCACACTTGTCCCCCTTTCCCTTGTAAAGTGGAACTATACAGGCACTCCTCCAGTCGTCCGGCACTCTACCCTCTCTCCAGCAAACATTAAATAACCTCAGCAGCCAGGCCACCATCACTGTACCTCCCTTTTTAAGACATTCCGCATGGCATCCATCCAGACCAGGTGCCTTACCTGCTATCATCATCTTAACAACTGCCTTCACTTCATCCTTCCTTATTTCTCCTCCATTTTCCATACTCATCACGGTCATTTTCTTAGCATTTCCCACTGCAACTAGCTTTCCCTCCCTATCCTCCTTCACATATAGCAACTCCCTAAAATATTCTGCCCATCTTCCCCTTACTGCCTTCTCTTCCATTATCATCTCTCCATCTGCAACTTTTACCTTTTCTTCTCTACTTGATTTGCCTCCACCTTCTCTCTTAATTTCTTTCCAAAACATCTTTTTATTACTTTCAAAATTTTCTGTCATACTCTTACCCATTTCACATTTGCTCTCCTCTTTGCCTCCTTTACCTTTTTCCTTTACTTCTCTTTTCTTTTCTTTGTACCTCTCATATGACTCCCCCGTCCTATTTTGTAACCAATCTGTGAAAGCTCGCTTCTTCTCTTCTACAACCTTCTTTGTTTCCTCATCCCACCATTCACTACCCTTCCTTCTATTTCCTCCTGTCCTTCTTGTTCCACGCACCATCTTTGCACACATTGTGACTCCCTCCTTGAACCATCCCCATTCCTCCTCCACACCTAGCTCTACTCTATTCTTCACTCCCTCCCACTCCTCCTTCAGCTTCTTTTTTTACTCCTCCTCCTTTTCCTTTTCCTTTAAAGAGTTCACTTTAAGAACCTCTCTACCTTTTGTCCCTTTCCTCTTTCTCCATCTATCCTCCACACTCAACTTACCCTCCACCAAAAAATGATCTGATATTCCCCCACCCTCTCCCCTTAGCACATGTACATCCTTAACTCTTCCTATCATAATCCTATTTACCACTACATAATCCATCAACGCTCTATCTACCACCCTTCCATCCACCACCCTCTCCCATGTGTACTTATGCTTGACTTTCTTCCGAAACACTGTATTTGCTATCATCAACTCTCTAGACACATTTCCACCATCAACTCTCCACTACGATTCTTTCCTGGAACTCCACATTTCCCAACCACTTCATCAATTGGACCATTTCCTACCCTAGCATTAAGGTCTCACAGTACTATTACATTGACATTTCTCCCTAAATCCTCTATGCACTCATTTAAATCTATCTCCCTTTCTTCTACACTCTTCTCACTGCCAGGCCCATATGCACTTACAAAGACCTACATCTCCTTTCCCAGTTTCACCTTCATCCACATTATCCTTGAGGAAACCTCCTTCCACTCCACTACACGTTTACCTATCTCTTCACTTACTAGTATAGCCACCCCTTCCCTCCCTCACCCTCTCTTCACTCCTGATAACCTCCCACTTACTTTCACCCTTCCCTTTCAACTTAGTTTCACTCAAAGTCAACACCTCCATCTTTCTTCTCACAAACATACTACCTATCTCTTCCCTTTTACTCTCATCTGTACCACATCCATGCACATTAAAAGACCCAAACCTTAGGGTGCTGGTCAGAAAACTCCCAGACCCTCTTATGCCTTTACTTTTTCGTTTAGGAATGTCCCCTGTGGGGCTACAAGGAGAGGGGTGCCTAGTCCCAATCCCCGTCCCTTTCTTCTTGCTTCTTATGATCCAAGTGGAATTACTTGGTGGCAGTATTCTTTTCCCCCACCATAGGGAATTCCCCCACCACAGAAAATGAATACTCACAGAAATGGTACAGGACAGCAGCAAGGGGTTGGGGGACAGCATAATGGAGGGACAGTCGTAGTATAAAAGTGTCATCATTTCTCTATGAACAGAGTTTTCCTCTATCATAGACAAAATGATGTGTGGCTCTGGTCCATAGGGTGCCCCATATAGACCCTAAAGTATCAACTGCATGCTACTTTGCCACAATAACAAGCAGCCAATACCCCAGACGGGTATAGTGCAGTATACTGCATTATTATTGCTCACAATTTTGGTAGGCCAGTTTGACATCAGTTATAGGTAAAATGCTTGAATCAATAATAGTAAATAGACTCTGAGAACACATCATAAGACATAATTTAATTCGTGACACACAGCATGGTTTCTCCAAGGGTAAGTCATGTGTGACTAATCTTCTGTCCTTTTACACTAAAGTATATAAGGCATCAGATAACAATGATAATTACAATGTTATTTACCTTGACTTTAGCAAAGTGTTCAACAAGGTGCCACACCAGAGACTACAAAATAAAATCAAAGCCCGTGCCATAGGAGAAAAAGTGTTAGAATGGATTAGAGCTTGGATTGGTAACAGAAAACAGCAGGTCACCAAAAATGGAGTAAAATCTAGGTGAAGCAATGTTACCAGCGGGGTTCCCCAGGGCTCTGTTTTGGGTCCCTTGTTGTTCATTATGTACATAAACGACTTAGACAATGGGATAAATAGTAGTGTTAGTAAGTTTGCGGATGACACTAAAATAGTATGCTTAATTAGGTCAGGAGACGATGCAGAGATTCTGCAGTATGATCTTAACATTGTTCACATGGTTGGTAAGATGGCAAATGAACTTCAATATCTCTAAGTGTAGCATGTTAAATGTAGGGCTACAGAACCCTGAAAATAGATACAGCTTATATAACACGCTTTTAGAGAAAACTGAGTGCAAGAGAGACTTGGTAGTTCTAGTGAGTCCGGACCTTAAAACCAGGAAACAGTGCATTAGCACCAGGAATAAAGCTAACAGAGCATTAGGTGTCATTGCTAGGACAGTAATGAATAGAAGTGCAAAGGTAATTATCAAACTCTATCTAGCAGTAGTTAGACCCATCCTTGACTATGAGGTACAGTTTTGGTCTCCTTCCTACAGAATGGACATTAATTCATTAGAATCAGTACAGAGAAGAATGACCGAAATGATACATGGACTCAGAAATTTGCCTTACCTAGAGAGGCTTAGGCACCTTAACCTCTGCAGAACGGACCAAAATCTCGCGGGCAGCATTAGCTGCCAGATGTACGATGTGTCGTAATAATACTCTCATAAAATATAGTCACTGCTTATATCGATTGTTCTCTCTTTCACCCGTGAATTTTGATCATAGAAAATGTGATGAAGACAGTTTAGAGAGTATGTCAGTATGCAGGGGCAACTACAATAAATATAATCAAGACGCCGAAATGGCAGCCTCGCGTATCCACTTGCTCCTCATGCCGCCTATGTATGCGGCACCGTATGGAAGGGGTTAACTTACACTCTCTGGAAAAATGCAGAGTGCAGGGTGATCAAATACCTGTAGAGGTGTTCAAGTGGATCAAAGGCCTTAACAAGGGTGATGCAAACAAGGTCATTATATTAAAACAACAGGGCAGGACTCGCAGTAATGGATTTAAACTGGACAAATTTAGATTTAAGAAGGAAATAGGCAAGAATTGGTTTACTAATAGCGTGGTCGACGAATGGAATAGACTTGGTAACCATGTGGTAAATGCTGAAACTATCAGGTTGTTTTAAGAAACGATTAGACAACTTTATTGATGGGGATGATAGGTGGTGATGGATAAGGAGCTGCCTAATGTAGGCCTTATGGTCTCTTGCAGTCTCCTTCATTCTTATGTTATATTATGAATTGAGAAGCCTGACCAGTTGGATGTGAGCCATAGCAATAAAATATCTCAATAAGGAGTTGAAAGTTTGAAATAAATGGACAGAAGAGCAAGGTTACCGACGCTATTGTGATTTAATATGAGCCCTTTGGCATGGCCTTGGAAAACCCCCATTGTTGACACATCTAGTGATGACCTGCGCATGGCAATTTGTCTTGGTGTTATTCTGTACATTATTAATGGAATATATTATACTCGCAACACAACTGTACAGTGTTAGGAATGGTTAGGGATTTGAGGGAAAGACAGTCAAAGAATGAAGTGGATGGACAGGGTTAAAAGGGCTTTGGGTGCAAAAGAAATGGCTATCAGTTAGGGAAGGAAGAGGGCAAGAGGTGTAAGTGCAGAGTGGTTCTGAATGGATGAGAAATTGTCTGCTCTGTAAATTCCTGTGTGGATGAGAGGAAAGGGTTGCCAGGTAATGAAGCAAAAGGGGTAAACCAGCTTCAGTTCTTGAGTCCTGCAATGGCTGAGCTGTGTCTAGTTGTATTGCCTCTGACCTGACCAATGGATGGGAGAGAAAGATGACATTTCATCCACAAGAGCAAAAATAGAATGATAATAATTGTTGCCTAGGGTTTTACTAGATGGAAAACCTACAGCCCTTCAACTTGCAGTGGACCTGAGACCTTCCCACAGAACTCGGTTGAAGATTTTTTTTTTTTCAATAGTTGAAAGTGTTAGGAAGGGAGTTGTAGCTGGTTGTCAGGTCTCCATGAGTGAAAAAGTGTAAGAAATGTAGTTGAAGTTGGTAGAGATCTTGGAGCCAGTCTGGAGACTGGATTGCTTAAGAGATGCACTTAATGGAGGTGAGGGGGGTTGATCTTGAAAATGGGCAGCTTTGCTATCCATCTAGCAGGACCACCACATGCAGGTACCTGTCATTGGTTCTAGCTAAGGTAAGACAAAAAAAATTAAAGCCACCACTGGTGCGAGGCCACAGTATGTACTACACACACACACTGCTCTTTCTGCCCAATTGTGCTCCACCTCACACAGCGACAAGACATGCTGCTCCGGCTCCGCTCTGCTCAACCCACTTCTCCATGTGTGCAGCTGCCATGGTACCCAAGCTGCCTTCAGCACCTAAGAAGTTGCTCAAGGCTCTGGATCTCCAAGCCAAGATGAAGATCATCCACCAAATGCAGCAGGATGCCAGTGTGTCCGCCTTGGCTAAGGAGCTGAAGTTGGCTTTGTTGACCATCAGCATTGTATGGATCAAGAGGGAGAGGTACGGGGGGTTAAGCAAGACTGCTGTGTTTGGTGACAGGCTCAAAGTCATCAGGACAAGAGACAGCCACATGGAAAATATGAAGACCATGCTGTGTGCATGGATTGAGGACAGGACTCGGTGCTATCAGCCTCGCAGCCAGGCTCTTATTTGTGACAAGGCAATGTCACTGTGGGAGAGTTTGGCTGAAGCGGACGAACCACAGCCATCCACCTCCGCAGTGACATTATCAACGCCAACAAAGGGCACAGTATTTTGAAGTAGTAGGGGGGGGCTTGCATGTAGCAAGGATGGGCTGGGCTGTGCCAGCCAGATGCAACCATACTGGAGAGGTCAGCCCTAAGCTGCCAGACAGAATCTGAGCCAATGGACTTTTGTTGATGACCCTGGCTTGTTTTTGACTATGGACTGGAATGCTCATAGGATTTGCCGTCCTCACCCTATGACAGTTGTTTTAGGATGAGTTTCTTGGGGTAGTGAATAGATAGGGGATACCCCACTCTTTTCCTTTGGGAATTCCCTTATACCTATCCTTCATATTTGCAACACTGCTCTCCTTTTCTCACCATCTTTCTCTAATACTTATTAAGGAAGGTTCTGGTATCTTGGTGCCTCCCAAGCTAAATGTCTGAACCCAGTCAAGTGGGGATGTATGCCACAAGGTCACTACTCCCTGAAAGAGCCAAAAGCTCACCAACTAGGGTATGCATGTTTGCAAGGTAGGTACTAGGCTGCTGGCTTCCTTTCTATCCAGTGCACATGCAGAGTGATTATGCCGGCCCCATTGTTGCATACATATACCAAATGCTTTTTCCCCCTTACAAGGGAGGTAGCCAAAAAAAAAAAAAAGGCATAAAAACCATTCCCACCCATTCCACCCATAATACACTCCACTCCCCTCCACCCTCTACCCTCCCTCTTATCTTGGCACCTCCTGGATGACAGGTCATCCCTGCATCTTGTCCACTGCCCTGGGTCAGAAGCAGTGACTCAAGACACAGCACATCCACAGCAAGGCCGCTTCATTAAATTGGCGACCCCGCCTCTCCGTCCCCTCATGCATAAAAGGAGAAGACGGGGAGAAATCCCTTTGGGCTGCATCAAATTTTTCTCATACTACCTCACCTCCCATCCCACCATCCATTTCACCTCGTGCATCACATCATCCATATACAACCATTTTCTATTCATCCCTGTCTTCAGTCCTCTCCCATCCTTCCTCAACAGACATTCCCCTTTTCCCTAAAGCCCCTTTCACCCCATCCATCCATCTCATCCTAGGTCTCCCCTTCATGTTCACTCCCTCCACATCTGCCTTCCATACCTCTTTTACAAGTCTTTCTTCACTCATTCTTTCCATGTGTCCAAACCATCCCAATACTCTTTCATCCACCCTATCTCCCAACTCCCTTACCACCCCCGTTCTCCTCCTTACCTCCTCATTTCTCACTCTATCCAGCCTAGTAACCCCTATTGTATTTCTTGGATACCTCATCTCAAACACATTCAAACTCCTCTCTTCTTCTCTTATGTTCCATGTTTCTGCCCCATACATTGCTGTTGGCACAATCACTCCTTCATACAATCTCCTCTTAGCATCCATTCCCAAATGTCTGTTTCTCATCACACTTTTTAATCCACCAAGGCATTTACTCCTCTCAATCTACATTCTACCTCCACCTCCACTCCTCCCTTTCCTGCCACATTAACACCCAAGTATCTAAAACTATCCACTTCCTCTGGTCGCTCTCCCTTATTGCTTACTTTAAGTCTGCTGCCACTTTCACCCCTTGTACATCTCATCACCTTACTTTTACCCACATTTATCTTTAACCACTTCCATACGGTGACGCCTACATAGGCGGCATGAGGAGAAAGTGGGTACTTGATGTTGCCGACGTCGCCATCTTGATTATATTGTAGTCGTACCTACGTAATTTTCATTCTCTCTAAACTGGCTTCATCAGTTTTCTATGGTTATCAAAATACACGGGTGAAAGAGAACGAATGATTGAGCACTGACTTTATTTTTTATAATGCGATTATTATGACGCAACATTGCATGTCAGGCAGCTAATGCTGCCAGACGTGCGATGTGCCCCGTAGTGAAGAGGTTAACTTTCTTCTTTTACACACTTTCCCAAACACTCACCAACTTCCTCAATCCCTCCTCTGATCCTGCTACAAGCACAGTGTCATCCTTAAACAACAGCTGGCTCACCTCCCACTTTTCTTCATTTTCTTTAACCATCTCCAATCCCTGACCCACCACCCTTGCATTTACCTCTTCCACCACCCCATCCATGTATAAGTTGAACAGCCAAGGCGGCATAACACATCCCTGATGCATAAGTCCCACCTTTACCTCGAACCACTCACTTTCTCCATTTCTAATCCAAATGCTCTACTACTCTCATAAAAACTCCTGACAGCTCCTAAAGGCTTTCCTCCTATCCCATATATCTGCAAAACCTTCCAAAATGCCTTCCTGTCTACCTTGTAAGCCTTTTCCAGATCTATAAAAGCCCAAAAAACATCCTTACCTTTTCCTATAGCATTCTCACATACCGGTATCTGTCTTACCAAAAAATTATCTGATATTCCTCCACTCTATCTGCCACCCTTCCACTTTCACCCTCTCCCATGTGTACTTATGCTTAACTTTCTTCCGAAACACTGTATTTGCTATCATTAACTCTCCACTACGATTCTTTCCTGGAACTCCATATTTCCGAACCACTCCATCAATTGGTTCATTTCCTACCCTAGCATTAAGGTCTCCCAATACTACTACATTGACATTCCTCCCTAATCCCTCTATGCACTCATTTAAATCTATCCAAAAAGCCTCCCTTTCTTCTACACTCTTCTCACTACCAGGCCCATATGCACTTACAAAACCCACATCTCCTTTCCTAGTTTCACCTTCATCCACATAACCTTGAAGAAACCCCCTTCCACTCCACTACATGTTTACCTATCTCTTCACTTACTAGTATAGCCACCCCTTCCCTCCCTCATCCTCTCTTCACTCCTGAGAACCTCCCAACTACACTCCCAAACTCACACTCGCCCTTCCCTCTCATCTTAGTTTCACTCAAAGCCAACACATCCACCTTTCTTCTCACATACTACCCATCCCTTCCATTTTACTCTCATCTGTACCACATCCACACACATTAAAAGACCCAAACCTTAGGGTGCTGGTTGGAAAACTCCTAGGCCCTCTTATGCCTTTACTCTTTTTTAGGAATGCCCCCTGTGGGGCTACAGGGAGAAGGATGCCTGTACCCAATCCCCGTCCCATTTTTCTCACCTCTTATGATCGAAGTGGGAACACTTGGTGGCAGCATTCTTTTCCCCCTACCACAGGGTAGGCAAAACAAGGAAATGAAATTCAGAGAAATGGTACAGGACAGCAACAAGGGGTTGGGGGACAGCCTAACAGAGGGACAGTAGCAGTATAATAAAAGTTTCATCATATCTCTGTGAGCAGAATCCTCATCTGTCACAGACAAAATTATGTGTGGCTCTGGTCCGTAGGGGCGCCTCATATAGACACTAAAGTATCAACTGCAAGCTACTTTGCCGTAACAACATGCAGCCAATACCCCAGATGGGGGGGGGGGCATTCTTAATGGGACAAAACTAAAGAGGAAAAATTTCCAGGTTGACAAAGTCTCTAACTCCTCTGCGTCCCTGCATGTGTAAATAGTAATTTCTAGAACTTTCCAACTCTGCAGAGACTTTTCTTTTATTGCTTGAGGCATCAGTCAACTGCGGTATCTTCTATGTATTCATCTCTCTTGATATATGGTGTGGCCCTATAAATATACACGATCATGGCGGCTGTTCAGACTATATATTCTAAACTTCCACCACTATCGTGTCGAGACGGGAGTCCCTTGAGCCACGGAGAACAAGGGAAGTCGTGGAAGATGCTGATGCAGCGGCCTGGCGGTACTTGTCCCTGTTCTTCCAAATCGTTGATACTGTTGATCTCGGGACACCTATTTCCGCTGCAATGGCAGAATGAGCCATGCCTGCCTCACACTTTCTTATAAGCTCAAGCTTATCTTTGAAAGGCCGGAAAGTGTGTTTCTTAGGGTTGGGGCCAGAGGTGGATTTGCGCAGCATGGTGGTGGAACAGTGGAGTGTGGCTTGCCTCGACGATGGCTGGGACGAGAGTGAGACAGTGGCGCATCGGGAGTGGCGGCAAATTCGACCGGGTGCGTGGCGCGCGAGATTTGAATGTCGAATTGTCGAGTCTGGCTGTCGAACCTTGAGGGTTGGGTATAAATTAGCTACTGTCGAATTTGCGATAATTCGAATTGCGAACAGTCGAATTGCGGTGACCCCCTGTATTTAAAATATGTCTCTTGATAAGAGTTATGTTGACTTACATGAAAAGTTCTGTAAATTTGAATCAATTAATGAGATCAGGGTTAAACTGACTGACAACTTTAAGGCTTGGCTAGTCTGGATTTCATTTCTTTCTAATCAGGATGCAGCTGCTGCCTGCTTGGATTACAATAATTCCAAAGGAAATTAATCTTTGGCCAAACTTGTTGCTAGAGCGCCATCTAACCTGGATGTCTTTTATCCAGAAAACTTAGTAGAGGATAAGAAGGAAATGTACAGAGGCCTCCCAATCCACTTAAGTGGCTTATTATCACTTTTGCAAAGGAGCGTGCTAATTTGTTTGAGTTTAGAAGTTTCTTGGAGTGTCACCTTGGCATTGGTAATTTGACTAACTCACAGGTAGATTTGGAAAAAATTCCTTCTTAATTCATGGAAAGTCTTATGAGCAAGCTGCCATGGTGATTAATTGGAGTCAGAAATCAGACATTAAGGAAGTTCAACCCCACTATACCTTTAGTTATGCCAAAGGGGTAATTTTTTATAGAGATCTCTATGACTTTGAGGAGGATGAAATTTTAGAAATGTGCCCAACTAATGTTTGGAAGGTTTTTAAAATCCCTCGTTCTTCTATGATTATCCTAACTTTTTCTGGTGAAGATCTGCCTCATTATGTAGAGATAGAAAAAGAGATTGTTTATGTGAAACAGTTTAAGCCTTGTCCCCTTCAGTGCTTTAACTACTATGGTCTTGGCCATCCTTCCTGCTGGTGTACAAGAGACAAACTGTGCTTTATATGTGCCTAGCCTGAACATGGGGATTGTTCCCGCCCAAGTGTTTGTATAAGTTGTAAAGGAGAGCATAATGCCAGGGATAAGAACTGCGTAATTTATAAGAAGGAATAGGAAGCATTACTAAAAGCCCATTCAGAACATCTTAGTGTTGGTCATGCTAAAAGACAACTAACTACTTCTAAAAGATACTGTGATGTTATTAAAACAAATAGTAATGAGGATCGGCAAATTGTAGAAGCCAGTAGAAATAAAAATGCTAATATGAATTCTTCTTTTAACACTGAACCCAAACCTTAGTGTTAAAGTGTCACTGTTAAATCGAATCATCTCCTCAGCTTGGAATTTCTAGTACATCTCAGCCCCCCTCTGTGGAGGTTTCCTCACCCACCATTTAGGGGGTGTCTCCTGCCCCATCTGGAGGGGCACCTAAGGTTTCCATTGCTGAAACCTCACAGACTTCTTTCAATGAAGCATCCTCTCAGGCAATCTCTCTTCCAGACTTGGGGAACTCCCCAGTAGAGGGATTATAGACTGGTGTACTTCACTCACTTGAGGTGCACAGAAGCAATGAAGATCAGCCAACTCTGGAACGCAAGCCTCAGTGTGAAAGAGTCACTACTAGATCTAATCATTCTTCTTCTTCACAACCTGGAATTTCTAGTACTCCTCAATCCTCCTCTGCGGAGGTTCTCTCATCCCATGTTGAGGGAATGTCTCCTGCCCCATCTGGAGGGGTACCTATGGTCTCCATTGCTGAAACTTCGCAGGGTTCCTTCAGTAAAGCCTCCTCTGAGACAATCTCTCTCCCAAACTTAGGGGGCTCCCCAGTAAAGGGATCGCTGACTAGTGTGCCTCACTCGGTTGAGGTGCACAGAAGCAAAGCTATGGAGTCTGAACCTGTGTGCAGTAAAAGACTCCACAGTCCACCCTCATCTCCAGCTTCTTCCCCATATCGTTATATGTAATCTCAGAAAGGAACTAATAATTCAGACTCTATATCAACATCTGTAGGACCATTGTCAGAGAGGAGGATGCCACCCTTGAAAACAAAGAAATTAGGTAAGAACCCATCGTGTAAATCCTCTCTCTCCCAACCTTCTCTTCCCAAGCCTGGAGAACCAAAAAAGAAAAGGAAAACTGTATAATGTGTGTAATTCAGTGGAATATTCAAGGTTGGACAAAGGTTGACATTCACCCATTACATGAATGAGGTCACATGCAATGTTAAACAGCGACTTAATATACTAAAGGTAGTGTCGCGCTTCAACTGGGGAGCAGATTGTATAGCTCTAATAAGGCTTTACCAAGCATTGTGCCTTAGCAAAATTGATTATGTATGTCAAATTTATGGATCGGCATATAAAACGTTATTAAAGAAGCTTGATGTAGTCCACAATATGGCTTTGCAAATTTGTTCAGGAGCTTATAGAACATCTCCAGTGGATAGCTTGTAAGTGGATACAGGAATTCCTCTACTATATATTTGCAGGGAGGAATTAAGCCTTCGATATTTATCTCATGTGTTATTATCAAAACAAAATCCAAACTTCGAATATAAAGCAGCCGGTAGACAGAGCTCCAAGAAAAGGTACTCCACTGAAACCTTTAGAAGTAAGATGTGAAGTTAGGACAGAGGAGGTAGGACTTGTTCCTGTTGCAATTGCTGAGGTTAAGCCTCCCAAATTCCCTCCTTGGAACTGATCTCCCACTGTAATTTGTCCTTTTAAAAACAAGAAAAATAGAACTGCTGTAGAGCTAAGGAATGAATTTTTAGAACACTCATCAGTACATGCTGATTCAGTTTTTATTTATACTAATGGATCAAAATCCCAAGATGGTGTTGGTTGTGCTGTTGTATCTGATAGCACGGTTTTAAAAAGGAAGTTGCCTAATTTTAGCTCAATTTTTACTGCTGAACTGCTGGCAGTCTACAATCCCCTGAAATTTGCTTTCAATTGTGTTTCATCTAATAACAATGTTGTTATTTTTACAGACTCGATGAGCATTCTATCCTCTCTAAATAAATTATTGCTGCTTCACTATTTAGTCCAAGAAATACAGGACTGGTCGATTCTTATTAACAGCCAGATGAAAATAAAAGTAAAATTTGCTGGGTTCCGTCCCATGTGGGTGTCACTGGAAATGAGCAGGCTGATGTTGTAGCCAAAGCTACAAGGTTAAGAATTGGCCATTCCTACATTACCCATAAATTTGTTATGGCAAGTTGAGCAGAAAGGCTGGCTCCCCAATGCCCCACTTGCCAAGCTGTTATTACAATTAAACACATTTTAATTCAGTGCCCTGCATACTCTAATAAGCACAGGACAAGCTTTTTAATAAATTTATCACTTAAAGAAGTTTTAGGAGAGGATGCTCATGTGGAGAATGTTTTAAAGTTTTTAAAAGACGTCAATTTGTTTTATGAAATTTAAAATTGTGTATATATTTACCTAGTTGTATTTTACGGGAAGGGGAGCTATGCTCCTGGTGTCCCGTCTTCATATCTCATTTTATCTAAACTATTTTTAAATTCATGTATTGTTTTTGCACACACCACTTTCTCATCTAACTTGTTCCAACTGTCTATTACTCTGTGAGGAAAGCTGTTCTTTTTCAGATCTCTTCTGTAGCTGTCTTTCTTGATTTTCTTTCCGTGTCCTCTTGTATTTCTATCATCTCATTTTATCAGATTCTCTCTATCAGTAGTTTCTATGCCTTTCATAATTCTGTAAATAACAATCAAATCTCCTCTCTTCTTTGCTCTAGTGTCTGTAGTTCAAATTTTGCTAGTCTCTCTTCATATGATAGTTTTGAGAGTGTTGGTGCCAATTTTTAATTGCGCTTTGTATTCTTTCAATTTTTTTTTATACATTTTTTTGTACTTGGTGACCACATCGTTGCAGCATATTCCAATCTTGGTCTTATCAGATGTGGTTGCTTGTGTATGTATCTTGTTTGATGTGTTTTTGTGAGTGCTTATTGCTTTTACTGTTGTACTTGATTCATTTATTTATTTGTATAAGATATGCGCTGAATGGCCTACCGGCTCCAGTGCTTGGCCTTCAAGCCAAAAATTTCATAAATCAGTCAATCGACCATCAGGGCCACCTTCGCGTGCCACCATGCACGCCACCACAACCACAGCCACCATAACCACAGCCACCATCACCACCACCACCTTCAAGGCAAGCAACGGCTGGTTTGCCAGATTCAAAGGGCACGCTGGTCTGCAGACACAGCTGCAGCCAAGGAGTATCCAGCCATGCTGCAGAAGGTGGTGCAGGAGAATGGCTATGACCTGCAGATTCATTCTCAGGACCTCACAAACAAAGACCTGATTGAACTGCACAGCCAGCAGCAGCAGCAGGGAGAGGAAGAGGAGACAGTGTCACCAGTCATCCCAGTCATGTAGCTGAGCAACCTTGGTGACATTGTTATCAAGGCCGCTGTACTGTGTGATGCAATCATGGGCAACTACATCGATGCTGATTGCAGCTTTCAGGCACGACAGGTTGTAAAGGGGGCTGTGGTTGTGTATGAAAATCTGATGAAAGAAAATAAAAAATAGTCACAGCAATCAAAGATCACCTCTTCCGTGCCATGGCCAGGCAAGCTGCCACAAAAGGTTGTGGTGGAGGAGCCTGTTCAGCCTGTGGAGGCTGTGGAGTCCAAGTTCTTGGAGCCACAAGTTATCTTAGAAGACATGGATGAAGAAAAGATGGATGATGTGGAGGTGATGTTGGAGGATGACTAAAATTTTCTGGTTTTTCCAAGTGCACATTGTTTATTTGTTAATAAAAGTTCCTGTTAGTCTAAAACCATTCATTAGTAATTTGTGGCACCTTCTACATTCTGAATACTTATATATACATAAAAATATGTGCTATAAAGTAGGTAAAACAAATGTTGCATATATGTGAAAGCCCCAGGCAAAAATTGAGGGGGGTTGACAGGGTCCATGAACACAACCCCCCTATTTACATGTGAAACCCACCTTGATATACAAATTTTTGCATTGCGACCGGTCAGCTGGGAACACAACTTGGTTGTATAGTGAGGTATTCCTGTATACTGAATGGGTCCCAGTGAACAGATTTACATTTATGAACCACAATTCACTTTAATTCTAAAGTACCAATATTTAGAAACTTGAGGAGGCATACATGCAGAAATTGAAATGTGGTACAGTGAAGGATTCGAACCTCTGCTAGCACATGACAAGTGATAGTGACTTAACCGATTGTGCCATCGGTTAAGTCACTATCACTTGTCACGCACTAGTGGAGGTTCGAGTCCTTGGCTGTACCACATTTCAATTTCTGCATGAATGACTCCTTGAGCTTCTCGATGTTGATGACTTAGAATTAGAATGAATTATGATATATATATATATATATATATATATATATATATATATATATATATGGAAGGGAAAAGGGCCTTTTGGTATATGCATCATTATCATCATATGAGAGGTACAAAGAAAAGAGAAGTAAAGCATAAGATAAAGGAAGCAAAGAGGAGAGCAGATGTGAAATGAGGTAAGAGTATGACAAAAAAAATTGAAAGTAATAAAAAGATATTTTGGAAAGAAAATAAGAGAGGAAGAGGAGGTGAATCAAGTAGAGAAGAAAAGGTAAAAGGGGCAGATGGGCAGATGATAATGGAAGAGAAGGCAGTAAGAGGAAGATGTGCATAGTATTTTAGGGAGTTGCTAAATGTGAAGGAGGATAGGGAAAGAAAGGTAGTTGCAGTGGGAAGTGCTAAGAAAATGACCATGATGAATGAAGGAAATGGAAGAGAAATAAGGAAGGATGAAGTGAAGGCAGTTGTTAAGATGACAAGAGCAGGTAAAGCATATGGTCTGGATGAATGTCATGTAGAATGTCTAGAAAAAGGAGGGACAGTGATGGACTGGCTGGTGAGGTTATTTAATGTTTGTTTAAGAGAGGGTAGAGTGCTGGAGTATTGGAGGATTGCCTGTATAGTTCCACTTTACTAGGGAAAAGGGGACAAGTGTAAGTGTAGTGGTTTCAGAGGGATTAGCTTGTTAAGTGTAGTTGGGAAGGCTTATGGGAGGATCTTGATTGAGAGGCTTAGGAGAGAAACAGGGAGGAATTGGTGAGGAACAGTGTGGGTTTAGTATAGGTAGGGGTTGCATCATCAGATTTTTGTGGTAAGACAAATATGTGAGAAACCTATAGGAAAAAGTAAGATGTATTTTGGGCTTTTATGGATCTGGAAAAGGCTTATGATAGGGTAGACAGGAAGGCACTGTGGGAGGTATTGCAGATATACGGGATAGGAGGAAAGCTGTTAAGAGCTGTCAAGAATTTTTACAAGAGTAGTAGAGCGTGTGTCAGGATTAGAAATGGAGAGAGTGAATGGTTCGAGGTAAAGGTGTAACTCTGTCAGGGATGTGTTATGTCACTCTGGCTGTTCAATTTGTATATGGATGGGGTGGTGCAAGAGATATATGCAAAGGTGGTGGGTCTGGGATTGGAGATGGTTAAAGAAAATGGAGAAAAGTGGGAGATAAGCCAGTTGTTGTTTGAGGATGACACTGCACTTTTAGCAGGATGAGAGGAGGGATTGAGGAAGTTAGTAACCGTGTTTGGGAAAGTGTGTGAAAGAAGGAAGTTGAAAATAAATGTGGGTAAAAGTAAGGTGATGAAATGTACAAGGGGTGAAAGTGGCAGCAGACTGGAAGTGAGTACTGTATTAAAGGAGAAAAGCTGGAGGAAGTGGATAGTTTTAGATACTTGGATGCAAACGTGGCAGGAAAGGGAGGAGTGGAGGTGGAGGTAGAATGTAGATTGAGAGAAGCGAGTAAATGCCTTGGTGGATTAAAAAATGTAATGAGGAATAGACATTCGGAAATGGATGCTAAGAGGAGATTATATGAAGGAGTGATTGTGCCAACAGCACTGTATGGGGCAGAAACATGGAACATAAGAGTTTGATTGTATTTGAGATGAGGTGTCAGAGAAGTATGATAGGGGTTAGGCTGGATAGAGTGAGAGATGAGGAGGTGAGGAGGAGAACAGGGGTGGAAAGGGAGTTGGGAGATAGGGTGGATGAAAGAGTATTGTGATGGTTTGGACACATAGAAAGAATGAATGAAGAAAGACTAGTAAAAGAGGTATGGAAGGAGTGAACATGAGGCGGCAATCTAGGATGAGATGGATGGATGGGGTCAAAGGGGCTTTGGGAAAGATGGGAATGTCTATTGAGGAAAGATGGGAGAAGACTGAAGATAGGGGTGAATGGAGAATGGTTGTATATGGATGATGATGTGATCCATGAGCCAGAATGGGTAGGGGGTGGGGGGAAAGGGAGTATGCATGAGAAAAATTGTATGCAGCCCGAAGGGATTTCTCCCTGTTTTCTCCTTTTCTGCATAAGGGAACGGAGAGGGGGGTCTCCAATTTGATGAAGCGGCCTTGCTGTGGATGTGCTGTGTCTTGCGACACTGCTTCTGACCCAGGCCAATAGACAAGATGTAGGGATGACCCTTCATCCAGGAGGTGCCAAGATAAGAGGGAGGGAAGAGGATGGAGGGGAGTGGAGTGTGATAGGAATGGAATGGGTGGGTTTTTTTTTTTTTTTTTTTACCTCCCTTGTAAGGGGGATATAAACCTTTGGTATATGTATCTTCATCATCAATGTTACCCTACACTGGGGTATTGATTGCATAATTATATGCCTTTAATACTGTGGGGACCCTACACTGGGGTATTGATTGCATAATTATATGCCTTTAATACTGTGGGGACCCTACACTGGGGTATTGATTAGATAGACTTTATTTGGCAATGAATCAATATACATGAAGTGCAAATGATGACAATAATACATAGTTCGGAATAATAAATGCAAATTGCCGAGGATAACACAAAAAGCATGTACGCTTATTTCCATTGTGGTCCTCAGTCATATGCCTTTAATACTGTGGGGACTGCAGTGGCACCCATGTGGATCAATCATGCAGTATTCTTTCATGTCCAAACAGAAGTCTCCACTCACAGAGAAAGGCTGAGTTGCTTTTAAATTTTTACCATCCATCATTTTTGTTTTCCTTAACCCCTTCCATATGGTGACGCCTACGTAGGCGTCATGAGGAGCAAGTGAGTACGCGAGGATGCCGACGTCGGCGTCTTGATTATATTTATTGTAGTTGTACCTGTGTGACCCCCATACTCTGTAAACTGGCTTCATCATATTTTCTATGGTTATCAAAATTCACGGGTGAAAGAGATAACGATTAATACAGCGGTGACTTTATTTTTCATAATGCGAGTATTATGACGCAACATCGCACGTCTGGCAGCTAATGCTGCCCGCGAGATTTTGGCTCATATTGAAGGGGTTAAGGGAGTGTCGCATCGTTTTATAGAATAGGTGAAATTAAATTTTTAAATATGTTTTTAATGAACTTAGGTATAATTACCCCTTACATTAGTGTATAATTCATCAGGGTATTGTGTTCCTCCTATGTATATATAAGGCATAGTGAAGATATAGTGAGCTCTATTGAAGCCCTAATTAATGGAAAATCCTTCCACGTTGTTCAGCTTGGTATGAAATGAAAGCTTAGAGTATGGGAAACAAATACAGTCGAACCTCGAAAGCCCTAGCCGCCACCACTGTCCCGCGTGCATATCTTCCGATATTTACAGTGTACGTAATAAAAAATACAGTACAGTACACTGTATATACAGTACATTTACATGCCTGTATTACAGTTATTATTACAGAATTATTATTATTATATTATTATTATTACAGTATTGTTATTATTACAGTGTTAGAGTATTATTCTTATGTGTTTCTATGCCATATCATACATTACCTATACGTATACCGCTACGAAAATCTATTGGTGCTAGGGCGACATTTTCGATGACCGGATTTTGGCACGACCGGACCACCCTTCCCCCCAATTAGTCCGGGCTTTCGAGGTTCGACTGTATTATTGAATACATTTTATCAAACTACCTCTGATTTTTTATTAATTTGTTTCTCTGAATAATTCACAAATTCTGTGAAATTCAGGTTTCATAGATAAGAAAAGAATAAAAAATCTCAATTTTTATTTTTTCTGTAGAAAATAAAGAACATGAAGTTTTCTTTCAAATGAATCAAAAGTGACAAGAATCCATAAAGAACAACCAAAGATATTACAAAAGAAAAAACAAAATAAATTTACAGGATGGGAGATTTAAATTTTGTGACCATTTTTTGAGACCATTTGTTTGATGGTTGCAATGTATAGAAAATCTCCAATTTCCTCTTTGCTGATGTGGTGTGAGGTGAGGGTGAGTGGTGTGGCGAAGGTGGAGGAGGTGTAAGGTGGGTGTGGTTAGTAGATGCTTGTGGAGTGCTGGGTGCAGCTGTATTGCTTTTCTCTTCTTTTTCCTTCTTGTTTCTATTTTGAGGCATTCATGGGCCCTCCCAATATTCTGGCGTTTCACTACGTGCCGCACACGTAGGCGTCATGAGGAGCAAGTGGATTCGCGATGCTGCCATATCGGCGTCTTGATTATATTTATTGTAGTCGCCCCTGTGTTTTTACATTCTCCCAAATGCGCCCTGAATCCCATTCTCTGTGGTTTTCATAATTCGCGGGTGAAAGAGAGAACGATCGATATAAGCCGTGACTATATTTTATGATGCGAGTATTATTACGACACGTCATACGGCTGGCATTGGCTGCTGCCCGTGAGAGTTAAGTCCCGTACTGAAGTGGTTAATTTTTCCATGATCACAGCAACAATATAGGGCAAGGAATCAAAATTGTTGTGTATGGTGAGATTGCCAGGAGCAGTGTCACCTTACTTTGATGTTTTCAAGAGTACTAATCCCCTTTCCACTGTCTTTGTGGGGTATGCTGGTGGGAGGAGTTGCCAAATAAATCCATAAACACAATTCTGTAGCAAAAACCAAAATAACTATAGAAAGTTGATGCTATTTCAATATACAGAATGTTTTTTTTATGCAGTGGTGTTGCTAGAGGTTGCCAATATTTTATTTCATGCTGTATAAAAAGATAGAAATGAAATACAGTTGTATAACTTTGAGTGTTGCCACCATCATAGAGATTCTTTTGAAATGTTTACCTAAAATTTGCTTATGTACCAGAATTTTTCAAATGATTGCTGGCAAAGCTCCCTTTAATCTCTCCTGTAATTATCCTAGGAGGGACCAATTCTGGGTACTTGTTAGTGATCTGTCTATATACCAAAGACTTTTTCCCCCCATATAAGGGAGGCCAAGTCAAAAGGCATGTACCCACTCCCACCCATTCCACTCCCATCCACCACCTTTTCCTCCATCTCATCTTAGCTTTGTAGTGTCACCAATGTTGGCTCCGCTATTCGTCCTGGTTGGAATCGGCCAGCCTGAAACGAGTGGTAGGGACAAGGCATGGGAGGTTTATCACAAAGGGGAGTCAGAACACACCATTGAGTTTGCTGTGGTATGATTCCCTTGGGCACATTTGGAATGAGTACTTCTGTGCCGATGGCTGGTGGTGTTCTTGTCGGAATGTACATGTAAGAACATAAGTTCACAGCGGTGTATTTACCCATATACACCCTTGGGATGAACACTTCTGTGCTCAGTGCTAACAGCTGGTACTATTTCTTAACCCCTTCGTTACCGACCCGTCAACCTTACGTAAACAAATGTTTCAAACCGTCCCACGAATGGCTGGAGCCTTATGTTTGTAAACACAGACACTTGCCACCACGTGGGTAGAAATAACCCAGTAACCGAGGCCTTGAGAGCCCTCAATACACACAGCTTATACTGTGACATGTGCGTGTCACGGGGAGCACGCTCGGTTCCTGGCGGGTGCACTCAGCCGTGACACGCTGGTGTCACAAAACACACATCCGGTACTCAAGGGGTTAAAGAACAGCTATCTTCCAGAAGAATAGCTAGGATATTTAAAGTCAATCCCATGACTGATCTCTGGTTATTGAACATGTCGATGATACTATCTACAACAATGGTGGCAAAATTCTTGATTCTTTGTTTTTAGTATACAATGATTTAAAATCTTTTTACAATATATATATATCCTTGTTACAGAATATAGAGGAATATTTTTGATCATATTTACAAAATAAAGTTGCTGGAGTGAATATATTTGTCAATATAAATTAATTGAACGCATGTCATGCTAAGGGGTGACCATAGTTTTGTTCTGTACTTGGTGACAAGTCTTAAAGGGGACACTCCATGTGTTGGCTACAGAGCACTACAGCTCCTCATGGATGATTGGTCATCCCTATATTCTGACCACTGCCTTGGGTCAGAAGCAATGCAGCATTGGTAGTCCTACATAATGGATGCCAGAATCACCTCCCTGCTGCCCGTTTTCAAAACCTATCAACCCTTCCTCTTCATCTGATGATGTAAACCTGAGGTAGCAGTCAGTCTCTGGGTTGGGCCCAAGGTCTCTCTCCAACAACTTCAGCAATATTTCCTCCTAACTTTTTACCTAAGGAAAGCTGTCTACCTGTTTATTATTATTTAACTATACCTATGCATTTATTTATGTATTTTATTTGTTATTTACATTATTATAGTTTTTATTTATTCATTATTAATATTTTTTTTTTTTTTTTTGGCATCCGACCTATATGGACCCAAAGGTCTCCTGTCGGCATGCTCCGCCTTTGTAATCCTTTGTAAACTGCTCCTCTCTTAGTACTACTTTCACTTGGTGATATAGGAACAGCCCACAAAAATAGAACACATCAGTCCAAAGTTTCTTCCTACAGAGGTCTTTGGGAGAGTCTGAGGACCATTGCTGGCTAATTTGGGGCTACAGGTTTCCAGTCACTGAAATATGAGGCAATAATCATAACACTCATAGGATTGTACTTTTTTTTATAGTCATGTAATGGGAGGATAAGAATAACACCACTGTGTTCCATGTATGCTGGTAAGGTCATTAAGATGAAATAGAGCAGGTGGACTGGGAATGTAATTTTTTGCATTTTTCTCTCAAGAGTTAGGATGCTTTGGTTCAGCCACCCTCCTTACAAGGCCATTGGAACATCCATTATTATTTTCCATTAATTTTTTAGGGCCGTCGAGTGTCATCAAATCTTTCAATATCAAGTAGCAGGGAGAGATTTTCCTCCAAACGCAATTTGCCTCGTATGGATTCTCTCAGTGATCTCACCAATTTTGATGGAAATCTTAAGCCTGAAGACCTTGACAAAGATCAGTATGTATTAGTTAACATTTATGATGAACATTCATGATTCTTAAAGCTTTGATAATTTTATTAACATTTCTCCTGTTGTGTAATTTTTCAAGTATTATATGTTTGTCATTATTATTCACTGAGATTTATTTGTCTGCAGCCTTGTTGATGAATACTCAGAACTGAAGATACGGTTTGACAAAGCAGTTAGTGAGATCCATGCCTTGAAGCGTGAACTGAAAGAAGTACAGAACCAGCAAGATGATATGGAATTAATTAATCTAAAACTTCGCCAGAATTTGAAAGAAAGGGAAGATGATAATTGTAATCAGATGCAACTGATGGGGTCTAAGATACAAGACCTAACCAACAAATTGACAGTGTCTGAGAAACAGGTGAGACCATGTTGACAATATTGAGTGAACTTTTTGTGATGCATTCTCTCTTAATATTTTTCTATAAGCCCTTCACCATGGAAAGCAAATCATAACATTTACTATGGCTGCCACCAGACACTTTTATTGAACAAAAGGAAACCCATAGTTTAAAGGTTAGAAATTATCTTCTTTAACCATTTCACTATGGATTTTTTTTGTTTTGTTTTTTCCTCTGGATTCTGACTGGAAGTTTTTTTCAGCCCCCTGATGTCAAAAGGTAAAGAATGTACTAGGGTATTGACTGCACATTATCATGCAGTAGTGATTGAATGATAGCATGCAGGGGAATCTTAAGGAACAGTTTTTGAACATTCCTACAGCCTAGAGTCACACATCATTTGTCTATGTTAGAGTAAAATCTCTACTCATAGAGGGATGATGCTACTTTTGTATTACAATTATCCTTCAATTATGCTGTTCCTTTGAAACTGTCCTTTATCACTTCTATGATTACCTCTTTTTATACCCTGTGGTAGGAAGGGAAAATAATTCTGCCACTGTGACATGCTAGTTGTAAAAGGTCTCAAAGTGGGATAGAGTGATGGGGACTAGGGATCCTGTGCTGTGCATATTCATTCTACGAGAAATCAAGGCATAAGAGGGTCTCGGAGGAAAACTGCAATCAGAACCCTATATGTGCGTGGTTGTAGTACAGATGAAAGTAAAAGAGAAGAGATTAGCAGTATGTTTGTGAGAAGGAATATGGATGTTTTTGGGCTTTTATGAATCTGGAAAAGGATTATGATAGGGTAGACAAAGGCACTGTGGGAGGTTATGCAGATATACGGGATAGGAGGAAAGCTTCTGGGAGCTGTCAAGAGTTTATATGAGAGTAGTAGAGCTTGTGTCAGGATTGGAAATGGAGAGAGGGAGTGGTTCGAGGTAAAGGTGGGACTTCGTCAAGGATGCGTTATGTCGCCCTGGCTGTTCAACTTGTACATGGATGGGGTGGTGCAAGAGGTATGTGCAAGGGTATTGGGCAAGGGATTGGAGATGGTTAAAGAAAATGGAGAAAAGTGGGAGGTGAGGCAGCTGTTGTTTGCGGACAAAACTGTGCTTGTGGCAGGATCGGAAGAGGGATTGAGGAAGTTGGTGGCAGAGTTTGGGAGAGTATGTGATAGAAGAAAGCTAAAGATAGATGTGGGTAAAAGTAAGGTGATGAGATGTACAAGGGGTGAAAGTGGCAGTAGACTGGAAGTGAGCATTAAGGGAGAGCGACTGGAGGAAGTGGTTAGTTTTAGATACTTGGGTGCAAATGTGGCAGGAAAAGTTGGAGTGAAGGTGGAGGTAGAATGTAGATTGAGAGAAGTGAGTAAATGCCTTGGTGGATTAAAGAGTGTAATGAGGAATAGACATTTGGGAATGGATGCTAAGAGGAGACTGTATGAAGGAGTGATTGTGCCAACAGCACTGTATGAAGCAGAAACATGGAACATAAGAGAAGAAGAGAGAAGGAGTTTGAATGTGTTTGAGATGAGGTGTCTGAGAAGTATGATGGGGGTTACTAGGCTAGATAGAGTGAGAAATGAGGTGAGGAGGAGAACAGGGATGGAAAAGGAGCTGGGAGATAGGGTTGATGAAAGAATATTAGGATAGTTTGGACACATGGAAAGAATGAGTGAAGAAAGACTAGTAAAAGAGGTATGGAAGGCAGATGTGGAGGGAGTGAACATGAGGTGACGTCCTAGGATGAGGTGGATGGATGGAGTGAAGGGGACTTTGGGGAAGAGGGGAATGTCTGTTGAGGAAGGACGGGAGAGGACAGAAGACAGGGGTGAATGGAGAATGGTGGTATATGGATGATGTTGTGATTGCATGAGGTGGAATGGGCAGGGGTGGGTGGGGGGTGAGGTAGTATGTGTGAGCAAAAGTTGACGCAATCTGAAGGGATTTCTCCCCGTCCTCTCCTTTTATGCAATGGGGAGACGGAGAGGGGGGGTCGCCAATTTAATGAAGCGGCCTTGCTGTGGATGTGCTGTGTCTTGCGACACTGCTTGTGACCCAGGGCAGTGGACAGGGTGCAGGGATGACCCGTCATCCAGGAGGTGCACAGGTGGGAGGGAAGCTGGAGGGGTGTGGAATGTATTCAGGGATGGAATGGGTGGAAATGATTTTATGCCTTTCCCTTTTTGGCTACCTCCCTTGTAAGGGGTAAAAAGCCTTGGTATATGTATGTATGTATGTAAGTTGAACGGGGGTGGAAAGGGAGCTGGGAGATAGGGTGGGTGAAAGAGTATTGGGATGGTTTGGACACATGGAGAGAATGAATGAAAAAAGACTAGTAAAAGATGTTTGGAAGGCAGATGTGGAGGGAGTGAACATGAGGGGGCAACCTAGGATGAGATGGATGGATGGGGTAAAAGGTGCTTTGGGAAAGAGGGGAATATCTGTTGAGGAAGGATGGGAGAGGACAGAAGACAGGGGTGAATGGAGAATGGTTGTATATGGATGATGATGTGATCCATGAGGTGGAATGGGTGGGGGTTGGGGGGAGAGGGAGTATGTGTGAGAAAAATTTGATGCAGCCTGAAGGGATTTCTCCCTGTCTTCTCCTTTTCTGCATGAGGGAACAGAGAGGGGGTGTCGCCAATTTAATGAAGCAGCCTTGCTGTGGATGTGCTGTGTCTTGAGACACTGCTTCTGACCCAAGGCAATGGACAAGATGCAGGGATGACCTGTCATCCAGGAGATGCCAAGATAAGAGGGAGGGAAGAAGGTGGAGGGTTTTTTTTTGGCTGCCTCCCTTGTAAGAGGAAAAAAAGCCTTTAGTAATATGTATGTAAGTTGAAAAGAAGTGATTTTGAGTTTAGAAGTGTGGTGGTAAGAATGAATGTCGGGAGTGATGAACGGGTGAGGGAGGGATGAAGTAGCTCTGCTAGTAAGTGATGAGATGGGAAAGGGTATGGTTGAGTGGAGTGAAGTGTTTTCATGGTTATTGTGGGTTCTAGGTAAAACTGGGATGAAAGATGTGGGTTTTTGTAAGTGCATATGGACCTGGTACTGAGAAAAGTAAAGAAGATATGAAGTCTTTCTTGGATAGAGTTAAATGGAGTTTTGGGAGGAATGTAAATGTTGTAGTGTTAGTGTATCTCAATACAACAGTAAGAGATGAGCCAATAGATGGGGTAGTAAGGCAGGTAAAAATTTTAGTGGAGAGATGATGTAGGAGATGTGTTTTGAAAGGAAGTTGTTGTTGTTGTTGTCGTTCCCTAGACTGTCTGTCCGAGCAGTCCCGTCTCCCCAAGGAAGGCCACAGCCGAAACTGGGTTTTCCCACAAATCCTTTATAGAGTGTATGTTGTGTTGTTTGCGTGCATGATTGTGTATAATGCAGTCTTCCATTATGTGTTGTATGGTATGGGGTGAAGTGTTACATCCTGGGCAGCTGTTCACAACACGGTCGTCCAGCCTCTTCTGGTAGCTTAGAAGTGCTGGGTGGTGACCGCATCGCAGTCTGGCCAAGTGGACTCTGTCCCTACGTGGGAGAGAAGATTCAGAAGGGTGGATATCAGGGGGTCTGGCATGCAGCAGTGTGTTGTCTTTCAGTGTGTTAATGGAGCGGTGAGTGATATGATTATGAATATGTTTCCGGAGGCTGGTATTTGGTGGTTGTGGAGGAAGAGAAGAGAGTATCTGTGTGTAATAAAGGTCTTTGGGTGTAGTTTTAATGTTTCTTGGTGTGTGTGGGTGTTCTGCTATGTAGTGTAGCGGGTGTGATGTGTTTGTGGTGGCTGCAGCAAGTGTTTGTGTGCCTCTCATGTCGAGGTGGTCCTTGACTTTGAGGACTTTTGTTTCATGGTGTAAATGGTCTGTAGGTGATGTATTTGTGCAGCCTGTAATTGTTTTTAGGGCTTTGTTTTGTATGATTTGTAATTGTTTTTAGGGCTTTGTTTTGTATGATTTGAAGGGAAGTTGATGATGGTAAACAGTGTTTAAGGAGGGAGCTAAGCTTTAGTATATAGGAAAGGGTGGTGGATGGGAGGGTGGTTATTAGGGCATTAATGGACTGTAGTGATACCCAAAGGAAGTATAGGAAGAGAGCTTTGGATATTCATGTTCTCAGGAGAGAGAGTGAGGGAATGGAGGAAAAGGGTGGGAGGTAGAGAGGTGATGGCCCTAACATGGGGGGTGGGGAAGCATATGCCCGGAGTTGGCACTCTTAGGGGGGGCCAGGAATTCCAGCCAGGACTTGCTATCCACAAGGCTGACAAAGTAATGATAAAATAAGAGTCAAAGAAGCCCTGAATATTTTACCATAATTGATGATTTTTATGTTATAGTAAACAAAATACAGTGGAACCTTGCGTAATGAGCATAATTTGATCCCGAATCTTACTTGTAATGTGAAACACTCGTTAAGCGATACAATTTTTCCAATAGGAATCAATGTAAAATATGATGATGCATCCTATGCTTAAGAAAAAATACAAGAAAAAAAAATTGTAGTAATATCAATAGTTTTTCAAATTATTAATGCATAAAGTAAAAGTATTTTAATGTACAGTAAATGAACCTGGGAAAGCATAAGTAATTAGTAAAATAAAATAAAAATAAATGTAAATGCTGTTGTAATTCATGAAAAAAAAAGGTAGCTCCTGGCGCAAGAGAGATGGAGATGGGGGGGGGGGATTATTGAAATGAAGAAGGAGAATCTTCCACCACCAAGGAGGATTCCTTTTCACTTGCTGCTATAACAGTCTCGACTGACTTACTAGCTTTAAATCTTTTAGAAATATTGACACAACTGGCACTTTCTTTAGAATCCTTTTTCAATTGAAAGCTGTCTTTCTAGAGACATTTGTTTTTGTCAACACTTCATAATTGGCAAAAATGCAACACAGAATTATTATTAAATGAATTTAGCACACATAGCCTCTGCCTTATTAAGGTGATACTTCTCAATATATGATGAAACAGTTTCCCATGCTTTAAGCATCTCCCATATTCCACTGGAAGGTTCTTGCTCTGCTGAGGCTGTTACCTCCTCCCCTGATGAAATCTCCATAACTTCTTCCTGTGAAACAGAATGCAACTCCATAAGCTCTTCTGTGATCAGCTCCTCTCTATGCTCTTCCACATGCTTGTCTATGTCATTATCCACCTGTAGCCACATGGTCTTAGCAAAAGACAACCTTGTCGACTACAGGCTCCACAGCCGCTGACTCAGACCCCACAAAGTTGTTTGACATGGGTGTTCAGCCAAAGCTTCTTCCAAGCCAAAATAAGGGTTCTCTTGGTAACCCCCTCCCATGCCTTGTTGATCATCTTGAGGCATGCAACAATGAGGAAGTGGTCTTTCCAAAACTCTCTGAGGGTGAGATTGGTCCCCCCAGTCACCTCAAAACAATGCTCGAAGAGCACTTTAGTGTAGAGCTTCTTAAAAGACCTGCTGGTAAAGGAGTGATGTTGGGAGGCAGAAACTGGATCTTGATTAATTGAAATTCATCAAGGAGGTCATCTTCTAGACCTGGAGGATAGGCAGGAACATTGTCCATAACAAGCAAGACATGAAGAGACAGATTCATCTCAAGCAAATATTTTTTCACAGAAGGACCAAACAACTCATTGATCCAATCAGTAAAAAGGTCATTTGTCACCCAAGCCTTGCTGTTGGACCTTCACATCTCACTTAGCATGCTTTTCTGGACTTTACACATGTTGAAGGCTTATGGATTTTTCTGAATGGTAAATGAGGAGTGGTTTCACTTTCAAATTACTGCTTGCATCAACACAAAACAGCAGCATGAGACAGTCTTTCACTGGCTTGTGGCAGGGCAATGCTTTCTCTTTTGCTATTATATAGGTTCACTTCAGCAGCATCTAGAAAAGACCCGTCTTGTCACAATTAAGAACCTGCTGCAGCAGGTAACCCTCAGAATCCACAAGCTTCCTAAATTCACTGATGAAATTCTCTGCTGCCTTTGTGTCAGAGCTTGCTGCTTCACCATGCCTCACAATGCTGTGGATGCTGGTTTTTCTTTTAAACTTCTTGAACCACCCAAGGCTTGCCTTGAATGCTTCTTCTTTGTCCAAAGCTGCTCCTGGCACTTTCTTAACAAGGTCGCTGAAAATTACTTTTGCCTTCTCACAAATGATGCTCTCGTTAACCTCTTCAATATGATGATGCCTATGTAGGTGTCATGAGGCATGAGTGGATACAAGGATGCCAGTGTTTGCATTTTGATTATATTCATTTTGTAGTCGTAAAGGGGAAAAAAGCCTTTGGTATATGTATGTATAGTTGTAGCTAAGTAACCCCCAAATTCTTTTAACTGGCTTGATCATGTTTTTTGTGTTTATTATTACTCAGAGCTTGCTGGCTGAGCGGGTTAGGGTGTCATTACTTGTGGCGAATGTCAAGGGGATGGTGGTTCGAATCCTGCCACCAGCAGAGTTGTTGTTGTTGTCATTCCCTAGACTGTCTGTCCGAGCAGTCCCGTCTCCCCATGGAATGCCACAGCCGAAACTGGGTTTTCCCACAAATTCTTTATAGAGTGTATGTTGTGTTGTTTGCGTGCATGATTGTGTATAATGCAGTCTTCCATTATGTGTTGTATGGTATGGGGTGAAGTGTTACATCCTGGGCAGCTGTTCACAATGCGGTCATCCAGCCTCTTCTGGTAGCTTAGAAGTGCTGGGTGGTGGCCGCACCGCAGTCTGGCCAGGTGGACTCTGTCCTTTTGTGAGAGAGAGAGGAGGATATCAGGGGGTCTGGCATGCAGCAGTGTGTTGACTTTCAGTGTGTTGATGGAGCGGTGAGTGATATGATTATGAATATGTTTCCGGAGGCTGGTATTTGGTGGTTGTGGAGGAAGTGAAGAGAGTATCTGTGTGTGATACAGGTCTTTGGGTGTTGTTTTAATGTTTCTTGGTGTGTGTGTGTATTCTGCTATGTAGTGTAGTGTGTGTGATGTGTTTGTGGTGGCTGCGGCAAGTGTTTGTGTGCCTCTCATGTCGAGGTGGTCCTTGACTTTGAGGACTTTTGTTTCATGGTGTAAATGGTCTGTAGGTGTTGTATTTGTGCAGCCTGTAATTGTTTTTAGGGCTTTGTTTTGTATGATTTGAAGGGTGGGACCACCCCCCAACCCCAAGAGTTGGAGGCCAAATGACGGCAACCAGCCCTGGCCACCGGCTCTACGCAGGTGGCACCGATCCCCAAGAGGAGCTACGACTGCCTTGGGGAGTACCAGCAGAGTTGAACCAAGGGCATGGTTCATTAAATTCCACACTACAAAGTCCTAGCCTTCCAATAGGAGGGAGTCTGTGATGTTAAACCATATCATCATCATCATCATCATTATTACTCAGTGAAAGAAAATAATGTAGCAGTGACTTTGTTTTATAACACGAGTATTATGATGTATTGATTATCGTACCTCTGGCATCCAATGCTGCACATGAAAATTTGACTTGTATTGAAGAGATTAATAGTGTTGCCTTGCATTTGCTTCTCAATGATCCATATGAGAAACAACCTTTCAACATCTTGATGTTACAGTCTAGTGCAGGGGTTCCCAAACTTTTCAGCTCATCCACCCCCTAGTAAATTTTAAGATTTTCTATAGACCCCCAAACTATTAATTCATGAATTATGTCAGTTTATTATTATTATTGGTGTTGTTATTGTTATTAATGTTAGTAATATTATTATTATTATAGTTATCATTATCATTATTATTATTTTTACTATTGTTGTTATAGTTTTAGTTATCAAGAGTTATCATCATCATTTTGATCCATAATAAAAGGGCTAAATAGCTTCATTCATCAAAGCGACGGCGTTCCAATAATGGTACGGACACTTTCACATATACATAAACTGTTTTAAAATAAATATAATTTACCAATAGCTCTAAGAGTGATATTATATATTCTTTATTATATTACATACATACATATACCAAGGCTTCTTCCCCCTTACAAGGGGGGTAGCCAAAAAGAAAAAGCCATAAAATCACTCCCACCCATTCCATCCCTGAATACACTCCACACCCCTCCACCCTCCCTCTCATCTTAGCACCTCCTGAACGACGGGTCATCCCTGCACCCTGTCCACTGCCCTGGGTCACAAGCAGTGTCTCAAGACACAGCACATCCACAGCAAGGCCGCTTCATTAAATCGGCGACCCCCCCTCTCCGTCCCCCCATTGCATAAAATGAGAGGACGGGGAGAAATCCCTTCGGGCTGCATCAAATTTTGCTCACACATACTACCTCACCCCCCATCCACCCACCCATTCCACCTCATGCTAACCCAACATCATCCATATACAACCATTCTCCATTCACCCGTCTTCTGTCCTCTCCCGTCCTTCCTCAACAGACATTCCCCTCTTCCCCAAAGCCCCCTTCACCCCATCCATCCACCTCATCCTAGGACGTCCTCACATGTTCACTCCCTCCACATCTGCCTTCCATACCTCTTTTACTAGTCTTTCTTCACTCATTCTTTCCATGTGTCCAAACCATCCCAATATTCTTTCATCAACCCTATCTCCCAGCTCCCTTTCCACCCCTGTTCTCCTCCTCACCACCTCATTTCTCACTCTATCTAGCCTAGTAACCCCCATTATATTTCTCAGACACCTCATCTCAAACACATTCAAACTCCTTCTCTCTTCTTCTTCTTCTTCTCTTCTTTATTATATTACTATAAGTAATATTCAAGCCAATAATGTTACACAGGCTCGTCATCTTGATGTTCATTCACAATGTGAGATTCTCCCTACATACACAGACTGGGGAGGATTTTTGACTTGGAGTGAACTAACATGGTTTTTCTTTAAGTATAGATATTGGTTGGGTGATTATTCTCATTCTTTCAGTACAGGAAGAGAACAGGATCATTTCATGTAAACTATTTAATTTTAAAGGCTGCCTTTTGACCACATAGTAATTTACTGACCCCTTTCGTCCCCCTAGAAATCTACTGACCCTCTTTTGACCCCTTGGAAGGTTTCATCGACCCCTGGGGGTCAATATTGACCCCCTTTCAACCCCTTGGCTATTTGTTGACCCCTTGGATGGTCTCATTGACCCCAGGGGGTCGATATCGACCACTTTGGGAACCCCTGGTCTAGCGTGTTGTATTTCAGTTGCTATATCAAACCTCTCCACAAATTGATCAGTTCCATCAATCCAGTTGCTAACATGCTTAATGCCCCCCCCCTTTTTTTTTTTTTCTTTTTCTTTTCTTTTTTAGGATTTTCTGCCTTACAGTAGGATTGAAAATAGAAGTTAGGTGCAAAATAACTAATTTACATACATATATCAAGGCTTTATCCCCCTTACAAGGGAGGTAGCCAAAAAGGAAAAGGCATAAAATCATTCCCACCCATTCCATCCCTGAATACACTCCACGCCCCTCCACCCTCCCTCTCATCTTAGCACCTCCTGGATGACGGGTCATCCCTGCACCTTGTCCACTGCCCCGGGTCAGAAGCAGTGTCGCAAGACACAGCACATCCACAGCAAGGCCGCTTCATTAAATCGGCGGCCCCCCCCTCTCTGTCCCCCCATGCATAAAGGAGAAGACGGGGAGAAATCCCTTCGGGCTGCGTCAAAATTTGCTCACACATACTACCTCACCCCCCATCCCCCTGCCCATTCCACCTCATGCATCACATCATCATCCATATACAACCATTCTCCATTCATCCCTATCTTCTGTCCTCTCCCGTCCTTTCTCAACAGACATTCCCCTCTTCCCCAAAGCCCCCTTCACCTCATCCATCCACCTCATCCTAGGATGTCCCTTCATGTTCACTCCCTCCACATCTGCCCTCCATACCTCTTTTACTAGTCTTCACTCATTCTTTCCATGTGTCCAAACCATCCTAATACTCTTTCATCAACCATATCTCCCAACTCCCTTTCTACCCCTGTTCTCCTCCTCACCTCATTTCTCACTCTATCCAGCCTAGTAACCCCCATCATACTTCTCAGATACCTCATCTCAAACACATTCAAACTCCTTCTCTCTTCCTCTCCATGTTTCTGCCCCATACAGTGCTGTTGGCACAATCACTCCAAACTGTTAAGGAAAGTAGAAACTGATAAGGACTGTGAAGCACTGCAAGAAGATCTGAATAGGGTATGGAACTGGAGTCAGAAATGGGAAGTGGATTTTAATACTAAGAAGTGTAGCATAATGGAGTTTGGAAAAAGCAAAAACAGAATATCAAGAATATATACAATTGGAACTAAGGAAG
This sequence comes from Oratosquilla oratoria, assembly GCF_046742065.1. Taxonomy (NCBI): domain Eukaryota; kingdom Metazoa; phylum Arthropoda; class Malacostraca; order Stomatopoda; family Squillidae; genus Oratosquilla; species Oratosquilla oratoria. The sequence continues at coordinate 985,649 of NW_027467714.1, forward strand.
TAAAGAAAGTAGGATCCGAAAAAGACTTGGGAGTTATTATCACAAACGACTTGTCCTATGATACACAGATTAACAAAATTGTCGGAGAGACTTACAACTTGCTAAGATCAATAAAAGTGGCTTTTGCTTACCTGGACGAAGACATGATAAAAAAAAATATTGGTTATATTGATAAGGCCTAGACTAGAGTATGCGGCGACATTGTGGTCCCCCAGTACCAAAAAGAACATAAAGAAAATAGAAAGAATCCAAAGAGCAGCTACAAAAATGGCACCTGCACTTGCAAACCTATCATACGAGGAGAGATTGGCTAAACTGGAGCTACCGACACTGGAGCAAAGAAGAGAGAGAGGAGACCTACTGACCATCTACAGAATCATGAAAGGCACAGAGATACTTGATAGAGAAGAATTACTAAACTGGGACAAGAGAAACACAAGAGGACATGGAAGGAAATTAAGAAAACATAGATATAGAAGAGAACTGAAGAAAAACAGTTTTCCACATAGAGTTTTAGACACTTGGAACAAACTGGATAATGAAATAGTAAGCACAAAAACCATTCACGAGTTTAAAAGCAAACTAGACACTGAGAGATACAATGGCGGGACAACACGAGCATAGCTCCCCTTCCCGCAAAATACAACTAGGTAAATACAACTAGGTAAATATAGTCTCCTCTTAGCATCCATTCCCAAATGTCTATTCCTCATTACACTCTTTAATCCACCAAGGCATTTACTCGCTTCTCTCAATCTACATTCTACCTCCACCTTCACTCCACCTTTTCCTGCCACATTTGCACCTAAGTATCTAAAACTAACCACTTCCTCCAGTCTCTCTCCCTTAATGCTCAATTCCAGACTACTACCACTTTCACCCCTTGTACATCTCATCACCTTACTTTTACCCACATTTATCTTCAGCTTTCTTCTATCACACACTCTCCCAAACTCTGTCACCAACTTCCTCAATCCCTCTTCCGATCCTGCCACAAGCATAGTGTCGTCCGCAAACAGCAGCTAGCTCACCTCCCACTTTTCTCCATTTTCTTTAACCAACTCCAATCCCTGACCCACTATCCTTGTATTTACCTCTTGCACTACCCCATCCATCTATAAGTTGAACAGCCAGGGCGACATAACGCATCCTCTACTACTCTCATAAAAACTCTTGACAGTTCCTAAAAGCTTTCCTCCTATCTGGTATATCCACAAAACCTCCCACAGTGCCTTTCTGTCTACCCAGTCGTAAGACTTTTCCAGGTCCATAAAGGCCCAAAAAACATCCTTCCCCTTTCCTATAGCTTTCTCACATATCTGTCTTACCACAAAAATCTGATCTACACAACCTCTACCTGTCCTAAATCCACACTGTTCCTCACCAGTTACTCCCTCTGTTCCTCTCCTAATCCTCTCAATCAAGATCCTCCCATAAGCCTTCCCAACTACACTTAACAAGCTAATCCCTCTGAGACTACTACATTCACACTTGTCCCCTTTTCCCTTGTAAAGTGGAACTATACAGGCACTCCTCCAGTCGTCCGGCACTCTACCCGCTCTCCAGCAAACATTAAATAACCTCACCAGCCAGTCCACCATCACTGTACCTCCTTTTTTTAGACATTCTGCATGGCATCCATCCAGACCAGACTTGTATAAAAATATACAAAATTTATTTACTCTACTACAGGGGGTATGAACAATGGCATGAGTTTTATTTATTTAGTTGTATTTTGTGGATGACACTGTGCCTGTGGCAGGATCAGAGGAAGGATTGTGGAAGTTAGTGACAGAGTTTATGAAAGTGTGTGAAAGAAGGAAGTTGAAGATAATTGTGGGGAAATGTAAGGTAATGAAATGTGCAAGGGGTGAAAGTGGTAGCAGACTGGAAGTGAGTGTTTAGGGAGAGAGACTGGAGGAGGTGGATAGCTTTAAATACTTGGGTGCAAATGTTGCAGGAAAGGGAGGAGTGGAGGTGGAGGTAGAATGTAGATTGAGAGAAGCGAGTAAATGCCTTGGTGGATTAAAAAGTGTAATGAGAAATAGACATTTGGAAATGGATGCTTAGAGGAGGTTATATGAAGGAGTGATTGTGCCAACAGCACTGTATGGCGCAGAAACATGGAACATAAGAGAGGAAGAGAGAAGGAGTTTGAATGTATTTGAGATGAGGTGTCTGATAAGTATGATAGGGGTTACTAGGCTGTATAGAGTGAGAAATGAGGAGGTGAAGAGGAGAACGGGGGTGGAAAGGGAGCTGGGAGATAGGGTGGATGAAAGAGTATTGGGATGGTTTGAACACATGGAAAGAATGAGTGAAGAAAGACTAGTAAAAGAGGTATGGAAGGCAGATGTGGAAGGAGTGAACGTGAGGGGGGTGACCTAGGATGAGATGCATGTATGGGGTAAAAAGTGTTTAGGGGAAGTGGAGAATGTCTGTTGAGGAAGTACAGGAGATGACAGAAGACAGGGGTGAATGGTAAATGGAGAATAGTTGTATATGGATGTTGTGATCCATGAGGTGGAATGGGTGGGGGGGTGGGGGAGAGGGAGTATGTGGGCTAAATTTGACGTACCCCGAAGGGATTTCTCCCTGTCTTCTCCTTTTCTGCCTGAGGAGATTGAGAGGGGTGTCACCAATTTAATGAAGCGGCCTTGCTGTGGATGTGCTGTGTCTTGCGACACTTCTTCTGACCCAGGGCAGTGGACAAGATGCAGGGATGACCTGTCATCCAGGAGGTGCCAAGAGGCTGGAGGGGAGTGGAGTGTGATAGGGATGGAATGGTTGGGAGTGGTTTTTATGTCTTTGTTTTTTGGCTACCTCCCTTATAAGGGGGGGAAAAGCCTTTGGGATATATATGTATGTATCTCACAGGAAGGGGAGCTAGGTCCATGGTGTCCTGTCTTTGTATTTCACAGTGTCAAGTTTGCTCTCAAATTTGTGTATAGTTTTTGCATGCATTGTTGTTTGTTCCAGACATCCACCACTCTGTATGGATTTTTTTTTTTTTTTTTTTTTTTTTTTGGTCTCTTCTATAACTGTCCTTTTTGAGTTTCTTTTCATGTCCCCTTGTGTTTCTCTTATCCCAATTTAGTAAGTCTTCTCTGTCAAGGACTTCTACACCTTTCATAGTTCTGTAGATGATTAGCAAGTCCCCTCATTCTCTTATTTGTTCAGCTCTACGCAGGTGGCACCGATCCCCAAGAGGAGCTACGCCTGCCTTGGGGAGTACCACAATCCTTTTTCCCAACATGAAACTGAGTTGAGAGGGAGGGGTGAGTGTGAGTTTGGGAGTGTAGTTGGGATGTTCTCAGGAGTGAAGAGAGGATGAGGGAGAGAAGGGGTGGCTATACTTGTAATTGAAGAGATATGTAAGCGTGTAGTGGAGTGGAAGGAGGTTTCTTCAAGGTTTATGTGGATGAAGGTGAAACTGGGAAGGGAGATGTGCATTTTTGTAAGTGCATGTGGGCCTGGTAGTGAGAAGAGTGTAGAGGAAAGGGAGGTTTTATGGATGGATTTAAGTGTGTACATAGAGGGATTAGGGAGAAATGTCATTGTAGTGGTATTGGGAGACCATAATGCTAGGGTAGTAGATGAACCAATAGATGGAGTGATTGAGAAGTGTGGAGTTCCAGGAAAAAATTGTAGTGTGAGAGTTGATGGTGATGTGTTTAGAGAGTTGATGATAGCAAATACAGTGTTTTGGAAGAAAGTAAAGCATAAGTACACATTGGAGAGGGTGGTGGATGGAAGGGTGGTAGGTAGAGCATTAATGGACGATATAGTGGTAACCAGGAGTATAATGGTAAGAGTTAAGGATGTACACATTCTAAGGGGAGAGAATGGGGGAATATCAGATAATTTTTTGGTGGAAGGTAAGTTGAGAGTGGAGGATAGATGGAGAAAGAGGAAAAAAGACAAAAGGTAGGGAGGTGCTTAGAGTGAACTGCTTAAATGAGAAAGAAAAGGAGTACAAGAAGAAGCTGAGAGAGGAGTGGGAGGGAGAGAACAATAGAGTAGAACTAGGAGTGGAGGAGGAATGGGGATGGTTCAAGGAGGGAGTCACAAGGTGTGCAAAGATGGTGTGTCGAACAAGGAGGACGGGAGGAAATAGAAGGATGGGTAGTGAATGGTGGGATGAGGAAGCAAAGAAGATTGTAGAAGAAAAGAAGTGAGCTTTCACAGATTGGTTACAAAAAAGGATGAGGGAATCATATGAGAGGTACAAAGTAAGTATGTCAGAAAATGTCAGAAAATTTTGAAAGTAATAAAAAAAAATTTTGGAAAGAAATTGTGAGGAAGAAGAGGCGAATCAAGTAGAGAAGAAAGGTAAAAGGTGCAGATGGAGAGATGATAATGGAAGAGAAGGCAGTAAGGGGATGATGGGCAGAGTATTTTAGGGAGTTGCTAAATGTGAAGGAGGATAGGGAAGGAAAAGTAGTTGCAGTGGGAAGTACTAAGAAAATGACAGTGAAGAGTGAGGAAAATGGATGTGAAATAGGGAAAGATGAAGTGAAGGCAGTTAAGATGATGAGAGGTAAGGCACCTGGTATGGATGGATGCCATGCAGAATATTTGAAAAAAGGAAGTACAGTGATGGTGGACTGGTTGGTGAGGTTATTTAATGTTTAAGAGAGGGAAGAGTGCCAGAGGACTGGAGAAATGCCTGTATAGTTCCATTTTACAAGGGAAAAGGGGATAAGTGTGAATGTAGTAGTTTCAGAGGGATCAACTTGTTAAGTGTAGTTGGGAAGGCTTATGGGAGGGTCTTGATTGAGAGGATTAGGAGAGGAACAGAGGGAGTAATTGGTGAAGAACAGTGTGGATTTAGGACAGGTAGAGGTTGTGTATATCAGATTTTTGTGGTAAGACAGATATGTGAAGAAGCTATAGGAAAAGGTAAGGATATATTTTGGGCTTTTATGGATCTGGAAAAGGCTTACAACAGGGTAGACAGGAGGACACTGTGGGAGGTATTGGAAATATATGGGATAGGAGGAAAGCTGTTAAGAGCAGTCAAGAGTTTTTACAAGAGTAGTAGAGCTTGTGTTAGAATTAGAAATGGAGATAGTGAGTGGTTTGAGGTAAAGGTGGGACTTCATCAGGGGTGTATTATGTTGCCCTGGCTGTTCAATTTATACATGGATGGGGTGGTGCAAGAGGTGAATGCAAGGGTAGTGGGTCAGGGATTGGAGATGGTTAAAGAAAATGGAGAAACGTGGGAGATAAGTGCTTGTAGCAGAATGAGAAGAGGGATTGAGGAAGTTAGTGACAAAGTTTGGGAAGGTGTGTGAAAGAAGGAAGATGAACATAAATGTGGGTAAAAATAAGGTGATGAAATGTACAAAGGGAGAAAGTGGCAGCAGACTGGTAGTGAGTATTAAGGGAGACTGGAGGAAGTGGATAGTTTTAGATACTTCGGTGTGAATGTGGCAGGAAAGGGAGGAGTAGGGGTGGAGGTAGAATGTAGATTGAGAGAAGCTAGTAAATGCCTTGGGGGAATAAAAACGGTAATGAGATAGATATTTGGGCATGGATGCTAAGAGGAGATTGTATGAAGGAGTGATTGTGCTAACAGCACTGTATGGGGCAGAAAATGGAACATAAGAGAGAGAGAATTTGAATGTTTTTGAGTTGAAATGCCTGAGAAGTGTGATAGGGGTTATTATGATAGAGTGAGAAATGAGGAGGTGAAGAAGAGAACGGGGATGGAAAGGGAGTTGGGAGATAGGGTGGATGAAAGAGTATTGGGATGGTTTGGACACATGAAAAGAATGAGTGAAGAAAGACTAGTAAAAGAGGTGTGGAAGGCAGATGTGGTAGGAGTGAACATGAGGGGAAGACCTAGGATGAGATGGATGGATGGGGTAAAACGGGCATTGGAAAAGAGGGGAATATCTGTTGAGGAAGGACAGGAGAGGACAGAAGATAGGGGTGAATGAAGAATGGTTGTATATGGATGCTGCTGTGATGGATGGGGTGAGATAGTATGTATGAAAAATAAATTGACGCAGCCCAAAGGGTGGGAGTGGTTTGTATGCCTTTGTTTTTGGCTACCTCCTGTGTAAGGGGGAAAAAGCCTTTGGTATATATATATGAAAGCTGGTAAGGCAATTGGGTTGGATGAGTGTTATGTGGAGTGTCTCACAAAGGGAGAAGTGGCTATTGTAGATTGGCTAGTGAGGATGTTAAATGTATTTACCTAGTTGTATTATACAGGAAGGGAAGCTCTTGTTGGGGGGACATATGCTACAATAAAGTCTGTTTTATTCTGCCCCTTGGTTTTAATTTTTAGGTGGATTACTTCAGCCTCACCTTCACTTTGATATGCTTCTTCTTCCTTTATATAACCTCTCTTACCAACCATAACCCCTCCACCCATTTTATCTTCTGTATTTTTTACCTAGTTGTATTTTACGGAAAGAGAGCTATGCTCGTAGTGACCCGTCTTTGTATCTTTCAGCATCAAGTTTGTTTTTAAATTCTTGTGTAGTTTTTGCACTCACTGTTTCCTCATCTAATTTATTCCAGATATCCACCACTATTCTTTTTCAGATCTTTTCTATAACTATCCTTTTAAAGTTTCTTTTCATGTCCTCTTGTTTTTCTTTTATCCCACTTTAATAAATCATCTCTATTGAGGACTTCCATCCCTTTCATAATTCTGTCGATGGTCTTTTCCAGGACATTTATCTATTGTTCCTCAACTGTAGATCAACATTTTGTGGGAGTTTGGTTTTCATGAAACACATAATATCATGCTTGTTTGTCCTCAAATAGTCATTACCTTCATCTTGGCCAATAGTAAACCATCTGCATTACCATAGGCTACTTTAAGTTTCTTGTAGTGTTTCCTATGCAGTACTGCCTTCCTGTTTTTAGAAACTATTTCCTCACATTCTGATTGATGTATAAAAAAAAAATCTGTCCTCGTTTCATTTTTTATATTGGGTTCTTCAAAGAGCTTCCATGTCTCTGCACATTCCTCTTTGCATCTTTCCTATCCAAATATATATATATATTTTAACTTTTCCTCTTATGCTAACTTCCAAGATTTGAATTTTATTTTCATTGGACATGTGCCATTCCTTTTGTATCATCCTAACCTAAACATGTTATCAATCTGATATGTTACATCCAAGTCATTCCCAAGAATCTTAGAGATAATTTCCCGATCCGTTTGTATCTCCTGTTCCTGGTATAATTTCCATAAGGAAACATTGTCTTTTTACTGGTCAAAGAATATGACGCATCTAGTCTTATATACTACATCTCTGATGATCTCTCGCTCTCTCTCTCTCTCTCTCTCTCTCTCTCTCTCTCTCTCTCTCTCTCTCTCTCTCTCTCTTCCAGGCTAATAGTTTCTTTTCTCTGTTGTCCCATGATATCTTTAAAGGTTACTGTATCCTTCTTATCCTTATTTCCTGTTGACCTATCCTCACATTTTTCCATGGTATTGAGAAGACTTTTTCTCTTATTTGTCAGGGTTTCATTTTCCCTTTTTAAATTAGTAATCTCTTCTTTCTGAGCCAGGTTTTTTTTTTTTTTTTTTAGTTTTTTTTGCTGGTTAAGGAGGGAAAAACTTGCTTTCGTCATGATGTGAAAGCAGTGACAATGGTGACATGAAACGACACTCTAGATTTACCAAACAGGCAAAGCTAGATGAAAATAATTACCAATTAATTAGACAGAGGGAAAGCAAAGCTATTTGAGGTCACAGTAGAGGCAAAACATCGCTGGTTTCAACTTTTGGAGAGAATAAGGGAAGGAAAATGGTGATCTTCATCTCTGAAGTCGCTCATGATAGGAAACAAAAGATGAATTCCTAGTTTGTTTACATCAGAAAGTGTTTCTTTTATTGCTGTATCTACATTAATAATGGAAGATTTCAAAGACTTTACACCCTAAAAAGTTAGGAAGTCCACTGAAAAATTAATGTAGTATAGGTAATGAATTTGAAAAAGAAGATAAGTCTTAAGATGGATACTCTACCATGGAGGTAAATGAAATCTTACAGCCTCACATGAGGCTAGATTGCATGATCTGGAGCAAAAACTTGAGCAAGATTGAGGGGGGAAAAAAAAAAAAAAATGTGGCTTGGAAAATAAAGATTGATAAATTGAGAAGGGAAAATGAAACTTTGACAAATTAGAGAAAAAATCTTAACACCATGGAGGATAGTAGAGATTAACCTTTAAAGAGATCATGAAGCAACAGGAAAGAAATAGCCCAGAAGAAGGAGTAGTCAAGGTTGGAAAAAAAAAAAAAGAAGAGAGAGTCTCTTGTCAGAGATGCTATACACAAGTCTAGATGTGTCTTCCTCTTTGGATGCCAAGAAGAATAAAATACATGGAAGTTATGCCAAAACAAGAAATGCAAATGATTAGGGAAATTACAACAACTCTTGGGAAGGATTTGGATGTAACAGATCAGATTGATAACACATATAGGATAGGTAAATATAAGAGATACTGCGCACATCCATACATATACATACATACATATACCAAGGCTTTTTCCCCCTTACAAGGGAGGTAGCCAAAAAGGGGAAGGCATAAAATCATTTCCACCCATTCCATCCCTGAATACACTCCACACCCCTCCACCCTCCCTCTTATCTGAGCACCTCCTGGATGACAGGTCATCCCTGCACCTTGTCCACTGCCCTGGGTCAGAAGCAGTGTCGCAAGACACAGCACATCCACAGCAAGGCCGCTTCATTAAATCGGTGACCCCCCCTCTCCATCCCCCCATTGCATAAAAAGAAAGGACGGGGAGAAATCCCTTTGGGCTGCGTCAAATTTTGCTCACACATACTACCTCACCTCCCACCCCCCACCCATTCCACCTCATGCAATCACAACATCATCCATATACAACCATTCTCCATTCACCCCTGTCTTCTGTCCTCTCCCATCCTTCCTCAACAGATATTCCCCTCTTCCCCAAAGCCCCCTTCACCCCATCCATCCACCTCATCCTAGGACGTCCTCTCATGTTCACTCCCTCCACATCTGCCTTCCACACCTCTTTTACTAGTCTTTCTTCACTCATTCTTTCCATGTGTCCAAACTATCCTAATATTCTTTCATCAACCCTATCTCCCAGCTCCTTTTCCATCCCTGTTCTCCTCCTCACCTCCTCATTTCTCACTCTATCTAGCCTAGTAACCCCCATCATACTTCTCAGACACCTCATCTCAAACACATTCAAACACCTCTCTTCTTCTCATATGTTCCATGTTTCTGCCCCATACAGTGCTGTTGGCACAATCACTCCTTCATACAGTCTCCTCTTAGCATCCATTCCCAAATGTCTATTCCTTATTACACTCCTTAATCCACCAAGGCATTTACTTGCTTCTCTCAATCTACATTCTACCTCCACCTTCACTCCACCTTTTCCTGCCACATGTGCACCCAAGTATCTAAAACTATCCACTTCCTCCAGTCGCTCCCCCTTAATGCTCACCTTCAGTCTACTGCCACTTTCACCCCTTGTACCTCTCATTATCTTACTTTTACCCACATTTATCTTTAGCTTTCTTCTATCACATACTCTCCCAAACTCTGCCACCAACTTCCTCAATCCCTCCTCCGATCCTGCCACAAGCGCAGTGTCGTCCGCAAACAACAGCTGGCTCACCTCCCACTTTTCTCCATTTTCTTTAACCATCTCCAATCCCTGACCCACTACCCTAGCATTTACCTCTCGCACCACCCCATCCATGTATAAGTTGAACAGCCAGGGCGACATAATGCATCCTTGACGAAGTCCCACCTTTACCTCGAACCACTCCCTCTCTCCATTTCCAATCCTGACACAAGCTCTACCACTCTCATAAAAACTCTTGACAGCTCCCAGAAGCTTTATTCCTATCCCATATATCTGCATAACCTCCCACAGTGCCTTTCTGTCTACCCTATCATAAGCCTTTTCCAGATCAATAAAAGCCCAAAAAACATCCTTCCTCTTTCCTATAGCTTTCTCACATATCTGTCTTACCACAAAGATCTGATCTACACAACCTCTACCTGTCCTAAATCCACACTGTTCCTCACCAATTACTCCCTCTGTTCCTCTCCTAATCCTCTCAATCAAGATCCTCCCATAAGCCTTCCCTACTACACTTAACAAGCTAATCCCTCTGAAACTACTACATTCACACTTGTCCCCTTTTCCCTTGTAAAGAGGAACTATACAGGCACTCCTCCAGTCGTCCGGCACTCTACCCTCTCTCCAGCAAACATTAATTAACCTCACCAACCAGTCCACCATCACTGTACCTCCCTTTTTCAGACATTCTGCATGGCATCCATCCAGACCAGGTGCTTTACCTGCTTTCATCATCTTAACAACTGCCTTCACTTCATCCTTCCTTATTTCTCCTCCATTCTCCTCACTCATCACTCTCATTTTCTTCGCATTTCCCACTGCAGCTATCTTTCCTTCCCTATCCTCCTTCACATTTAGCAACTCCCTAAAATATTCTGCCCATCTTCCCCTTACTGCCTTCTCTTCCATTATCATCTCTCCATCTGCACCTTTTAGCTTTTCTTCTCTACTTGATTCGCCTCTTCTTCCTCTCTTAATTTCTTTCCAAAAGATCTTTTTATTACTTTCAAAATTTTCTGTCATACTCTTACCCCATTTCACATCTGCTCTCCTCTTTGCCTCCTTTACCTTTTGCTTTACTTCTCTTTTCTTTTCTTTGTACCTCTCATATGACTCCCTCGTCCTATTTTGTAACCAATCTGTGAAAGCTCGCTTCTTCTCTCCTGCAACCTTCTTTGTTTCCTCATCCCACCATTCACTACCCTTTCTTCTATTTCCCCCTGTTCTTGTTCCACACACCATCCTTGCACACTTTGTGACTCCCTCCTTGAACCAACCCCATTCCTCCTCCACACCCAGCTCTACTCTATCCTTTACTCCCTCCCACCCTTTCAGCTTCTTTCCGTACTCCTTCTCCTTTTCCTTTTCATTCAAAGAGTTCACTCTAAGCACCTCCCTACCTTTTGTCCCTTTCCTCTTTCTCCATCTATCCTCCACTCTCAACTTACCTTCCACCAAAAAATGATCTGATATTCCCCCACCCTCTCCCCTTAGCACATGTACATCCTTAACTCTTCCTATCATAATCCTATTTACCACTACATAATCCATTAGCGCTCTGTCTACTACCCTTCCCTCCACCACCCTCTCCCATGTGTACTTATGCTTGACTTTCTTCTGAAACACTGTATTTGCTATCATCAACTCTCTTTCTAGACACATTTCCACCATCAACTCTCCACTACGATTCTTTCCTGGAACTCCACATTTCCCAACCACTCCATCAATTGGACCATTTCCTACCCTAGCATTAAGGTCTCCCAGTACTATTACATTGACATTTCTTCCCAAATCCTCTATGCACTCATTTAAATCTATCCAAAAGGCCTCACTTTCTTCCACACTCTTCTCACTGCCAGGCCCATATGCACTTACAAAAACCCACTTCTCCTTTCCCAGTTTCACCTTCATCCACATTATCCTTGAGGAAACCTCCTTCCACTCCACTACCCGTTTACCTATCTCTTCACTTACTAGAATAGCCACCCCTTCCCTCCCTTGCCCTCTCTTCACTCCTGATAACCTCCCACTTACACTCCCAAACTTACACTCGCCCTTCCCTTTCAACTTAGTTTCACTCAAAGCCAACACCTCCATCTTTCTTCACACAAACATACTACCTATCTCTTCCCTTTTACTCTCATCTGTACCACATCCACGCACATTAAAGGACCCAAACCTTAGGGTGCTAGTCCGAGAACTTCCAGACCCTCTTATGCCTTCTCTTTTTTGTTTAGGAATGTCCCCTGTGGGGCTACAAGGAGAAGGATGCCTAGTCCCACTCCCCGTCCCTATTTTCTCGCCTCTTACTATCCAAATGGGAATATTTGGTGGCAGTATTCTTTTCCCCCACCATAGGGAATTCCCCCACCACAGAAAAAGAATACTCAGAGAAATGGTACAGTACAGCAACAAGGGGTTGGGGAACAGCATAACGGAGGGACAGTCATAGTAATAAAAGTGTCATCATTTCTCTATGAACAGAGTTTTCCTCTATCATAAACAAAATGTGTGGCTCTGGTCCGTATGGGCGCCCCATGTAGACCCTAAAGTATGAACTGCATGCTACTTTTTTTTTTACTTCCTCTAAACTCTTTCATGTCTTTGATAGTTCCTCCTAGCATCTTTCCTAATCCAAATATTTGTTCAACTTTTCTTCTCATGCTAAGTTCCAAGATTTGCTGATTATATCTTGTGCCACAGTTTACGACTTGAACTTTATTTTTATTGGACTGCACACATCCAATAGATATAAAGTTCAAGTCGTAAACTATGGCACAAGATATAATCAGCAAATCTTGGAACTTAGCATGAGAAGAAAAGTTGAACAAATATTTGGATTAGGAAAGATCCTAGGAGGAGCTATCAAAGACATGAAAGATTTTAGAGGAAGTTAAAAAAAAAAAAAAAAATAGGAGGACCAAAGATGAAAATAGCTTTTTTTAAGTTGCCAGTAAGGTGAAGAAATGGTTTCTAAGAAAACAGGACAGTAGTATTGCAAAGGATGTACTACAGGGAAACTTTGAATAACATATTCTAATGTTGATGGTTTACTATCGGCTAGGTTGGAGACAAACGACTTCTTAAGGATAAACTAGTGTGATATTTTGTATCTAGTAGAAATTAAACTTCCAGAAAAATTTTACATACAGTTCGGGAACAAGATACACCCCCTGGAGAAGAGACAGTGAAGATAAAAAAGAGTGGAGGAGTAATGTTTGTGGTGAGAAGTGACATAAAGGTGGAAGAAGTAAATGCAAGTGAAGGAAGGCAAGGCTGAAGCAATTCACCTAAACATTAGTACTAAAGGGCACAAAAGAGACTTCATTGTGGCAAATGTTCCCCCAAGACAAATGCTTATGATGAAACCAAATATCAAGAAATGTTATTGGATACTTATTTATATATAATTAAAAATAAACTTCACTCAATTTGGAACTTTTGTCAGTTTTTGGCCGAGCCAACAGAATTGATCGAGGTACTATGTTTCCCGACATTCTGAAGAATGGGCGTCTTCTTCTTCTTCTTCGCGTTCTTCTTCTCATTCTACTTCGTGTTCTTCTTCGTGTTCTTCGCATTCTTCTTCCTCGTGTTCTTCTTCCTCGCGTTCTTCTTCCTCGCGTTCTTCTTCCTCGCGTTCTTCTTCCTCGCGTTCTTCTTCTTTGCGTTCTTCTTCGTGCTGGGGAACCCGTGTTGGGGTTTCGCCCCGAGGCCGAGGCCGAGGCCGAAGGGGAAAACGAGGGATTTGAGCGCAGAAAGCTGCGGCCGTAGGCCGCTGTCTGCGCGGTACTATGTTTCCTGACATTTTGAAGAATGGGCGTATAAGATATTGTCCCGTTGCCTTAAAGATGAACATATGGAATTATTTCCAAAATTGTACAAAAACATAAAAAGGTTAAAACCTAGAATAGCTATGATAAATTATTTACAACGTATAGTTCAAAAGTTTGGTGAGCTATTAAAGGACAATCCTGATTACAAATATTCTGGCTCAAGGGAAGAGTATCTTAGTTTACCAGCTAAACTGCGAGCGAAGCGAGCTCCTAGCGCCGCAGGCCAAAGCGGTGACGTTAGTCACCACTGAAGGTCGCTTGTCTTTTCCTAAAGAAAAATATTGAACAAAGTAGCAACATAGTCCTTATTGGAGATTTTAACCCCTTACCAGGCAACTTTTATTTTGGAGGAAACATAGTATTTTAAGAAAGAATTTTTTTTTTATTGACTTTTTATAGTATTTTTCATGCTGATTATGGAAATCACTTTTATTATCAATTAGCAATATTTTACTTGAAGTTTTATTTTGAAGATCTCGTTTCTGGCAAAAATGAGAACTCATCTTCCCTTTTTTTTATTGTGTTTCCCCCAACTTTAGAATCAAAAGTAAAGGAAAATTACACATTTTATTTTATTTTATTGATTTATTCATTTTTATTTATTATTTATTTATTATTATTTTTATTTATTCATTTATTTATTTTTAATCTTATAATTGATAACCTGGGATTTTCAGTAATTGGGAAGAGTGTTGGTGGGGGAAGCATGTTTTGTTCCAACACATCATGTTGACACCAATGTTGTAAATTCTCCCCCTCACTTGAGAGAGAATAGTCATCGTCAGATGAACTTGCACTCTCATCTGATATATTCAAGCCTCTAATTGAAACTTCATCTGAGCTCATCTGGGCATAATTTATATAAAAAAAAAAAAAAAAAAGTGAGTGTATGTGCTCAAAAGCTGAGTCTGCTTTATTGACTGATACCTTATATCTAATAAATGCATCCCAAGGTGGAAGAGACACAGCTGACAGACGTTTGATTCACAGAATATACTCTTTGGCAGCTGAGAAGGGCCCTAATTCAGTTATTATACTCACCTGTGTCTGTTTTTGAAACATTATGTTTGGACAAGCACTCTGAAAAAGAAAAATTGGGTGAAGACAAGTTTACTCATCCTTTCCAGGTAAGGGGTTAACTGTGGTGAGGTCAACTGGGAGGAAAGGGAAGTAAGTGGTAAATCAGGTCCCTGGAGAAATACCCTGTTGAGTATAGCAATGGAGAACACAATGACCCAGTGGGTACAGGAAATAACCTGGATAAGATGAGATGACACTCCCATAAGATTAGACCTGTTCCTAACCAAAGGTCCAGACCCCATCAGTTCCTTGAACTACCTTTGCCCAATAGGAAAAAATTACCATCTTACAATTGAATTTCAGCAGGAGGATGAGAAAATAGAGCCAAGGAATGAATCACAAAGGCAAGGGAGACTCAATTTTAGGAGAGCAGATTACTTAGGGTTGAAAATTTTCTTTGAAGAAACTGACTGGGAGGAATTCATGAATACCATGGGAATAAGGAGGAAATGGGAAATCATTCTTGACATTTACAACTGGGGAGTGAATTAACATATGTCAAACTCAAGAGAAAGGAAGAAGCAGAAACAGGATTGGTTTAACAAAAATTGTGGGATTGAAAAAAAGGCCAGGGATGTGGCTTAGGGAAAATGGAGAAAAAAACAAAATAAAATAAAACAAAAGAAGCTTAGAAACAAGCTAGGAATAACTATACAAGAATTCCTGGGGAGAAGAAAGCAATTTTGAAAGAGGTATAGTAGATAAACGCAATGAGCCAAAACAAAAGGGGAGCAAAAACCAGGTTTAGCAGATATAAATGTGAAAATAAGAGAAGAGAGGAGGAGTTTGAATGTGTTTGAGATGAGGTGTCTGAGAAATATGATGGGGGTTACTAGGCTAGATAGAGTGAGAAATGAGGAGGTGAGGAGGAGAACAGGGGTGGAAAAGGAGCTGGGAGATAGGGTTGATGAAAGAATATTAGGATGGTTTGGACACATGGAAAGAATGAGTGAAAGACTAGTAAAAGAGGTATGGAAGGCAGATGTGGAGGGAGTGAACATGAGGGGACGTCCTAGGATGAGGTGGATGGATGGGGTAAAGGGGGCTTTGGGGAAGAGGGGAATGTCTGTTGAGGAAGGATGGGAGAGGACAGAAGACAGGGGTGAATGGAGAATGGTTGTATATGGATGATGTTGTGATTGCATGAGGTGGAATGGGCGGGTGGATGGGGGGTGAGGTAGTATGTGTGAGCAAAATTTGATGCAGCCCAAAGGGATTTCTCCCCGTCCTCTCATTTTATGCAATGGGGGGACGGAGAGGGGGGGTCGCCGATTTAATGAAGCAGCCTTGCTGTGGATGTGCTGTGTCTTGCGACACTGCTTCTGACCCAGGGCAGTGGACAAAGTGCAGGGATGACCCGTCATTCAGGAGGTGCTAAGATAAGAGGGAGGGTGGAGGGGTGTGGAGTGTATTCAGGGATGGAATGGGTGGGAATGATTTTATGCCTTTTTCTTTTTGGCTACCCCCCTTGTAAGGGGGAAAAAGCCTTGGTATATGTATGTATGTATGTAAATGTGAAAATGAGGGAAGTGCTCAATCTCTTGGGATCATTGGATGTGACAAAAGCTTCAAGAACTGATAGGAACTCAAAATGGATACTTAACCCCTTTGATACGATGACGCCTACGTAGGCGTCATGAGGAGGATACGCGAGGATGCCGATGTTGGCGTCTTGATTATATATATTGTAGTTGTACCTGCGTGACCCCCACACTCTGTAAACTGGCTTCATCATATTTTCTGTGGTTATCAAAATTCACGGTAACTTTATTTTTTATAATGCGAGTATTATGACGCAACATTGCACGTCTGGCAGCTAATGCTGCCGGCGATATTTTGGCCCGGAGTGAAGGGGTTAAAGAATATAGGGAACAGTTAGCAGACAAGATTTATTGTCTTGTTACATGATCATTGAGAGAAGGCATTGTGCTGTTTGATTGGGAAAGAGCAAAGTGGTGCCAGTTCACAAAGGTGGAAACAAGGAGACACCACAAAATTGTAGGCCAGTATCACTAACCAATACAATAGCAAAATTATGTAAAAGGATTGTGAATGATCAATAGACCAAATGTCTTGAAAAGATTAACATTCTGACAGACAGTTTGGCTTCAGATCTGGAAAGTCATGTGTGTTGAACATTTTAAACTTTAACCTCTTCACTCCGGGGCACATCACACGTCTGGCAGCATTAGCTGCCCGACGTGCGATGTTGCGTCATAATAATCGCATTATAAAAAATAAAGTCAGTGCTCAATCGTTCGTTCTCTTTCACCCGTGTATTTTGATAACCATAGAAAATTGATGAAGCCAGTTTAGAGAGAATGGAAATTACGTAGAGACAACTACAATAAATATAATCAAGATGGCAACGTCGGCATCATCGAGTACCCACTTGCTCCTCATGCCGCCTACGTAGGCGTCACCGTATGGAAGTGTTTAACTCAAGAATGATTGATGTGCTACAAGAGAGAAATGGTAGGTGGGTTGTGTGTACCTGGACAGAGAGAAGGTATTTGATACAGTACCTTACAGCCAACTTATGTGGAAATTGGGGCACGTTAGAGTATTGGGAGGTAAACTACTAGAATAGAGGAAAGACTTTTTGAAGAAAAGATACATGAGGACAGTAGTAAAGGACATTATGTCAAGTTGGAGAGCAGTAATAAGTAGAGTTCCATAAGGTTCAGTGCCTGCAGCAATATTTCTTGTCCATGTCAGTGATATGATGGAAGGAACAAGCTATGCCAACATATTTGTAGATGACGCAAAAATTGTGAGAAGAGTGAAAAACAAGGATAACAGTAGACAATTGCAAAAAGATCTAGATACTATATCTGCATGGAGCCAAGAATGGGAAATAAAGTTTAGTACCAAAAAATGGGTAATAGCAGCAAAAGACCATCCTAAAACTATTCATTGGGGAGTGGACCCATTACAAAAGCAAAAGAGGAGAAAGACTTTGGAGGGTTGATAAAAGACAGCCTGTCACCTGACAGACATATCAGCAGGATTGTGGGAGAGACATATGGACTACTGCTAAAGATTAAAGTGGTATTCCACTTTATGGATGAAGAGATGATTGAAAAAACTAATCGAAACCCTGATATGTCCAAGACTAGAATGTGCATCACTAGTATGGTCCCCACACAGAGTGAAGTAAATAAGCAAGATTGAGAGAATACAGAAACAGTGGAAGGTAGAATAGGAAAGTAAAAAATTATCTTTTATAGAAATAGTGGAACAGCAGGTCAAGGAGAATGCTAAGGAAACGGTAATCCAAGTGATTAAAGAGAAAGGTAATTTGGTTAGGGTTGCAGTGGACAAAAAAAGATGCATTATAATCTATGGTATTAAAGAAAAGCATGACATTCCTAGGTATCAGAGAGAAAAAGAGGAAAAAGAGATCGCTAAAGAAATTCTGAGAGATTCAAGAGGAAGGACAAAGCTTAGATACAGAAATTGAAGAAATTTATAGAATAAGTAAATACTCAAAAGAAAAACAGTATAGGCCATTAAAAGTAAAACTTAGGTCACAAATGATTGCAGAGGAAGTGCTATCTAGAACAGGAAAACTAGTAAGCAGTGAACAACATAAAAATGTATGGATAAATAAAAAAAATTAGTGATGAAGAAAAAAAAAGCTTAGAAATGAAGCAAATGAAAAAATAATAATAAATAAAAAAGAACTGAGACTGAAAAGAATTATTATTATTATTATTATTATTATTATTATTATTTTTTTTTTTTTTTTTTGGAAAGTGGTGGACCTGAGGCTTAGAAAATAGTATATCAGGAAAAAGGAAACAAAGGAGACAGAAAAAGATGAGAAAGAAAAAAATTAAAATTAGCCTATACCAACATAGATGGAATGATCTGAGGACTGAATGAACTAAATGACTATCTGGCATTAGAAAAACCAGACATAATGGGAATAGTAGAACCTAAATTAAAAGTTAATCTACCACCAAATATTGTTGGACAAGGTCTCTACAACTGTAGGATGAAGGATAGAAAAGAAATACAGGGAAGGGGAGTATTATTTTTTACCCGGAAAGACTTAAATGTGACAAAGTTAACAGAAGGAAAAAACAATGTAGAATAAATTATAATAAAAGTTTAAAGCAACCACATGAAAAGTAGAAAATTTGTAGTAGTGTATGTACTCCCCAAAACAGTCCTGAACAGAAGATCATTCCAAATTGTTGAAAGATACTAAGTATAAACTGACTGATATACTGAAGAGAAAAGGAAATACAGTAATTATGGGTGATTTTAACTCAAAAGAAATATGTTGGGAAGAAATGACAGTAAAGGGTGGAGAAGACATATGGGGCAACATGCTCCTCGATATGACCATTGAATACACAATGACTCAGTGGATAATGGAAAATACCAGATACAGAAATAATGAGGAACCATCAAGACTGGAATCAATACTTGTGTCAGAACCTGAAATTGTAGACAAAATAGATTACAAGACACCAATAGGAAAAAGTGACCATGTACTAATAGAATTTAAACTAAAAGAGCAAATAGACATTAGAAGAAATGAGAAACATAGAATAGGAAGACCAATGTATAACAAAATGAATTTTGAGAAACTTAAAAAATTCTTTTGTAAAGCAAACTGGAAAAAATTCATAAAGGACGAAACAAGGATGGAAGGGAAATGGAATATACTAAAAGTAATTTATGATGAGGGAGTGAACAAATATGTACCTCAACAAAAGCAAGAAAGAGTATACATAAAGAACTGGTACAACAAAAAATGTAGTGAAGCTAAGGATAAAAGAGACAAAGCATGGAAAAAATGGAAAAAAGACAAAAAATGAGCAAATGGCAAACATACATCAAACCAAGAAGTGATTATGTAAAAATACGCAGAGAACAAAAGAGAAACTATGAAAAAGAAATACTAGAAAAATGCAAGGAACAACCTAAACTATTTTACTGATATGTGAATGGTAAACTAAAAGAAATAGAAGAGCTGCACCAAAGAAGTCATGAATATGCAGAAGAACACGAAATGTCAGAAATTATGAGCAATCATTACAAGTCAGTGTTCACAATTGAGAACTCGCCTAACTGTGAGGGAATAGAGACAGAAATCCATCCCCGTGAAGGAAATAACTGTGACAAGAAAAGAAATCAGTGACCAAATAAAAAAACCTTGATGTCAGAAAATCACATGGTCCAGATGGAATTGCAAATTGGATACTGAAAGAATACATGGAGGAGTTAACGGATGAAATATACAATATAATCAGATATTCTCTCAAAGAAGGAAAGGTACCACAAGACTGGAAAAATGCAAATATTGTACCAATATATAAAGGAGGAAACAAGGAAAATCCAACTACAGACCAGTCCCCCAAACAAACACAGTAGCAAAAATATGCAAAAAAGTGATCAAAAGTAAATGGGTTAAACACATGGAAGAAAAAACTATTGAACACCCAAGCAATTTGGATTTAGACAAGGAAGATCATGTACAACAAACTTGATCTGCTTCTATTTGAGACTAATAGAATTAATACAAGAGAGGGATGGATGGGCAGACTGTGCCTATCTAGACCTACAAAAAAAGGATTTGAAAAGGTACCACACTAGAAATTAATAAGAAATATAGAATCAGTAGGTGGCATTGGAGGGAAATTATTAGAATGGATGGATGACTTCCTGAGTGGGAGAAAAATGAGGGCTGTAATTAGAGACAAATACTCAAAATGGGAAGAAATGATAAGTGGTGTCTCACAGGGATTGGTACTGGCTACAGTCATGTTTGCCATATATATAAATGACATAGATGAAGGAGTTCAGTGTTATATGAATTTCTTCGCAGATGACCGAAAAGTACTGAAGAAGGTTAGAACAGAAGAGGATTGTGAATCATTACAATCAGACCTGGACAAAATCTGGAAATGGACTCAAAAGTGGGAATTGAACTCCAATATCAAGAAATGTAGTATAATGGAGTTTGGAAAAAGTAAAAACATAATATCAAAAAAATTATAAAATTGTTGAAGAAGAAATAAAAAAGTGAACTCAGGAAGGGACCTTGGAGTAATAATCAGTGAAGACATGAGACCAGATAAACATATAAATAAAATAGTCAGAGTAAACTTCAACCTATTAAGGTCAATGAAAGTGGCATTTGACTATTTGGATGAAGAAATGATTAAAAAAAATATTAGTTACATAAGACCAAAACTGGAATACATAGCGACACTATGGACACCCAGTACTAAAAAGAATATAAGGAAATTAGAAATAATACAGAGAGCAACGACAAAGTTGGTACCAGCTCTTTCCAAATTAACATACAAAGATTATCCAAATTGGAACTACCAACACTGGAGTAGAGAAGAGAAAGAGGTGATCTACTGACTGACTATAGAATCATGAAAGGAATGGAAATCCTTGATATGAATGATTTACTAAAAAATGACAATGGAAAAAAAAGAAACATGAAGAGAAACTCAAAAAGGATAACTATAGAAGAGATCTGGAAAAAAAAAAAAAAAATAGCTTCCCACACAGAGTGCTGGATATCTGGAATAACTTAGATAAAGAAACAGTGTGTACAAACACTATTCAAGATTTTAAAAAAAACTTGATGCTGAAAGATACAAGGTCAGGTCACCATGAGCATAGCTCCCTTCCCGTATAGTACAACTAGGTAAAATACAGAGGGCAGCAACCAAGCTGGTCCTCAGCCTGGCAGATAAACCATACAAGGAAAGACTAAAAGTACTGGGTCTGCCAACTTTGAAAGATTTAGAGAAAAAGTAATATGATTACAGTACTCGTGTCACTAAAGAGGGATTGCATTGACAGAAGATTTCTCCTGCTTAAAGATGGGAGGACTTGAAGAGGTCATGGGAGTAAATTAAGAAAGACCACATAATATAAGGATGTGAAGAAATAGTTTTCCATGCAGATGTATAAATGTCTGAAATAGCTTAAAAGGTGATATAACCCAAGCTCAAACAATACATTTGTTCAAATCTAAATATGATAATTGGAAATTAAGGATATAGTATAATTTGGAACTGTACATGAATTTCAGTCTAGATATGTTAGAAAATTAGAGAATAGGAGTGTTGCTCCTTTCCTGTATACTACAATTAGGTAAATGGACATAGGTTATGTTAACCTACTTTTCAATTATAGTATGAAAGATCACTGGATAACAAAATCAGACTATGAAAAAAGGATAATTGATGAAAGCTTAAAACCATCTAAACAATGGGGTGATGTAATAAAAAAAGCAAACAAGATATTAGGATTCTTATCAAATAGTATTGATTACAAAACTAAAGAAATAATATTAATTTTTATATTAAATAGTACTGACTACAAAACTAAAGAAAGAATATTAAAATGTTATACAGCATTGGTAAGACCTACTTCAGAATTCTGTGTCCAAACGTGGCCTCCGCATTTACAAGCAGACATAGACTTACTGGAATGAATACAAAGAAAAGCTAAACTAATTCCCAGTATTGCTCACTTACCTTATGAAGACATTGAAAAAAATTAATCTATATCCATTAAGGTATAGAAGATTGCATGGTGACCTTGTCAAGGTTCTTAACCCCTTCCATACGGTGCCGCACACGTAGGCGTCATGGGGAGCGAGTGTATTCGCGAGGCTGCCATATCGGCGTCTTGATTATATTTATTGTAGTCGCCCCTTCATAATGACATTCTTTCTAATTCTTTTGTAATCGCATTTTCTATGGTTATCAAAATTCACGGGTGAAGAGAGAATGATCGATATAAGTGGTGACTATATTTTATGATGCGAGTATTATTACGACACATCGTACGGCTGGCATTGGCTGCTGCCACCGAGATCTAAGTCCATGACGCCTACGTGTGCGGCACCGTATGGAAGGGGTTAAAATACTCAAAGGGATAGATAATCTCACATTTTTATTTATTTATTTATTGTGTCTGAAAATAACAGAACAAGGAGTCAAAGCTACAAAATTAAGAAATCTAGAGCAGAACTTGAAATAAGGAAATTGGTGGAATGAATTACCTAATAATGTCTTATCAAATACATATAGCTTTAAAAATAATTTAGGAAAGTGTGTGATAAAAATATATAGGTATCTTTTTATAGTTTTAATATTTTTACATTCTTTGACTTGACACAGTGTGGCAAAGAATTATTGACTATTTTGACAACTACCCATAATGGCCTGGCGACAAAAAGCAGGATGGGGGATGGGATTAGGAGTCCTACAACCTGTAGCCCCAAAGGGGACGTTGCTAAAAAAAAGTAAAGGCATAAGAGGGTTTGGGTCTTTTAATGTGCGTGGATGTGGTACAGATGAGAGTAAAAGGGAAGAGATAGGCAGTATGTTTGCAAGAAGAAAGATGGATGTGCTGGCTTTGAGTGAAACTAAAATGAAAGGGAAAGGTGAGTGTGAGTTTGGGAGTGTAGCTGGGAGGTACTCAGGAGTGAAGAGTGGACGAGGGAGAGAAGGGGTGGCTATACTAGTAAGTGAAGAGATAAGTAAGCGTGTAGTGGAGTGGAAGGAGGTTTCATCAAGGTCGATGTAGATGAAGTTGAAGCTGGGACGGGAGATATGGGTTTTTGTAAGTGTGTATGGGCCTGGTAATGAGAAGAGCATAGAGGAAAGGGAGGATTTTTGGGTAGATTTAAATGAGTGCATAGAGGGATTAGGGAGAAATGTCAATGTAGTTGTATTGGGAGACCTTAATGCTAGGGTAGGAAATGAACCAATAGACGGAGTGATTGGGAAGTATGGAGTTCCAGATGAAAATCATAGTGGAGAATTGATGGTGGAGATGTGTCTTGAAAGAGAGTTGATGATAGCAGATACAGTGTTTACGAAGAAAGTCAAGCATAAGTACACATGGGAGAGGGTGGTGGATGGAAGTGTGGCAGATAGAGTGTTAATGGACTATATAGTGGTGACTAGGAGTATGGTAGGAAGAGTTAAGGATGTACATGTTCTAAGGGGAGAGAGTGGGGGAATATCAGATAATTTTCTGGTGGAAGGTAAATTGAGAGTGGAGAATAGGTGGAGAAAGAGGAAAAGGGCAGAATGTAGGGAGGTATTTAGAGTGAATTGCTTAAATGAGAAAGAAAAGGAGAATGAGTATAAAAAGAAGCTGAAAGAGGAGTGGGAGGGAGTAAAGGATAGAGTAGAACTAGGAGTGGAGGAGGAATGGGGATGGTTCAAGGAGGGAGTCATAAGGTGTGCAAAGATGGTGTGTGGAACAAGGAGGGTGGGAGGAAATAGAAGGAGGGGTAGTGAGTGGTGGGATGAGGAAGCAAAGAAGATTGTAGAAGAGAAGAAACAGGCATTCATAGATTAGCTTCAAAATAGGACAAGGGAATCGTATGAGAGGTATAAAGTAAAGAGAAGGGATGTTAAGCATAAGATAAAGGAAGCAAAGAGGAGAGCAGATGTGAAATGGGGTAAGAGTATGACAGAAAATTTGAAAGTAATAAAAAAATGTTTTGGAAAGAAATTAAAAGAGGAAGAGGCAAATCAAGTAGAGAAGAAAAGGTAAAAGGTGCAGATGGAGAGATGATAATGGAAGAGAAGGCAGTGAGAGGAAGGTGGGGAGAGTATTTTAGGGAGTTGGTAAATGTGAAGGAGGATAGGGAGGGAAAGGTAGTTGCAGTGGGAAGTGCTAAGAAAATGATTGATGAGTGAGGAAAATGGAGGAGAAATAGGGAAGGATGAAGTGAAAGCAGCTGTTAAGATGATGAGAACAGGTAAGGCACCTGGGTTGGATGGATGCCATGCAGAATGTCTGAAGAAAGGAGATACAGTTATGGTGGACTGGCTGGTGAGGTTATTTAATGTTTGTTTAAGAGAGAGTAGAGTCCCAGAGGACTGGAAGAGTGCCTTACAAGGGAAAAGGGGACAAGTGTGAGTGTAGTAGTTTCAGAGGGATCAGCTTGTTGAGTGTAGTTGGGAAGACTTATGGGAGGGTCTTTATTGAGAGGATTAGGAGAGGAACAGAGGGAGTAATTGGTGAGGAACAGTGTGGGTTTAGGACAGGTAGAGGTTGTGTATATCAGATTTTTGTGGTAAGACAGATATGTGAGAAAGCTATAGGAAAAGGTAAAGATGTTTTTTGGGCTTTTATGGATCTGGAAAAGGCTTATGACAGGGTAGACAGGAAGGCACTGTAGGAGGTACTGCAGATATATGGGATAGGAGGAAAGCTATTAAGAGCAGTCAAAAGTATTTGCGAGAGTTGTAGAGCTTGTGTTAGGATTAGAGATGGAGAGAGTGAATGGTTTGAGGTAAAGGTGGGACTTCATCAGGGATGTGTTATGTCTCCCTGGCTGTTCAATCTATACATGGGTGGGGTGGTGCGAGAGGTAAATGCAAGGATAGTGGGTCAGGGGTTGGAGATGGTTAAAGAAAATGGAGAAAAGTGGGAAATGAGTCAGTTGTTGTTTGCTGATGACACTGCGCTTGTAGCAGGATCAGAGGAGGGATTGAGGAAGTTGGTGACAGTGTTTGAGAAGGTGTGTGAAAGAAGGAAGCTGAAGATAAATGTGGGCAAAAGTAAGGTGATGAAATGTACAAGGGGAGAGAGTGACAGCAGGCTGGAAGTGAGCATGAAGGGTGAGAGACTGGAGGAAGTGGATAGTTTTAGATATTTGGGTGCGAATGTGGCAGGAAAGGGAGTGGAGGTAGAATGAAGATTGAGAGAAGTGAGTAAATGAAAAGTAGTGAGTAAATGAAAAGGAGTAAATTAAAAAGTATAATGAGAAATAGACATCTGGGAATGGATGCTAAGAGGAGGTTATATGAAGGAGCGATTGTGCCAACAGCACTGTATGGGTCAGAAACATGGAACATAAGAGAGGAAGAGAGGAGTTTGAATGTATATACCTAGTTGTATTTTACAGGAAGGGGAGCTATGCTCATGGTGTCCCGTCTTTATATCTCATTTTATCTAAACTATTTTTAAATTCATGTATTGTTTTTGCACACACTACTTTCTCATCTAACTTGTTCCAAATGTCTATTACCCTGTGAGGAAAGCTGTTCTTTTTCAGATCTCTTCTATACCTGTCTTTCTTGATTTTCTTTCTGTGTCCTCTTGTATTTCTTTCATCCCATTTTATTAGATCCTCTCTATCAATAATTTCTATGCCTTTCATGATTCTGTAAATAGTTATCAAATCTCCTCTCTTCTTTGCTCTAGTGTCTGTAGTTCAAGTTTTTCTAGTCTCTCTTCATATGATAGTTTTGAGAGTGTTGGTGCCAATTTTGTAATTGCTCTTTGTATTGTTTCAAGTTTTGTTATACATTTTTTTGTATTTTGTGACCACATCATTGCTGCATATTCCAATCTTGGTCTTATCAAAGTGATTAATATTTTCTTTACCATTTCATCATCCAGGAGTTTGAATGTGTCTGAGATGAAATGTCTGAGAAGTATGATAGGGGTTACTAGATCAGATGCAAAAAAAAAAAAAAATCATAGTGATAAATAAATGAATAAATAAAAACTATAATAATGTAAATAATAAATAAGATACATAAATGCATAGGTATAGTTAAACAATAAACAAATGGGTAAATACTAAATAATAATAAATTGACATACAATTAATAATAAATGAGAATCAAACAATATTAAACAAATGGACAAATGATAAGAAAACTAATAAATAATATAAATGGTAGTCATTACAACATCTTGCTTAGGTGTTTATCTAAATGATTCTTAAAGCTTCGAACTGAACTACATTGCACTGCCTCTGCAGGAAGTTTATTCCATTCATTAACTTCACAGTTGGCAAAGTTGTTTCTACGCACTTCTAGATTAAATCTATTTCCGGACAGTTTGAGACCATCGTTTCTTGTCTGATTCTCATTCAGTGTGAAAATTGTCACTTTTGATGTCAATTCCCTTTAGAATCATAAAGACCTGTATCAAGTCACCTCTGAGTGTACGCTTTTTTAGGGAAAACAGATTCATATGTTTTTGTCGATTTTCGTATGATTTATTTTTGATATTTGGAATCAGTTTTGTGGCTTGCCATTGTACTTTTTCCAATCTGTCAACATCTTTAATGAGATTCGGTGACCATACAGAAACAGCATATTCCAAATGTGGACGAACTAATGATTTACATAGCTTGTTAATGAGTGATGGACTTTTGAAGTCAAAAGATCGTGCTATCAGTCCTAGAATCATATTTGCTTTCTCTGAGGCTGAAATACACTGCTTGGATGATTTGAGATTGTTACTTATAATTACACCGAGATCCTTTTTACTATCCACTTTTGTTAACAAATTTCCAAATAACTTGTAACCATACTAACTGTTATTTTTACCTATGTGCATTACCTTACATTTACTTGTGTTAAATTTTATTAGCCACTTTTCAGACCATTGCTATAGTTTATCTAAATCTTGAATATCTAATGCTTTCATATTTGTTATTATTCTATCAAAGTATATATTAGAATATGTGTATCTATTGTATGATTGTATAATTTTGCAAGATTAAAAGTATTTGCAGTATGTGTTCCTGAGATAATTTTTCATATTTGGTTTTTTAGAACAACTTGGTATTTAAGAAATTCTCTGGTAAATTAATTTTAACTAATTCTTTGTTTTAGAAAATATCTAGAATAGTAACCAATGCCTGGTGGAATATCCAAAATGTTCATTACATTGAATGTTGATTCATAAAATCCAGTGATAAATTTTTAATTTTCTAGGTCCGCTCACTCAAACAAAAGGTAAGTAGGGCTGAGAGTCGAGACAGAAGAAGAACTCAAAGCTTGAAAGGAAAAGAATCCTTCTGCTTCACTAAGGAAATGGAGACAAAGTTGATGCAACTGGAAGCTAAGGTGCGACAGTTCGAACAAAGAGATTCCTTGCAGTCCAGTAAAGTTCATGTTGAGGTTAGAAAATAATTCCTTTGAAAATAATCTTATCTGGTTCATTGTCATTTACTAATATCTAATATACAAGATGTTGTATTAGTTAAGTTGAAGTAGGTTGTCACCATTTTGCTACAGAATACAATTGCAGTTATCTCTCCCATGGCTCATTTGAATGTTATCAAATGTCTTTTCTGTTGTGTATTGAAGTGTATAGGTGAAGTATGTATATGTAACTGGAATTTAGAAATAACTATTATAGGAAAGTGAACCTTTTTACGGCACCATGGGTGTGGAGAATTTGAGAAATGCAGAAATAGATGAGTAAAACAGGGATGAAATGTTAGTAAGGCTGATGATACTAATTGTCACCTTGATATTCACCTATAGAAAACTCACAGCCCTGTAGTGACTAATGATGGTTCTTGAGCCATCCCATAGATCCCATTGGGAATAAACTATTGACTATTTTTATGCATTGTATTTGTGTTATGAGAGTTTTTGTGTCACTTGATTATAGCAGTAGGATGAAAGGAACAGTCACTGGTTTCTGCTGTCCTTTAGTGAAAAGGTGAAAGAAATATAACTGAAGTTGATAGAAAAAGATCGTAGGCCCAGTCTGGAGACTAAGTTTCAGTTCCTCAGGGCTGCCTGTACAGATGGAGGTGAGGGTATTGATTGATAAGAAACATAAGATTCAAAATTAACTAATAAAGCAATTGGAGTTACCCAGGGGAAATGTAATATCAGCAAATACTTCTCCAAAACAAGTTATTTACCCATAACATCAGAAAGTAGAAATAGTAAAAGAAATTAGGAAAATCAAACCAGACATAGATGTCACCCTTCCTTTCACCAGTAAAGATGTAGAAGGGGCAAGAAGATTTTGACCACCTGAAATATCTAGGCCCACTAGCTATACAAAATACCTTAACTGATATCTTCAATAACTCTTAATTATACAATAAAATTCCTGTCTTAAAACCAAACAAGCAACCAAAAAAAAACCTACATTTCACTATCTACCATTTCCAATCTGATGTAAAGCTTATTAGCAGGAAGAATTGCAACAAAACTACCCACATGGTGTGCTGATGGATTAATCATAACTGTGCTAATCTCACAATTTCTTACTTTTGGGTTTCAATCCTGAATTTTCCTCTGGTTATCAGCAGCGACAAACACACAAGTCAAAGGTGACAGATTTGGCTGTTGCTGTGTGCCTTCTGGTGTAGGCTCCTCACATTTTACCCACCTCCCCATACCAACATTAATTCAAAAGGGTCCACTCCATCAGCACAGCATTCATAAACATCTCCCAAGAAATGCAGGAAGGTCTCAACAAGAAAGCTTCACCTAAAAGGAGGGGAAATATTACTAGAAGAAGGAATAGTGAGGGTTATTAGGAAAAAAGGTAATATCTTGTCAGAAATGTATCTGATAACACTAGATGTATAATGATTTTTGGCTAGCAGGAAGACCACATAACTTCATGGAAGATTTGCTAAGAATATGAGATTTAAAAGGCTACGGAACCTACTACTGTGAGTTTGGGAGTGTAGCTGGGAGGTACTCAGGAGTGAAGAGGGGATGAGGGAGAGAAGGTGTGGCTATACTAATAAGTGATGAGATAAGTAAGTGGGTAGAGGAGTGGAAGGAGTTTTCATCAAGGTTGATGTGGATGAAGGTGAAGCTGGGAAGGGAGATGTGGGTTTTTGTAAGTGCGTATGGGCCTGGTAGTGAGAAGAGTGTAGAGGAAAGGGAGGCTTTTTGGGTAGATATAAATGAGTGCATAGAGGGATTAGGGAGAAATGTCAATTCAGTTGTATTGGGAGACCTTAATGCTAGGGTAGGAAATGAATCAATAGATGAACATGAAACTGGTGTAAACACAGTTTGCGTATATTGCTTGTTACTTTGTTATTAAAATTGCTAAAGGATTATTTATTGTAAAAAATCTATTGTTTTGATTTATATTATCAGTGAGAGATATAAAAGCAGATTCAAAACATTACGTTTCATAGTATGGTTTTCATATTTATGAAACATAGATGTTTTGAATCTGCTTTTATATCTTTCTTTGGTAATATAAACCAAAACAATGGATTTTTTACAATAAATAAACCTCTAGCAATTTTAATAAAGCAATAAGCAATTTACACTAATTGTGTTTACACCAATTTCATGTTTGTTTCTCCCCGCAAGCTTGGGTTATGTAAGGAGTCAGATGTTTGTCCACTATGTTATTTCTGAAGAAGCCCTGCTGGGCAAAACGTTAGATATATTGGATCCTGTACTCTGCGGAAAGAAAGAAAGAAATAATGGATATAATAATTAACCTTGATGTCAGGAAATCATATGGCCCGGATGGAATAGCAAATTGGATATTAAAAGAAGGTAAAGAACTATCAGACAAAATACATAACATAATAAGTTTCTCACTAAAGGAAAAATCCCACAAGACTGGAATAATGCTGATATTGTACCAATTTATACAGGAGGAAATAAGGAAGACCCAACAAATTACAGACTGGTTTCCATCACAAGCACTGTAGTTAAAACATGTGAAAATTTGATAAAAAGTACATGGATTAAACATCTGGAGGAGCACAAGATCCTACTTCCAATACAGTTTGGACAGGGAAGATGATGCACCACAAATTTGATGTGTTTTTACTCAAGACTACTAGACATAATGCAAGAAAGGGACAGAGGGGCTGATTGTGTGTTCATACATATACCAAAGGCTTTTTCCCCCTACACGGGGGGTAGCCAAAAAGAAAAAGGCATAGAAACCACTCCCACCCATTCCATTTCCTATATATTCCACTCCCCTCCACCCTCCTCCCTCCCTCTTATATTGGCACCTCCTGGATGACGGGTCATCCCTGCATCCTGTCCACTGCCCTGGGTCAGGAGCAGTGTCGCAAGACACAGCACATCCACAGTAAGGCCGCTTCATAAATTCGGTGACCCCTCCCCCCCTCTCTGTCCCCTTATGCAGAAAAGGTGAAGACGGGGAGAAATCCCTTTGGGCTGCATCAAATTTTTCTCATACATACTTCCTTACCCCCCCCATCCACCACCCACACTCCCTCATGCATCACAGCATCATCTATACACAACCCTTCTCCATTCACCCCTATCTTCTATCCTCTCCCATCCTTCCTCCACAGACATTCCTCTCTTTTGTAATGCCCCTTTCACCCCATCCATCCATCTCATCCTAGGACACCCCCTCATATTCACTCCTTCCACCTCTGCCTTCCACACTTCTTTCACTAATCTTTCTTCACTCAATCTTTCCATGTGTCCAAACCATCCTAATACTCTTTCATCAACCCTATCTCCCAACTCCCTTTCCACCCTCGTTCTCCTCCTCACCTCCTCATTTCTCACTCTATCCAGCCTAGTAACCCCTATCATACTTCTCAGACATTTCATCTCAAACACATTCAAACTCCTCTCTTCCTCTCTCATGTTCCATGTTTCTGCCCTGTACAATGCTGTTGGCACAATCACTCCTTCATATAGTCTCCTCTTAGCATCCATTCCCAGATGTCTATTTCTCATTACACTTTCCAATCCACCAAGGCATTTACTTGCTTCTCTCAATCTACATTCTACCTCAACCTTCACTCCTCCCTTTCCTGTCACATTCGCACCCAAATATCTATTACTATCCACTTCCTCCAGTCTCTCACCCTTAATGCTCACTTCCAGCCTGCTGTCACTCACTCCCCTTGTACATCTCATTACCTTACTTTTACCCGCATTCATCTTCAGCTTCCTTCTTGCACACACCTTCTCAAACTCTGTCACTAACTTCCTCAATCCCTCCTCTGATCCTGCTACAAGCGCAGTGTCGTCAGCAAACGACAACTGGCTCACCTCCCACTTTTCTCCATTTTCTTTAATCATCTCCAACCCCTGACCCACTACCCTTGCATTCACCTCTCGCACCACCCCATCCATGTAAAGATTGAACAGCCAGGGTGACATAACACATCCCTGATGAAGTCCCACCTTTACCTCAAACCACTCACTCTCTCCATTTCTAATCCTAACACAAGCTCTACTACTCTCATAAAAACTCTTGACTGCTCTTAACAGCTTTCCTCGTATCCCATTTATCTGCAGTAACTCCCACAGTGCCTTCCTGTCTACCCTGTCGTAAGCCTTTTCCAGATCCATAAAAACCCAAAATATATCCCTACCTTTTCCTATAGCTTCTTCACATATCTGTCTTAACACAAAAATCTGATCTACGCAACCCCTACCTGTCCTAAACCCACACTGTTCCTCACCAATTACTCCCTCTGTTCCTCTCCTAATCCTCTCAATCAAGATCCTCCCATAAGTCTTCCCAACTACACTCAACAAGCTGATCCCTCTGAAACTACTTCACTCCCACTTGTCTCCCTTTCCCTTGTAAAGCAGAACTATACAGGCACTCCTCCAGTCCTCTGGGACTCTACCCTCTCTCAAACAAACATTAAACAACCTCACCAGCCAGTCCACCATCACTGTACCTCCTTTCTTCAGACATTCAGCATGGCATCCATCCAACCCAGGTGCCTTACCTGTTCTCATCATCTTAACAACTGCTTTCACTTCATCCTTCCCTATTTCTCCTCCATTTTCCTCACTCATCACTCGTTTTCTTAGCTCTTTCCACTGCAACTACCTTTTCCTCCCTATCCTCCTTCACATTTAGCAACTCCCTAAAACACTCTGCCCACCTTCCTCTCACTGTCTTCTCTTCCATTATCATCTCTCCATCTGTACCTTTTACCTTTTCTTCTCTACTTGATTCGCCTCCTCTTTCTTTTAATTTCCTTCCAAAACATCTTTTTATTGCTTGCAATATTTTCTGTCCTACTTTTACTCCATTTCACATCTGCTCTCCTCTTTGCTTCCTTTATCTTATGCTTAACATCCCTTCTCTTTACTTTGTACCTCTCATACGATTCCCTCGTTCTAATTTGCAGCCAATCTATGCCTGTTTCTTCTCTTCTACACATTTCTTTGCTTCCTCATCCCACCACTCACTACCCCTCTTATTTCCTCCCGCCCTCCTTGTTCCACACACCATCTTTGCACACCTTATGACTCCCTCCTTGAACCATCCCCATTCCTCCTCCACTTCTAGTTCTACTCTATCCTTTACTCCCTCCCATTCCTCTTTCAGCTTCTTTTTATACGCACTCTCCTTTTTGTCCTCATTTAAGCAGTTTACTCTAAGTACCTCCCTACTTTCTGCCCTTTTCCTCTTTCTCCACGTATCCTCCACTCTCAATTTACCTTCCAAAAATGACCTGGTATTCCCCCACTCTCTCCCCTTAGGACATGTACATCCTTAACTCTTCCTACCATACTCCTAGTCACCACCATATAGTCCATTAATGCTCTATCTGCCACCCTTCCACCCACCACAATCTCCCATGTGTACTTATGCTTGACTTTCCTCCTAAACACTGTATATGCTATCATCAACTTTCAAGACACATCACCATCATTTCTCCACAATGATATTTACCTGGAACTCCATACTTCCCAATCACTCCATCTATTGGTTCATTTCCTACCCTAGTATTAAGGTCACCCAATACAACTACATTGACATTTCTCCCTAATCCCTCTATGCACTCATTTATATCTACCCAAAAAGCCTCCCTTTCCTCTACGCTCTTCTCACTACCAGGTCCATACGCACTTACAAAAACCCACATCTCCCTTCCCAGTTTCACCTTCATCAACATTAACCTTGATGAAACCTCCTTCCACTACGCTACCCGCTTACTTATCTCTTCACTAACTAGTACAGCCACCCCTTCTCTCCCTCATCCCCTCTTCACTCCTGAGTACCTCCGAGCTACATTCCCAAACTCACATTTGCCCTTTCCTTTCATTTTAGTTTCACTCAAAGCCAGTACATCCATCTTTCTTCTCACAAACATACTGCCTATCTCTTCCCTTTTACTCTCATCTGTACCACATCCACACACATTAAAAGACCCAAACCTTAGGGTACTAGTTGGAAAACTCCTAGACCCTCTTATGCCTTCTCTTCTTTTTTTAGTAATGTCCCCTTGTGGGGCTACAGGTAGTAGGACTCCATATCCCATCCCCGTCCTGTTTTTTGTCACCTTTTACGACTCAGGTGGAAAGACTTGGTGGTAGTATTCTCTTCCCCCACTACAGGGTCGACGAAAAAAGGAAATTAATATTCAGAGAAATGGTACAGGACAGTAAGAAGGGGTTTGGGGACAGTATAACGGAGCGATAGTTGTAGTAGAAAAGTGTCATCATTTCTCTACGAACAGAGTTTTCCTCTATCACAGACAAAATGATGTGTGGCTCTGGTCTAGGGGTGCCCCATATAGACCCTAAAGTATCAACTGCATGCTTCTTTGCCACAATAACATGCAGCCAATACCCCAGACCTACAAAAAGCTTTTGATAAAGTCCCTCACAAAAAACTGTTATGAAAACTGGAAACCATAGGAGGGATACAAGGAAAACTACTCAAATGGATAGAGGACTTTCTGCATGAAAGAAAATTTGGTGGAAAAAGAAGTAACAAAAGTGGGAGCTGATAAAGACCTGGGAGTGATCATCACAGAATATGTCTTCTGGCAAGCATATAAACAAAATTGGCGGTGAAACCTATAACTTGCTAAGATCAATAAAAGTGGCTTATACTTCCATGAAACATTGAAAACGGACCAAATGGCATTCATGGAAAATGGAACACTCAGCCTGGTATTTACCTAATTGTAGTATACAGGAAAGGAGCAATGCTTGTAGGGTCCCATGTCACTTTCAGTGAGGACCATACCATTGTCACATATTTCAGTCTTGGATGGAACAAGGTTTTGATGAGTGTTAAAGAAATTGACTTGAACTATAGTTTTGATAAAGTCAAATCGGCATCCTTCAATTTTTTTTCCTAATGTGGGATTGATTGATATCCATGACTACTTGAATTCATCTTATAAAAAGCCAAGATTACAATGAGAAACCAGGCCTCAGAGCACAGCAACACAGGCAGCCATTTTTTCATGAAACAGCTCTTTCTGCAGTTAATGAGTCTGTGATCCTGAGGGAGGTGAGTGTGCTGAAGGACTGGAGGAGTGCATGTATAGTTTCAATTTACAAAGGAAAAGGGGACATGTGATTGTAGTAGTTTTAGAGGGACTATGTTGAATGTAGTTGAAAACACATAGAATGTTGAGAGGATTAGGAGAGGAACAGGAGTAATTGGTGAAAAACAGTGTGGATTTAGGAAAGTTATAGGGTGCATGGATCAAGCCTGTGTTGTAAGGCAGATATGTCAGAAGCTTTTAGCAAAATGAAAGGTAGATGTGAGGTTTTTATGGATTTACAGAAAGCTTATGACAAGGTAAACAGGAAGGCAATGTGGAAGGTATTGGAGATATAGATTGGGGGAAAGCTGTTAAGGGCAGTCTAGAGCTTTTATGGTAATAGTCGAACTTATATTAGGGTTGGAAATGGAGAGAGGTGAAAGTGAGGCTGCAGTAGGGGTGTGTTATGTTGCCATGGCTGTTCACTGTATACATGGATGGGGTGGCACAGTTGGTAGATGCAAAATTAATAGACAGAGGATTGGAGACAGAGTGGATGGAAGTGGGAGGTAAGTCAGTTGTTATTTGTTGATGACTGTGCTTATTGCTGGGACAAAGGAGGGTCTTAGACAAGTAATGACAGAATTTAGAAAGATATACAATAAGAAATTGAATGCTATTGTTTGAAAGAGTAAAGTGACGAGATGTAGAAGAGATGAAGGTCGCAGCAAACTCGGGATAACTTTCAAAGGAGATAGATTAGATGAAGTGGATAATTTAAATAGGGTTGTATGGAGAAGTGGAGGTGGAAGTAAACTGTAGAGTGAGGGAAGCAAGTAAATGTCTTGGAGGAATGAAAAGTCATGAGAAATAGGTATTTAGGGATGGATGCAAAATAAAAAAAGCTGTATGAAGGGGAGATTGTGCATACAACACTATGGAGCAGAGATATTTGTAGTTTGAGAGGCAGAAAAGAGAATTTTAAATGTGTTTGAAATATGATTGAGAAATATAGTTGGAGTTACAAGAGTGGGAAATGAGGAGAGTGTGGGGGTGGAAATGGAGCTGGCAGATAGGGTTGATGAAAGATTTTTGAGATGGTGTGGGCTTATGGAAAGAATGAGGAACAATTAGTAAAAAGAGTGGAAAGCAGAGTTGGATGGAGTGAACTTCAGGAGACAACCAAGGATGAGATGGATGGATGGGGTGAAAGGGACTTTGAGCAAGAAAAGAAGGTAGGGGATAGAGGCAAGTGGAGAATGGTTATGTACATGGTCTGTTAAAACTATATGTGGACTGACGTTATAAAGCAATGTACCTTATTTAGAAGTTAAAGATCTGGATCCCCTTCAAAGTATTCTCCTCCCCAATGCACGCACTTATCCCAACGGTGTTTCCACTTGTTGAAACAGTCCTGGTATGCTTCTTTTGTAATGTCCTTCAGCTCACTCATTGCATTTACCATAATCTTGGGAATAGTCTCAAATCTTCTTCCTTTCAAGGGTCTTTTGAATTAGGGGAACAAGAAAAAATTGCAAGGAGCAAGGTCAGGTAAGTACCCCCTACTTACCTGACCTTGCTCCTTGCAAGGGGAAGAATAGTGATCAAATGTTTGGCCAAAAACTCACGAGTTCTGAGGGCTGAATTGGCTGGAGCTTTGTCATGATGGAAAAACCAGTCACCACTCCTCCACATTTCTGGCCATTTGCGATGGATGGCATCGTCAGACATTTCAGAACTTCAGTATAGTAAGTCTGGTTCACTGTGGAGCCTTCGGGGAGGTACTTGTGGTGAACAACACCCTTGGCATCAAAGAAAACTGTCAGCATCACCTTGACCTTGGATTGAACATGGTGAGCTTTTTTGGGTCTGGAGGATGTTTCACGCATTCACTGGGACAATTGGACCTTTGTTTCATTGTCAAAACAATAAACCCACAATTCATCACCTGTTTTGATCCTGGACAAGAAGTTTTCATCCTCTGAATGATCAAGCAGTTCCTGACAAACCTGGACACGATGGGATTTTTGTTCAGACATCATCAGGTGTGGCACAAATTGCACAGCAACACGGTGGATCTTCAATCTTTTTGTCAAAATCTCTTAACAAGATCCAACTGATATCCTACACTCTTTAGCAAGCTCCCTGATCTGCACCAGGGTGTTGATTTTGTCAATGTGTGGGTCGTTGGTTGACGTGGAAGGACGTCCAGGATGCTCATCATCTTCAATGGACTGTCGACCAACCTTAAAACGCTCATGCCACTTGAAACATGCTGTATGCTTCATAGAAATATCACCATAAGCTGTGTTAACCATAGCAAAAGTTTCAGTTGCAGATTTTCCAAGTTTAACACAAAATTTCACAGTCGTTGCTCCTTCATGTCATTCATTCTGAAATCTGCCAAACATGAAAAATCACACTTCACTAAAAACCATTTTGCTAATACACAAAGATATCTGCAATCAGGATATGGCATTGTAATCAGCTGATATGTGCAAACCTAGCGACGCCAAGCAGATTCCCCTGGAACCAACTGGAACTGTGCAATTCAGTCTGCATATTTTTTTAACAGACCTCATATGGATGGTATGTTGATGCAACCCTAAGGAATTTTTCCCTGTCTTTTCTATTTTCCACATGAGGGGACAAGGAAGGAGTGTTGCTAAGTAAATGAAGCAGCTCTGCTGTAGGTATATTGTGTCTTGCTGCATAGATTTCGACCTGGGCAGTGGGCAGGAAATAGGGATGATCCCCTTATCCACAAGGGAAATGATGAGAGGAAAATAATGTGTAGTGGATGGGAGTGTATTTCGTGGGGGTGGTTGCATGCCTTGGCTGGCTACCTCCTTTTTAGGGGGGTTGGATGAGTCATAGCAAGCCTTAACACCTCCTGACAGAAAAATACTGAGAATCTCCAGTTCTTTCACTCCACTCCGTTGAGTCACCTTTTATGATATGTTTAAAATGGTGCCATTCATATTCCCACCCCCACAACAGCAACATAAAAAAGATGTGAAGATTCAGATTGGAAATACAATTGTTTTATTGACAGACATTAGAACTGTTTACCTTAAGATGATTTCTTTATTCTAGACATTTCTTGTATTCAGTTTCCTGGGTCTTGGCCTTTTGAATCTCCAAACAACTTCTAAGCTTTGCAATATCAGAGATGAGAAATTTAAATGTGTTTGAGATGAAGCGATTACCTTGTATCTTACAGGAAGGGGAGCTATGCTTGTGGTGTCCCATATTTGTATCTCGCAGTTTCTAGTTTACTCTTAAATTCATGCATAGTTTTTGCAAACACTATTGTTTATTGTTTTGTCCAGTTTGTTCCAAAGATTCACTGCTCTGTGTGGATTTATTTTATTTATTTTTATTTATTTTTATTTTTTTTCCTTCATGATTCTGTAGATGGTCAGCAGGTCACCTCTTTCTCTTCTTTGTTCCAGAGTTTGTAAATTCAGTTTTGACAATCTCTCCTGATATGACAAGTTTGAATGTGTTGGGGCCATCTTTGTAGTTACTCTGGATTATTTCAATCTTCTTTACATTCTTTTTGGAACTGGGTGACCATAGTGATGCAGCATACTCCAGTCTAGGCCTTATCAGTGTGACTAGTATTTTTTTTTTTCCATTTCTTCGTCCAAATAGGTAGCCACCTTTATTGATCTTAGCAAGTTGTAGGATTCTCCAACAATGTTGTTTATATGTTTATCAGGGGACATGTCATTTGTGATGGTTACTCTCAGGACTTTTTCAGAGGCCATGTTCTTTACTTCCTTCATTCCGATTTTATATTGTCCTGATATTCTTATACTTTTTCCAAATTCCATAATACAACATTTGTTGATGTTGACGTCTACTTCCCACTTCTGACTCCATTTCCCAACCCTGTTCAGGTCTCTGCAGTGATTCACAATCTGTTTCAGTGTTCACTTTCCTCAGCAATTTTTCATGATTCTATAGATGGTTAGCAGATCACCTCTTTCTCTTCTTTGTTCCAGAGTCTGTAAATTCAGTTTTGACAATCCCTCCTGGTATGACAAGTTTGAATGTGTTGGGGCCATCTTTGTAGTTACTCTCTGGATTCTTTCAATCTTCTTTACATTCTTTTTAGTACTGGGTGACCATAGTGATGCAGCATACTCTAGTCTAGGCCTTATCAGTGTGACAAGTATTTTTTTTTTTTTCCCATTTCTTAGTCCAAATAGGTAAAGACCACCTTTATTGATCTTAGCAAGTTGAGGATTCTCCAACAATGTTGTTTACATGTTTATCAGGGGACATGTCATTTGTGATGATTACCCTCAGGTCTTTTTCAGAGTCCATGTTCTTTAATTTCTTCATTCCGATTTTATATTGTCCTGATATTCTTTTACTTTTTCCAAATTACATTATGCTACTAGGAGCTGTCAAGAGTTTTTACGAGAGTAGTAGAGCATGTGTCAGGATTGGAAATGGAGAGAGTGAGTGGTTCGAGGTAAGGGTGGGACTTCATCAGGGATGTGTTATGTCGCCCTGGCTGTTCAACTTGTACATGCGAGAGGTGGGTGCGGGGGTGGTGGGTCAGGGATTGGAGATGGTTGGGGAAAGTGGAGAGGGGTGGGAGGTGAGCTGGCTGTTGTTTGCGGATGACGCTGTGCTTGTGGCAGGATCGGAGAAGGGATTGAGGAGGTTGGTGGCGGAGTTTGGGAGTGTGGGGGGGGGAAAGCTGAAGATGGATGTGGGTGGGGGTGGGGTGATGAGATGTACAGGGGGTGAGGGTGGCGATGGACTGGAGGTGAGCATTGGGGGAGAGCGACTGGGGGAAGTGGATAGTTTTGGATACTTGGGTGTGAATGTGGCAGGAAAGGGTGGAGTGGGGGTGGGGGTGGAGTGTGGACTGAGAGGGGTGAGTGGTGGAGTGTGGACTGAGAGGGGTGAGTGTGTGCCTTGGTGGATCGGAAAATGTAATGAGGAATAGACATTTGGGAGTGGATGCTGGGAGGAGACTGTATTTACCTAGTTGTATTTACCTAGTTGTATTTTGCGGGAAGGGGAGCTATGCTCGTGTTGTCCCGCCTTTGTATCTTGCAGTGTCTAGTTTGTTTTTAAACTCATGAATGGTTTTTGCGCATACTATTTCATTGTCCAGTTTGTTCCAAGTGTCCAAAACTCTATGAGGAAAACTGTTTTTCTTCAGTTCTCTTCTATAGCTATGTTTTTTTATTTTCTTTCCATGTCCTCTTGTGTTTCTTTTGTCCCAGTTAAGTAAGTTCTCACTATCGAGTACCTCTGTGCCTTTCATGATTCTGTAGATGGTCAATAGGTCACCTCTCTCTCTTCTTTGCTCCAGTGTCGGTAACTCCAGTTTAGCCAATCTCTCTTCGTATGATAGGTTTGCAAGTGCAGGTGCCATTTTTGTAGCTGCTCTTTGGATTCTTTCTATTTTCTTTATATTCTTTTTGGTACTGGGGGACCACAATGTCGCTGCATACTCTAATCTAGGCCTTATCAATGTAACCAATATTTTTTTCATCATGTCTTCGTCCAAGTATGTAAACGCCACTTTTATTGATCTTAGCAAGTTGTAAGTCTCCCCGACAATTTTGTTAATCTGTATATCATAGGACAAGTCGTTCGTGATAATTACTCCCAAATCTTTTTCGGATCCTACTTTCTTTACTTCTTTGGTTCCAATTGTATATTTTCCTGATATTCTGTTTTTGCTTTTTCCAAACTCCATTATGCTACACTTCTTCGTATTAAAGTCCACTTCCCATTTCTGACTCCAGTTCCATACCCTATTTAGGTCTTCTTGCAGTGCTTCACAGTCCTCATCAGTTTCTATTTTCCTTAGCAGTTTGGCGTCATCGGCAAAGAAGCTCATGTAGCAGTTCACGTCCTCATCCATGTCATTCATATAGATAGCAAACATTATTGGTGCCAGCACAGATCCTTGCGGTACTCCACTGATCACCTCTTTCCAGTCTGAATATTTTTCTCTGAGCACTACTCTCATCTTTCTACCAGTCAGAAAGTCCTCTATCCATTTTAGTAGGTTTCCCTGTATTCCTCCTATGTGTTCCAGTTTTTTTAGTAGTTTTCTGTGTGGTACTTTGTCAAAGGCTTTTTGCAAGTCTAGGAATGCACAATCAGCCCATCCATTTCTTTCTTGCACTATGTCTATTAGTCTTGAGTAAAAGCATATTAAGTTTGTGGAGCATGATCTTCCTTGTCTGAATCCGAATTGTCTTGGGTTTAATATGTCATTGTCTTCCAGATGTTTTACCCATCTATTCTTGATTATTTTCTCACAAATTTTGGCAATGGTGCTTGTTAGTGATACTGGCCTATAGTTGGTGGGTTCTTCTTTGTTTCCTCCTTTGTGTATTGGTACAATGTTAGCGTTTTTCCAGTCCTCGGGTATCTTTCCTTCTTTGAGTGAGCTGTTTATTAAGATGTGTATTTTGTCTGTTAGTTCTTCTTTGCACTCCTTTAGAATCCAATTTGCAATACCGTCCGGGCCATGTGATTTTCTGACATCCAGCCTTGATAAATGTTCTGATATTTCCTTTAGTGATGCTGTAAACTCATTCATGAGGGGAGATTTCTTGTTTTTGTCTATGTCACAATTCGGTATTTTCTCTCTGGTGAAAACAGATTTAAAGTGATTGTTCATGACTTCGGCCATCTCTAAATCTTCTGTGTATTCTATGTTTCCTTGGCATAGTTTCACCAATTCCTGTTTGTTTTTAAGTTTACCATTCACATACCGATAGAATAGTTTGGGTTGCTCTTTGCATTTGTCTATAATATCCTTCTCATGGTTCCTTTTCTCCTCTCTTCTCACATTAACATACTCATTTCTATAGTTAACATAAATTTGCCATTTGCTTTGTTTTTTGTCTTTTCTCCACTTTTTCCAAGCTTTGTCCCTTCTGTCTTTTGCCTCACTGCATCTTTTGTTGAACCAACATTTAATGTACTCTCTCTCTCTCGCTTTTGTCTTGGTACATGCCTGTTTACCCCTTCATTGTAGTTTTCCATCAATATATTCCATTTCTCTTCCACTGCTGTTTCTTCCCTGTAAAATATTTCCCAGTTTGCATTCCGGAAGAATGTCTTTAGTTTTGTAAAGTCTGTTTTGTTGTACCTCAGTCTTCCTTTCCTATGCTTTTCGTTCCTCTCTATGTCTATTTCTTCCTTTAGTATAGTTTCGATGAGTACATGGTCACTCTTTCCAATTGGTGTCTCATACTGGACTTTATGCACTATTTCAGGCTCTGTTGTAAATATTAGATCTAGTTTCGATGGCTCTTCATTATTTCTGTACCTTGTGTTTTCATGGACCCATTGGGTCATTGTGTACTCCATGGTCATATCTAGCAGTACATTGCCCCACGAGTCATCTCCTCCTTGCACTGTCATGCTGTCCCAACAAATTTCTTTGCAATTGAAGTCCCCCATAACTACCAGATTACCCTTACCCATTAGTATCTCATTGAGTGATTTTCTTGTGTCATCTAGCATTTTTGTATGTTCAATTTCTTTCCAAGCGCTTGTTTTTGGAG
The DNA here is from genome assembly GCF_046742065.1 of Oratosquilla oratoria. Lineage (NCBI taxonomy): Eukaryota > Metazoa > Arthropoda > Malacostraca > Stomatopoda > Squillidae > Oratosquilla > Oratosquilla oratoria. The sequence goes on from NW_027467714.1 coordinate 1,027,735, forward strand.
GCACATAAGTCACCACAAACTTTCTACTTTTCATATTCTTGCCTTCGACTTTTATCATGATCAATTCAGCATTACCTTTGCCCTCTGCAATTTTTGTCACCTTTAGGTCTTTCTTGGCCAAGAACATGATTCCCCCTCCCTGTTTCTTGTCCCTGTTTTTTATCCAGTAGTTGTATAAACCTTGTCCGATAACAGTGGATGGTATTTCACCTCTTAGTTTAGTCTCTACAATTCCCATTATGTCTGGTTTTGCTTCTAACAGATAATCATTGAGTTCGTTCAGTCCCGAAATTAGTCCGTCAATGTTGGTATAGGCCACTTTTAATTTTCTTCCTTCTCCCTGGTTTCTTCTTCCCTTGTTTTGTTCGTTTTGAAGCGCCATTGTCTTAATCTCAAGTCTATTACTCTCCACTGGAATTCTTTGCATTCTGTCTCTGATCTTTTCAAGTTTTTTTCCTTTGCTTCTTCTCTTAGCGCCCTTTCTTTTTCTAATTCCTCAGTACTCATTTCTCTTTTTATCCATATCTTATTGTATTTTTCACTCTTTGCCAAGTTACCTACTTTTTCAAATATGTCTTCTACTACCACTTGTGACCTTAGTTTTATCTTTAGAGGTCGATTCCTATCCTTAGTATAGCGACCAATTCTGTAAGTCTCTTCTAAGTCTGTGCCTGAATCACTATCTCCCCCCTGAATTTCATTAAGGATTTCTACTGCTGTCTCTTTTTCTTCTTTTTCTCTCATGTACCTCGCCAATCCTTGTTTTTCTTTAAGCCCATAAACCACAATACATTTCTTCCTATCTACTGTGTCCCTGACCCAATTTGCTTTTTCGTTAATCACTTGAATGATTGTGTCTTTTGCATTATCTTGCATTTGCTGCTTGACTATTTCTTTGAAAGCAATTTCTTTATTTTCAATATTTTCTTTCCACTTCTTAATTTCCTGGATACTGTCCCCACCTAAGTTTTCTTCGATCTTTTGTGTCAATTCTTGGAATTTGTTGTTCACTTCCTGCTTTAGATTTTCGCTATATACCTTTTTCTTTTTGGCTACCTCCCTTGTAAGGGGGAAAAAGCCTTGGTATATGTATGTATGTATGTACATTATGCTACATTTCTTGATATTGACATCTACTTCCCACCTCGGACTCCATTTACCAACCTGCTCTCCTCTTTGTTTCCCTCACCTGACATTTAGCTTTTTTTTTCATCAGTTTGATACCATGAATAAATTGAAAGCTGGGTATGATTGATGGGAAAAAGAAATGAGACATCAAGAGTGTAGCTCCTTTCTTGTATATTACTGTTAGGGATAATCTAGTAAATACTTATGGGGAGCATGGTGGCTGAGTGGGCACAGCTGTTGGAGGAGTCTTCTTAAGAGAGTCAATGTGTGTTAGCAGTGAGAACATACTGTCATACATCCTTGAGACCCAATAAAGGATTTCAATGTCAATCTACCTTAGAAAGGAACTGAAACATTGGAAAAATTTAAGTAGTATAATTTTTCTTTCCTTCTTTTCATAGCATTCAGTATTTTTGTTATTGAAAATAATTTTGATGTTGAGATTTAGTAACATCTAGAAGTATCAAGATAAGTTAAAGGCATTTTGAATGAACTACATATTGTGAAATCCATGAATGTTTTGATTTGGTAGAAGTTTGTAGATATACACATTACATCTTATCCATACACTGATGTTCATGTTCATAACCAGTATGAATTTGTTTATTTTCTTCCTCTTATTTTGTAATAGAGTATGCAGGAAATGACAACTGCAATTACCTCACCACGGGAAAATTCATCTAGAATTCTCAAGGCTCCCAAGAGATCTAAGAGTTTTGATGAATCCACCAAATCTTCAAGACCCCGCCGGAAATCGCTTGAAAGCCCTAGTAGTTCTGAAGCCATGAAAGCCATTCTTCGTATGAATAGCTTGGAATCCAAGGTTGGTTAATTTTTCTTTATTCAAATATACCGTATTTTCTTAACCCATTCAACTCCGATGACAAGATGTCTTGTCATTTGGTCAAATAAAACAAAAAATCATAAAACACCAAAATGTTTGATGAAACACCAGAAAAATATGACGTCAATCCTCGCTTCGCTCGCAGCGAAGCGAGGATTGACGTCATATTTTTCTGGTGTTTCATCAAACATTTTGGTGTTTTATGATTTTTTTTTTTATTTGACCAAATGACAAGACATCTTGTCATTGGAGTTGAATGGGTTAAAATGCGCATCGGGTTATAATGCGCACCCATGCACTTCGTTATCTCAGTACCGTATTTTCCGGCATATAGTGCACAACTTTTTTCCGTTGGAAGGGCCTAAAAATGGGGGGTGCGCGTTATCCGGTGGTGCGCATTATCTACGGCCTACGATAAAAATTCTACGGCTGTGTGTGTAATTTTTTTCCCAACAACGTGACGATGTTGGCCGTCACAAAATTGGGACGGCACACTTCTCCGTGACGTTCCGTGAAAACAAGAAGAATAGCCATGGTGACATGAAAGAATACGCCAGCATGGGCTACCGGATATAAATATTTGGTATAGGTAGGTTTCTATCGAATCTTATTTTTATGTTTAGATAGGCCTAAACACCATGAAACATGATCAATATTCATAATATTTGCCCATGTTCACAGCATCCTAGTTTGAATTTTTATGTTGGCTTTGTTGCTTCACTTTAGGTTGGCAACAAAGCCAACATAAAAATTCAAACTAGGATGCTGTGAACATGGGCAAATATCATGAATATTGATCATGTTTCATGGTGTTTAGGCCTATTTAAACATGAAAAATAAGATTTGATAGATACCTACCTATACCAAATATTTATATAGCCCATGCTGGCGTATTCTTTCATGTCACCATGACTGTTCTTCTTGTTCTCACGGAACGTCACGGAGAAGTGTGCCGTCCCGACTTTGTGACGGCCAACATTGTCACGTTGTTGTGAAAAAAATTACACACACAGCCGTAGAATTTTTATCGTAGGCCGTAGATAATGCGCACCACCGGATAATGCGCACCCCCCATTTTTAGGCCCTTACAATGGAAAAAAGTTGTGCACTATACGCCGGAAAATACGGTATATACTTTTTTTTTTATAAATGTGTGAAAAATGTCTTGGTTTCCATTTATATATTTGTTTGTTTATTTTTTGCAGGTAGCCAGTATTTCTGAAGAAGGCAAAGCTGCATCTTCATTTGGGAAAAGTTCACTATTAGCTCCTCGTTCAAAGTCCCCAAACCGACCTCGATCACCCACACACCTGGTATCACCTTTAAAATCACCCCTAAGATCACCATCACTTGCAAAGAAGACTCTTCGGTCTCCACGGCTCACACCAGAAAAGAACCTGAAATCTTCAAAGATGGATACAGATGGAAAATCAGTCCGAGAAAAGGCACTTGCACTAGAACGTGTTTTAAGCACTTTGCAGAGTTCTCTTGAGGAATGTCTTGCATGGGCTGGGTCAGTAGAGTATGCTTGTTCTTGTGGTGCTCCTGGACTTTCTTCTCTTCTTCAACAATTGAAATCTGCCATCAGGCTAACACAGTTACGATATTCACCAGTAGATCAGACCAGTGTGACACGGTTACAGCCACTTGTCATGAAGGTTCAGGATCTACTGAAAGATAAACTAACTGAACTCAACCAAAGACGTGAACACCTCAAGGTCGCAGGCAAGTGGAACCGTGAGTCACAGCTGAAATTGTTTGCTGAACGGCTATCATGTGAAACTATACAAGTGTCACATTTAGCTCAAGTATTGCAGGTTGCCCAACGGCCAGGAACATATGAAACAAGTGTACAATTGCAAGAGCTTATTGAAACCCACCGAAAGCTTTCTTTCCTAGAAAAAAAGCTGACAAATTCTGAATTTGACATAGACACTATGTCACCTCTTGACTTTTATACTAGTCTTCTTGCAGAGAAGTTGGTGGTGCAGGGTGAAGTTGCAGCAGCTATGGCACCTCCCAAAGCTGTTAAAGCACAGGAAAGAAAACTGAATGACACTTGCATAGATTTGCAAAAACGACTCTTGGAGAGGGAGCATTCATTAGCAAACCTCTTTATGCATTACAAAAATGCCAAATTGCAGGAAGTGGCTGTGGTTATGGCCAAGGATACCATCCAGAACCCACAACCTCATGATGATACCGTTTTGTTGGAGGAGGTGCACATGAGAGAGGCATGGACCATTGCACAAGAACTTGTCAATCAGGAACTAGTCAATGTAGAGGCATCACAATGTATGATGCGATTAGCCCATCTTATCATGCCCCCAGATGCTCCAGTGCTTATAACTTATCCAACTATTGCTGCACTTGAACGTTGGCACACCGCTGCTGAAGAATCATTAAGACAGGAGATGGAAGAATCTGTACTGACTCTGAGTAATAAGTATGAGGCTGTGTTAGCTCAGTACCGTGCAGGTGATTTAGGAATTGTTGAAACTGTGAAGATTGGGATGAATGAGGTATTAGGTGAATTTGCATCTGTGGTGGCACAAAAAGCTGTCATCGATGGCCAGCTAGCAGTGGTACAAGGGGATTGCGAGATATCATCTACCTCAGAACCTTTGACAATTGTGGAAGAGAATAGAGACATTGTTGGTTCAGCAAGTGATGTGGTAGCAAGTGAGGCTCATCTCCTTATGTTTCTTGGAGGTGGAGATTCATCAATGGAAAGTCTTGTTCAGCCAGCATTAGACCATGCTGAATTTGCCTTCCTTTTCAACCGTCTATCAGGCCAGTGCAATCAAGAACTAACATCCCTTATAACATCTGTTCAAAGCCAAGGAATGTTGGCATCATCAACAGTGACATTGAAAAAAGAAACTAGTCAGGCTCTTAATTTGTCTTTACCAAAACTCATCACCACTTCTACAGAAGAACAGCAAGAATTCACAAAGGTTCTTCCTTCTCCTAAGACACGACGTAAAGGTGAAAGCTCAGTGCGCAGAGTTTCTCGTAGATCCTCAGATATCACAGGCATGACAGAAAGTTGTCATACATGTGAAGAGCTTCATCAAGATATTGCAAAGCTTAGAAGCTGTTTAGAAATTCAAAAGGCCAAGACCCAGGAAACTGAATGCAAGAAATGTCCAGAATATAGAAATCAGCTTAAGGTAAGCCATTCTAATGTCTGTCAATAAAATAAGTGTATTTCTAATCTGTATCATCTCATCACAATTTCTTTCTCTTTTTCTCTTTGGTATATGTATAATTTTTTTTTTTTTTTTTTTTTAAATACCATAAACCACAATGCATTTCTTTTTATCCACTGTGTCTCTCACATAATTTTCCTTTTTTGTTTTTTGATTACCTTAATTACTGTTTCTTTTGCATTCTCTACCTGCATTTGTACTATTTCTTCGAAAGAGATTTTTTTATTTTCACATTCCTGTTTCCAGTGATTTTTTATTTCAAGGAGATCTGTCTCTTTGATTCTCCCACTTTTTCGGTCACTGATTGTATTAGTTTTTTTTACCTCTTTCTTCAGCTCTTTGTTTTTGTTTTTATCCTCATTTTTCTTTAGTTTTCTCTTTTATCATAGTTCACTTTTTAGATCATTGAACTCTAATTATTTCCTTGTTAGTTCTACGTAAGTTTATTGTTTCTTTGTGCAAAGCTCCATAATCTATTTTTAGATCTGTTAATTCTTCTATCAAATCGCTGATGTCTCAATTCCTTAGTACACTGCTAACCCTAGTTTTTCTTTCTATATCCATAACTTTTCCTATTGCTCCCCTTTCCCTTTGACATCCTGAAAAAAACATTGCTTTCCCACCTTTGAATAGTCTTCGGAGTTTCACTTGGACACATTCTTTTCGGGATCACACCCAGTGGTGATTCCACTCTACTCATATACAATCTTCTCTTAGTTGGTTCATTTATTCTTTTATCTTCTTTTCTTTCCCCCATTTTGTGCTATACTATAATTTTCCAGAACTGGATTTTACACATTACTGGTCACTGGAATACATAGCCCTCTCATTCCATGTTCCAAGCAACAAAGCGCTAAGTCGGAGCTCATCCACTAGACTTCCTATTCGACGATGATGATGTTTGTATTTACCTAGTTGTATTTTGCTGGAGGAGAACTATGCTCATAGTGACCCCCTGTTATATCTTTCCACATCAAGTTTTTTCTTAACCCCTTCCATACGGTGCCGCACACGTAGGCGTCATGGACTTAGATCTCGGTGGCAGCAGCCAATGCCAGCCGTACGACGTGTCGTAATAATACTCGCATCATAAAATATAGTCACCGCTTATATCGATCGTTCTCTCTTCACCCGTGAATTTTGATAACCATAGAAAATGCGATTACAAAAGAATTAGAAAGAATGTCATTATGGAGGGGCGACTACAATAAATATAATCAAGACACCGATATGGCAGCCTCGCGAATACACTCGCTCCCCATGACGCCTACGTGTGTGGCACCGTATGGAAGGGGTTAAAGTCATGTATAGTTTTGCACTCATTGTTTCCTTTCTCGGTTTGTTCCAGATATCTATCACTGTGTGGAAAGCTATTGTTTTTCAGATCTCTTCTGTAACTGTCTTTAAGTTTCTTCTTGTGTCCTCTTGTATTTCTTCTGTCCCATTTTAGTAAGTCATCCATATCAAGAATTTCCATCCCTTTCATAATTCTGTAATTGGTTATCAAATCACCTCTTTCTCTTCTTTGTTCCAGGGTTGGTAAGTTTAGTTTGTCCAATCTTTGTATGTCAAATTGCAAAGTGTTGGTGCCATCTTTGTCATTGGTCTTTGATTTTTTTTTTTTTTTGTACTAGGTGTCCATAGTGAGGCTGTGTATTCCAATTTTGGTCTTATCAGTGTAATTAGTACTTTCTTTACCATTTCTTCATCCATGTAGTCAGAGGCCACTTTCATTGATCTTAATAGATTAAAAGTTTCTCAGACTAATTTGTTGACATGTTTGTCTGGTGTCGTCATTTGAGATGGTTACTCCTAGGTCCCTTTCCAATTTTATTTTTAAATTCCTTTGTACCAATTTTATATTGACCCAAGATTCTATTTTTGCTTTTTCTAAATTCCATTATACTACATATCTTAATGTTGAAGTTCACTTCACTCTTTTGACTCCATTTCCAGACTTTGTCCAGGTCTTCTTGAAAAGATTTGCAATCTGCCTCTGTACTTACTCTCTTTAATAGTTTTGAATCATCTGCAAAGAAGTTCATATAACAAACCAAGCCTTCATCCATGTCATTTATATAAATAGCAAACATTATCAGAGCCAATACAGAGCCATGGGGGACTCCACTTATCATATCTTCTCAATTTGAGTTCTTGTCTCTAAGTACCACCCTCATTTTTCTTCCATTCAAGAAATCTTTCACCCTTTCCAATTATTTTACTTGTATTCCATCTATTATTTCAATTTTTCTTAATAGCTTTTTGTGTGGTACTTTGTCAAAAGCATTTTGAAAGTCCAAGAAAGCGCACTTTGTCCATCCGTCTTTCTTGTATAATTTCTATTAATCTTGAGTAAAAGCATATTAACCTCTTCACTCCGGGGCACATCACACATCTGGCAGCATTAGCTGCCCTACGTGCGATGTTGCGTCATAATAATCGCATTATAAAAAATAAAGTCGGTGCTCAATTGTTCGTTCTCTTTCACCCGTGTATTTTGATAACCATAGAAAATTGATGAAGCCAGTTTAGAGAGAATGGAAATTACGTAGGTATGACTACAATAGATATAATCAAGATGGCGACGTCGGCATCATCGAGTACCCACTTGCTCCTCATGCTACCTATGTAGGCGTCACCGTATGGAAGTGGTTAAGTTAGTAGGACATGATCTTCCACTTCTAAATCCAAATTGTTTAAGATTTAGTATATTGTTCTCTACCAAGTGTTTGATCCATTTATTTTTAATAACTTTTTTGCAATTGTGCTTGTAAGGGATACCGGTCTATTTGTATTTTTCCAATCTTGTGGTACTTTTCCTTCTTTGAGTGAGAAGTCAATTATCTTGTGTATTTTGTCTGTAAGTTCATCCATACATTCTTTTAATATCCAGTTCGCTATTCCATCAGGGTCGTATGACTTTCTGACATCAAGGTTGTTTATTTGGTCATAAGACATAAGAATGAAGGAGACTGCAAGAGACCATAAGGCCTACACTAGGCAGCTCTGTATCCATCACCACCTGTCATCCCCATCCATAAAATTGTCTAATAGTTTCTTAAAACAACTGATAGTTTCAGCGCTTACTACATGGTTCCTAAGTTTATTCCATTTGTTGACCACCCTATTAGTCCAAAACCAAGACATCCTCCTGCTCCCTGATTGAGTTCCAATATGCAGACGACAACAGCATTGCAGCTCTTTCAGAGGAGGACCTTCAACGGATACCGAATGCCTTCAACAAAGCATACATCTCCCTTGGTCTCACCATCAACTCCAAGAAGACCCAGATACTATATCAACCATCTCCTAATGATCCAACCATAAGAGAACCATCAATCAAGCTTGGAGAAACAACCCACAAAAATGTGGATCATTTCCCTTCTCTTGGTAGTCCTCTATCATCAAATCTTGACCTGAGTGATGAGATTCAACATCAACTGAAGTGTGCTGGAACTGCCTTCGGTCGTCTCCATAACAGAATCTTTCAAGACCATGATATCAGAACCGACACCAAAATGGCCGTGTACAACGCAGTAATCATCCCAACACTTCTGTACGCATCCGAAACCTGGACAACGTACTGTCGCCATCTGGACACGTTTGAAAAGTTTCATCAAAGATGTCTACGAAGTATCCTGAACATCAGTTGGGAAGACAGAAGAACTAATGTCAGCATCCTGAAAGCGGCCAAAGCAACAAGCATTGAGGCTCACATCAAAAGTCAACTGAGATGGAGTGGGCATGTTGTTTGAATGTCCGATGACCGTTTACCAAAACAGATTTTCTATTTGCAACTGAAAGAAGGAAATCGGAAGAAAGGAGGACAGAAGAAGAGATACAAGGATCTGTTGAAGGCCAACATGAAAAAGTGTAACATCGACTTCAACAACTGGGAAGAAAATGCAAGAGACCGAAACTTCTGGAGGTCCACTATTCGCGAAGGAACAACAACATTCGAAACAAACTGATGTGAAGAGTTGGAAGAAAAGCGAAGAAGGAGGAAGGAGAGGCAACTCCAACCAAAACCAGATCTCCTGCAAGGAACAACGTGCCCAACATGCGGAAGATCCTTCAAAGCCCGAATTGGTCTCATCAGCCATCTTCGGGTGCACAAATAATTGCACTCAGACCAGAACGAAGACCATCATTCTCTGAAGAGAGAGGGATAGCCAGGACGAGTAAACCAGTTCCTGCCTATTTCCTTTTTAAATCTAAATTTGTCCAGTGTAACCATTACTGTGAGTCCTGCCCTGTTGTTTTAATATGACCTTGTTTGCATCACCCTTGTTAAAGCCTTTGATCCAATTGAACATATCTATTACATCACCCCATACTCTGCATCTTTCCAGAGAGTGTAAGTGGTGCTTAAGCCTCTCTTCGTAAGGCAAATTTCTGAGTCCATGTATCATTTTGGTCATTCTTCTCTGTACTGATTCTAGTGAATTGATGTCCATTCTGTAGGACTGAGACCAAAACTGATCCTGTATTTCTTTCTGTGTCACCATTATTTCTTTCATTACGGGGATCTTTCTCGCTGTCCTTCATCCCAAATTTTTGAGCTTTCAATTGTAAATACAGACCTAAAATGTCTGGTCATTACTTCAGCCTTTTCTACATCTACATATTCTTTATTTCCTTTGCGCAGTTTCACTATTTCATGTTTGTCTTTTAGTTTGTCATTTACATATCTGTAAAATAGTTTAGGTTGGTCTTTGAATTTGTCTATTATATCTTTTTCGTAGTTTCTTTTTCCTATCTATGTATATCTACATATTTGTTTCTTAGTTTGATGCATGTTTGACATTTGGTCTTTTTTTTTTCCATCTTTTCCAGGCTTTGTCTCTTCTATCTTTAGCATCACTACACTTTTTGTTATACCAACATTTTATGTAAACCCTTTTTTGCTTCTTCTTAGGTACATATTTATCTGTTCCCTCCTTGTATTCTTTTTTAAATATGTTCTATTTCTCTTCCATCTTTCTTTCATCACTTGAAAATTTTTCCCAGTTAGCATTGTGAAAGTCTGTTTTGTACATTAATCTTCCTTCTCTATGTTTCTCATTTCTTCTTGCATCATTTTGTTCCTTAAGTTCGAACTCTATTAGTATGTGGTCACTCTTCCCAATTGTTATCTTGTAATTAATTTTGTCCACAATTTCAGGCTCATAAGTGAATATCAAGTCTAGTCTTGATGGTTCTTCATTGTTTGTATATCTAGTGTTCTCCTTGACCCATTGAGTCAATGTATAATCAATAGTCAAATCCAGTAGAATGTTCCCCCAGAGTTCCTCTCCACCTTTTATCGTCAATTCTTCCCAATTTAATTCTGTAGTGTTAAAGTCACCCATAATTACTATGTTTCCTCCATCTTTCAGTACCTCAGATAATTCATTCTTTGTGTCTTCCAGTAATTTTGAATGATCGCTATCAGACCAAGCCTTTGTTTATGGAGGTACATATACTAATATAATTTTTTTTCTTTTCATAATGCTATTTTCAACTTTGTGATAATTTCCGCATTATCTTTACCTTCTGTCATCTTTATTACATCTAAGCCCTTTCTAGTCAATAACATGACTCCTCCCCCTTGTTTATCCATTCTATTTTTTGACCAGTGGTTGTATAAACCTTGTCCCACCATACTTGATGATATAGGACCTTTCAATTTTGCCTCCACAATTCCCATTATGTCTGGTTTCTGTAACAAATATTCATTTAATTAATTCATTCCAGAAATCAAACTGTCAGTGTTTGTGTATGCTGCTTTTAATTTTTTTTTTCTTTTCTTTTCTTTTTTGGTTTATATTTCCATTTTTCTGATTTACCATTTTCTTAGTCTCGGATCCAGTCCTCTCCAAAAAAAGCTTGTTTTTTTTCAGTCTCTGTTGTTTTCTCATTTTTTTTCCTTAGCTTCATTTCTTAGTGCCCTATCTTCCTCTATTTCTTCATTGTTCATTTCGTTTTTTATCCACACATTTTTGTAATTTTCACTGCTAGTTTTGCCGCTTTCGATAGTATCTCTTCAACTATCATTTGAATCCATAGTTTGATTTTCATTTGCTTATAATTTTTTTCTTTAGAGTATGTACCCATCTATGCACGTCGCCGATTTCCTTATCCAACTCTTGACCTTCATCCTTAACCGCTTTCAGTATTTCCTTCACAATTACTTTCTCCTTTTCTCTTTGGTATTTGTGTGCATAGTTTTTCTTTGATACCGCAAACCACAATGCATTTCTTTTTATCCACTGTTTCTCTCACCCAGTTTATCTTTTCTTTGATTACCTTAACCACTTCACTCCAGACTTAAATCTCGCGGGCAGCAGCCAATGCCAGCCGTACGACGTGTCGTATTAATACTAGCATCATAAAATATAGTCACCGCTTATATCGATTGTTCTCTCTTTCACCCGCGAATTTTGAAAACCACAGAGAATGGGATTCAGGGTACATTTGAGAGAATGTAAAAACACAGGGGCGACTACAATAAATATAATCAAGACACCAATATGGCAACATCGTGAATCCACTTGCTCCTCATGACGCCTACGTAGGCGGCACCGTATGGAAGGGGTTAATCACTGTTTCCTTTGCATTCTCTTCTACTTGTTGTACTGTTTCTTTGAAAGAGATTTTTTGATTTTCATGTTCCTGTTTCCACTGATTTTTTATTTCAAGATCTATCTCTTTGATTCTCCCATCTTTTCAGTCATTACTTGCAATTGTTCTTTGACCTTTTTCTTTAGTTCTTCGTTTTTGTTTCTATCTTCATTTTCCTTTCATTTTCTCTTTTATCATAGTTCACTTTTTAGATCATTTAACTCTCTGATTATTTTGTTGTTAGTTCTACATAAGTTTGACATCTCTGTTTGCAAAGTTCTATGGTCTATTTTAAAATCAATTAATTCATCCATCAAGTCATAGATGTTTCAATTCCTTAGTGTCCCGTTAAATCTAGTTTCTCTTTCCATACCCATAACTTTTTCTATTGCTCCCCTTTCCCTCTGAAAGCCCGAAAAAAACATTGCTTTCATACCTTTGAGTCGTCTTCGGAGTGACGCTTATACATGTTCTCTTTGGGATCACTCCCAGTGGTGACTCCACTCTACTCATATCTAATCCTCTCTTTTTTGGTTTGTTAATAATTTTTTCTTCATTACTTGTCTCCATTTCATGCTAAAAACTATACTTTTTCAAATACTGGATTAGATACCTTACTGGTCACTCAAGAACACAACCCTACATCCCGAAAAACAAGGGGTTTTTGTAAGTGCATATGGGCCTGGTAGTGAGAAGAGTGTAGAGGAAAGGGAGGCATTTTGGATAGACTTAGATAAGTGCATATAGGGTTTAGGGAGAAATGTCAATGTAGTGGTATTGGCAGATCTCAATGCTAAGGTAGATGAAGCAATAGACAGAGTGGTTGGGAAGTGTGGAGTTCCAGGAATAAATCATAGTGGAGAGATGATGGTGGACATATGTCTCGAAAGAGAGCTGATGATAGCAAATACAGTAGTTAGGAAGGAAGTCAAGCATAAGTACACATGGGAGAGGGTGGTGGATGGAAGGGTGGTAGATAGGGCTCTAATGGACTATATAGTGGTAACCAGTAAAAGAGTATAAAGTTTTGGATGTACATGTTCTAAGGGGAGAGAGTGGAGGAATATCAGATAAATTTCTGGTAAAGGAAAGTTGAGAGTGGAAGGTGGAGAAAGAGGAAAAGGACAGAAGGTAGGGAGGTGCTTAGAGTAAACTGCTTAAATGAGAAAGAAAAGGAGTACAAGAAGCTGAGAGAAGAGTGGGAGGGAATTAAAGATAGAGTAGAACTAGGAGTGGAGGAGGAATGGGGAAGTTTCAAAGAGGGAGCCACAAGGTGTGCAAAGATGGTGTGTGGAACAAGGAGGATGGGAGGAAATAGGAGGAAGGGTAGTGAGTGGTGGGATGATGAAGCAAAGAAAGTTGTAGAAAAGAAGAAATGAGTATTCACAGATTGGTTACAAAATATGAGAGGTACAAAGAAAAGAGAAGTAAAGCATAAGATAAAAGAGGCAAAGAGGAGAGCAGATGTGAAATGGGATAAGAGTGAAATTTTTTTGAAAGTAATTAAAATATGTTTTGGAAGGAAATTAAGAGAGGAAGAGGAAGTGGAGAAATGATAATGGAAGAGAAGGCAGTAAGAGGAAGATGGGCAGAGTATTTTAGGAAGTTGCTAAATGTGAAGGAGGATAGGGAGGAAAAGGTAGTTGCAGTGGGAGGTGATAAGAAAATGATAGTGATGAATGAGGAAAATGGAGGAGAAATATGGAAAGGTGAGATGACAGCAGTTATTAAAATGATGAGAGCAGGTAAGTGCACCTGGGTTGGATGGGTGTCGTGCGGAGTGTCTAACAAAGGGAGATACAGTGAGGTGACTGGCTGGTGAGGTTATTCAATGTTTGTCTTAGAGAGGACTGTGCCAGAGGACTGGAGGAGTGCTTGTATAGTTCCATTTTACAAAGGGAAAGGGAACAAGTGTGAGTGTAGTAGTTTCAGAGACATCAGCTTGTTTAGTTAGGAAGGCATATGGGAGTGTTTTGATTGAGAGGATTAGGAAAGGAAGAGAGGGAGTAATTGGTGAGGAACAGTGTGGGTTTAGGACAGATAGGTGTTGCATGGATCAAATTTTTGTGGTAAGGCAGATATGTGAGAAAGCTTTAGAAAAAAGTAAGGATTTTTTTGGGGCCTTTATGGATTTGGAAAAGGCTTATGAAAGGGTTGACAGGAAGGCACTATGGGAGATATTGTAGATATATGGGATAGGAGGAAAGCTGTTACGAACAGTCAAGAGTTTTTATGATAGTAGACCCTGTGTTAGAATTAGAAATGGAGAGTGGTTTGAGGTAAAGGTGGAACTTTGCTAGGGATGTGTTATGTCACCTTGGCTTTCCAATTTATACATGGATGGGGGTGGTGTGAGAGGTAAATACAAGGTTAATAGGCTGGGGATTGGAGATGGTTAAAGAAAATGGAGAAAAATGGGAGATACGGCAGTTCTTGTTTGCTGACTACACTACACTTGTGATAGGATCAGAGGAGGGATTAAGAAAGTTAGTGATAGAGGTTGGGAAGGTGTTTGAAAGAAGGAAGTTGAAGATAAATGTGGGCAAAAGTAAGGTTATGAGATGTACAAGGGGAGAGGATGGCAGCAAATTGGAAGTTAGAATTAACCTCTTCCATACGGTGCCGCCTACGTAGGCGGCATGAGGAGCAAGTGGATACGCGAGGCTGCCATATCGGCATCTTGATTTTATTTATTGTAGTTGTCCCTGCATAACTGACATACTCTCTAAACTGTCTTCATCACATTTTCTATGGTTATCAAAATTCACGGGTGAAAGAGAGAACGATCAATATAAGCGGTGACTATTTTTTATGATGCGAGTATTATGACACAGCATCGTACGTCTGGCAGCTAATGCTGCCCGCGAGATTTTGGCCCGGAGTGAAGTGGTTAAGGGAGAGAGACTGGAGCAAGTGGGTAACTTTAGGTCCTTGGGTGTAAATGGGGGGAAGGGAGGATTGGAGGTGGAGGTAGAATGTAGATTGAGAGAAGTGAGTAAATGCCTGGGGAATTAAAAAGTGTTGTGTTATGACATTTGGGAATGGATACTAAGGAGATTGTATGAAGGAGTGATTGTGCCAACAGCACTGTATGGGGCAGAAACATGGAACATTAAAGAAGAGTTGAAATGTGTTTGAAATGACATTCCTGAGAAGTATGATAGGGGTTACTAGGTTGGATAGAATGAGTAATGAGAAGAGGAGGAGAGTGGGATGGAAAGGGAGTTGGGAGATAGGGTTGATGAAAGATTATTGGGATGGTTTGGACACCTGGAAAGAATGAGTGAAGAAAAATTAGTAAAAGAAGTGTGGAAGGCAGAGGTGGAAGGAGTGAACATGAGTGGGTGACCAAGGATGAGATGGATGGATGGGGTTAAAAGGGCAGTGGGAAAGTGGGGAATGTCTGTTCAGGAAGGAAGGGAGAAGACAGAAAATAAAGGTGAATGGAAAATGGTTGTGTATGTAGATGATGTAATACATGGAAGGGAGGGTGGGGGATGAAGGGAGTGAGGGAGATGTGTGAATGCCATTTTGATGCAGCCCAAAGAGATTTCTCCCCATCTCTTTTTGTGCATGAGGGACAGAGAGGGGGGTTCGCCAATTAAATGAAGCAGCCTTGCTGTGAATGTGCCTTGTCTTGCAACATTGCTTCTGACCCTGGGCAGTGGTCAAGATACAGCAATGAACGGTCATCCAGGAGAAGCCAAGAAAAGAAGTAGGGAAGGGTGGTGAGTGGAAGTGGGGTATGTAGGGATGAAATGAATGGGAGTGGATTTATGCCTTTTACATTGGCTACCTCCCTTGTAAGGAAGGAAAAGCTGTTGGTATATGTATGTATGATAAATTGGAGAGTAAGAGACTGGACTCCATGAACATTGCTCTTTGCCTAAATATTATCAACCTTTTGCCTTTGGTCTCCCTACCAGAATGCCCATGGCCCCCAGGAAAGTGACAATGACCCCAGAATACCATAAGTCATTTAGAGTAGAGATATTGTATTGTTGTTTGGGGATAGTGTAGAGCATTGTAGTATGAGGTTCATGTGTCTCCTGTGTGGTGGTTGCATCTAAAGCACTTTTAATCTGTGGCCAAGCCTATTCTGTGTTGTTACTATCTCATTGGTAGATGGTGACCTGAGCACAGGAATGCTTGTGTGGTTCTTGTCAGATGTGTGAGGGTTTTCTCTCTGGAACTATATCTGGGGGTTCTTTGATTATTCAGCAATGTGGTCTTTCTTAGAGGGCTTGTTTAGTTATCTGTGTGTGGATGTGTTTCTGTGTTGAAGTTTTGTATAATTTTAGTGGCATGTTGTTGTTGTTGTCATTCCCTAGACTGTCCGAGCAGTCCCATCTCCCCAAGAAATGCCACAGCCGAAACTGGGTTTTCCCACAAATTCTTTATAGAGTGTATGTTGTGTTGTATGCATGCATGATTGTGTATAATGCAGTCTTCCATTATGTGTTGTATGGTATGGGGTGAAGTGTTACATCCTGGGCAGCTGTTCACAATGTGGTCATCCAGCCTCTTCTGGTAGCTTAGAAGTGCTGGGTGGTGGCCGCACTGCAGTCTGGCCAGGTGGACTCTTTCCTTTCATGGGAGAGAGGATTCAGAAGGGTGGATATCAGGGGGTCTGGCATGCAGCAATGTGTTGTCTTTCAGTGTGTTAATGGAGCAGTGAGTGATATGATTATGAATATATTTCCGGAGGCTGGTATTTGGTGGTTGTGGAGGAAGAGAAGAGAGTATCTGTGTGTGATACAGGTCTTTGGGTGTTGTTTTAGTGTTTCTTGGTGTGTGTGGGTGTTCTGCTATGTAGTGTAGCAGGTGTGATGTGTTTGTGGTGGCTGCGGCAAGTGTTTGTGTGCCTCTCATGTCGAGGTGGTCCTTGACTTTGAGGACTTTTGTTTCATGGTGTAAATGGTCTGTAGGTGTTGTATTTGTGCAGCCTATAATTGTTTTTAGGGCTTTGTTTTGTATGATTTGAAGGGTGTGGTGTGTCTCACTGAGATTAGGAGCCCATGCAGGACTCGCATAATTCATCACTGAGCGTATGCATTGTTTGTATATTGTTGTATTAGTTTCTTTGTTTTGTCCAAATGTTGTTCCAGTGATTGACTTAAGTGTGTTAAGTCTAGGTGTGCATTTGTTTTTTATGTTTGTGATGTGTTGTTTGAAAGACATGGATGTATCATATGTTACACCAAGAATTTTCGGTGTGTTTGTGTGTGGTATTAGAGTGTTGTTGATGTAGAGATGAGGTATGTATTTGTGTTCTATTGTCCAGTTGGTGAGAAGTGTTGCTGTAGATTTGGTTGGAGCTATTTTGAGTGTGATGAACCATGTGTTGAGTGTATCAAGGTATGGCTGGATTATTTCTGCAGCTTTGTCTGTGTTACGATGTGTGCATGTGATTGTTATGTCGTCTGCGTAGGAAGAGATTTGTATTTCTGAGTTGTCTGGTGTGGGCAAGTCATGCATGTATAGATTAAAGAGTGTGGGGGATAGAACAGAGCCCTGTGGTACTCCATTCTTAATGCTTCTGATGTGCAATGATTGGTCATTATAAGACACATAAGCATTCCTACCTGCCAGATAATTGGCCAGCCATCTTTTGGTGTTATTGTGCATGTCTGTGTTATATATTTTATTTGTTAGGTTGTGGCGGGGGATAGCATCAAAAGCTCTACTACTGTCTAATGTTATAAGAAGTGTTCTGTGGTGGGGCCTATCTAAATTGATACCATCTAAAATTCTTTGTGTGAGGTTTATCAGAAGAGTGTTTGTGGAGTGTAGTGGCCTAAAACCGTGTTGTGGCATGTTGTTGTACATGGTAGAGTAGTATGCTGCTGAAAGTGGTGGATGAGTCCAAGATGGGCTTTGAAGGATTTTCTACAAGTTGGACAAGTAGTTCCATGGAGGTCTGGTCTGGGCTGCTTCTCATTCCACTTTCTTTGCTTTTCATCCAGTTCTTCACATTGGTTTGTCTTGAATGTTGTTGTTCTGTCACAATGGGACCTTTCGCAGTCAGGCTTGTAGTTTCCTATTAGCGCTAGAATTTTCAATTGTCTCAGATTTCATGAGGCAAAGGGGTGACTTAGCTAATTTGGAAACCGATATTTAAAAAAAAATACGACAAATTGCTGCATAAGTGTATTTAGAATTAAAAACATGACTCTTAATGTTATAGATTTTACTTACTGGTGTGTGATAAGGCTTTGTTAATTTAATTATAAGATAAAACTAAAAATAGGTAATTATTTTTACTGAAGTAAGTATAAGCAGTAAAAATTAGAGGATGTTGATTTCGCTTTTGCATTTTATCTGAGAGTGTTGAAAAATAATGGATATCACTGTCACGTCCTGTATATGAAGATAATCAGTGAGATAAAATATAACAACAGTGGTGGCGGACGTACGAGTATTTGATGCGCGATGTATTGAAGCGATGAGTTGAAAAACGTGACTTTCAATTCGTCGCAGCATCATAAAAGCAGTCATGGGGCATAACGATTTCTAATTGCTGCGCAGTGTGTCAATAACAGTCGAGGGGAAAGGGTGTACGCGCTCTGCTTCGCTCTTCTAGTTTCATACAATGGCACAAGCAACTTCCGCAAAGCCTTTCGAGTGGACAAAGACTGTATTACATTACATTAAGCTACTAAAGCAGTACCCAGCCATTTGGATTATAAGATGAGAAATATAGAAAGTACAAACATCGAAAGCTGACTTATTTTCTTTAACAAAATGTAATGTGCGGAATGAAGACATTACCAAAAAACTTCATACACTGAAAACACAACAGGGAAATGACTGCCATCAATGCATCAAAGAAGTCTGGTGCTGGCACGAAAAATATATACACTCCAAAGCTGTGGTGGTTTAATGATTAAATGAGTAGAGCGTCGGTAGACATCCTCATCCCGTGAAAGCCAAATGATGACTGAGATCTGGTTGCTCGCGCAAGGTATTCGCAGTGATGCAGCCCGTCCGGACTCTAATGTTAAGTTTTAAACACGACTACTGCATCAAGTCACTGATGCGTCATGGTACGTGTGGACGGGGCTTTAGTAATCGTACCGGAAAAATTAGGTCTTCGATGCAAAATTATATTTTCTATACATTACATAGATTTGCTTATTGCTTGGTGCATTCAATTGAAAGTATATATCAGTATAAGTCTATTGAAATTGGTAGAAAATGACAAATTGCTCAGCTTGATACAATTATAGGCTGTTTTATGAATATTTTCTGTAATTATAAATAGAGGCTCAAACAATGCTATATGCAGTTTGCAATCATGAAATTAATTGACTTAAATTTCAGACACAATAATGTACAACGATACACCTCTGTAAGTTTATAATACTTGCCCAAAAAAGTATTTATTTTCCGGCAAGAATTACAAAATCTGGAGGTGTCTGGTATCAAAACGCTCACTGCGAAAGGTCCCATTGATATATCTTCAGAGGTTTTGGTGTCTGGCATTTTCTTCCTATTTGTTGAAGTTGATGTTACACTTTTTCATGTTGGCCTTCAACAGATCCTTGTATTTCTTCTTCATAAGAACATAACATAAAAATGAAGGAGACTGCAAGAGACCACTAGGCAGTTCCATATCCATCACCACCTGTCATCCTCATCAATAAAGTTGTCTAACCATTTCACAAAACAACTGATTGTTTCAGCACTCGCTACATGGTTACTAAGTCTATTCCATTCATTGACCATGCTATTAGTAAACCAATTCTTGCCTATTTCCTTCTTAAATCTAAATTTGTCCAGTTTTAATTCATTACTGCAAGTCCTGCCCTGTTGTTTTGATATGATGACCTTGTTTGCATCACCCTTGTTAAAGCCTTTGATCCACTTGAACACCTCAATTAGATCACCCCACACTCTGCATCTTTCCAGAGAATTTAAATTAAGGTGCCTAAGCCTCTCCTCGTGAGGCAAATTTCTGAGTCCATGTATCATTTTTGTCATTCTTCTCTGTACTGATTCTAGTAAATTGATGTCCATTCTATAGGATGGAGACCAAAACTGTACTGCATAGTCAAGGATGGGTCTAACTACTGCTAGATAGAGTTTGATAATTACCTCTGCCCTTCTATTCGTTACTGTCCTAGCAATGAAACCTAATGCTCTGTCAGCTTTATTCCTGGCACTAATGCACTGTTTCCTGGTTTTAAGGTCCGGACTCACTAGAACTCCCAAATCTCTCTCGCACTCAGTTTTCTCTAAAAGTGTGTTATCCAAGCTGTATCTATTTTTGGGGGTTGTGTATCCCTACGTTTAACATGCTACACTTAGAGATATTGAAGTTCATTTGCCATTTCACCAACCATGTGAACAATTTGTTAAGATCATCCTGCAGAATCTCTGTCATCTCCTGATCTAATTAGGCGTCCTATTTTAGTGTCATCCGCAAACTTACTAACATCACTTTATCCCATTGTCCAAGTCATTTAAGTGCATAATGAACAACAAGGGACCCAAAACCAAGCCCTGGGGAACCCCACTTGTAACATTGCCCCACCTGGATTTTACTCAATTTATGGTGATCCACTGTTTTCTGTTACTAATCCAAGCTCTAATCCATTCTAACACTTTTCCTCCTATGCCATGGGCTTTGATTTTATTTAGTAGTCTCTGGTGTGGCACCTTGTTGAACGCTTTGCTAAAATCAAGGTAAATAAGATCATAATTATCATTGTTATTTGATGCCTTATATTCTTTAGTATAAAATGATAGGAGATTAGTCACACATGACTTATCCTTGGAAAGACCATGCTGTGTGTCACGAATTAAATTGTGCTTCTCAATGTGTTCTTTGACTATTTTCTATTATTGATTCAAGCATTTTACCTATAACCAATGTCAAACTGGTTGGCCTGTAGTTGCATATAGACAATTTATCTCCCTTCTTAAAAACAGGAACAATATTTGCCTGCCCCCAAGCAGTAGGCACAAAACCAGTGTTTACCGATTTATTAAATATTTCAGTTAACTGGTCACAGATTTCAAATTTACGCTCCTTAAGCACTCTTGGAAAAATTTTGTCTGGACCCGGGGATTTTTTAGCTTTAAGTCTTACAATACGCTTGACTACTTCTACTTTACTAATGCTGATATTAGTCTACTTTCTTTATCCCCACTGAAAATCGGATTGCAGTCAGGTACCTTATCTAACCTCTCATTAGTAAACACCAATAGAAAATATTTGTTAAACTCCTCACTCATTTTTTCCTCTGATTCTATCATGACATTTTCATTGCTGACCTGGCTGTTGACCCCCCCCCCCAAGTGACCTGACCCAAGGTATACATATTACCCTCCGTGACCCGACCCCTGGTCATGACCTGGCCCCTTGTCATGTCTCAACCCTGTACTGCACCGATGTCGGAACAGTGTGTATGACATTTCATGTTCAATTTCAAATAGGTTTTTATATTGTCAAAGTTGGCTCTTGTGAAGTCTGGTACTTGGACGTTATTCATACTTTTTAATTCTTCCCAAATAATATTAAATCTTATTTCTTGATGATCACTAGAACCTAGACTATCTCCCACTTTTATGTTACTCATTAAGTGGTCATTATTAGTTAAAAGTAAGTCCAGAGTATTTTCTCCCCTTGTAGGATTGGTAATCATTTCTTTTAGGAAGTTATCCTGCACCACATCTAAGAATTTTTTCACTTCATGATCTACTAAAATTTCCCAGTCATTGTTTCTATAATATCTCCCATGATCACAACATTTTTGTACTGGGATGCTCTGTGAATTTCATGAATTAGGGGATCAGTCTGCTTAATGCAGAGGATAGGTCTATATAGGACGCCAATAATAACTTTCTTATTCTTGCCTATAATCTCCACCCAAATAGATTCCATACTGTCCTCTTCCTTAATTGTATTGTTGATAATACAGTTTATTGTATTTTTAACAAAGAGTGCTACTCCTTCCCCACTTCTGCCTACCCTGTCCTTGTGAAAAAACTTATAAACCTTCTATTTTGATTTCCAGAAGGGAATGTTTATCAGCCATGTTGATCCAGGATTTATAATATCAAAATCCTCTACGCATGTTTTACCTCACAGGAAATTAATTTTGTTTATTACGCTTCTGCTATTTGTATAGTAAATTTTAGATTTATCCTCCCTTCACCTGCTTTGGTGATTCTTTTCACAGTCCCTCTCCGAGCTGTTTCTATTGCCTAAACTATATTCCGATATTTTCCCCCCTACTCCCATGTAATCTACCAAAAAAAAACTTGTAGGATACCTACTTCTTGCTCAAGGGATTCAGCAAGGAGCCAAAATCCTCTGGGCAACAAGTGCACCCCGTCCTAGTATATAGATTATTCTTACCATAAAAATTATCCCGGTTGTTGACAAATGCCCATCCATTGGCCTTACAATGTTTTGCCAGCCTGCAATTCATTGCAATAGGCCCAGGAATGCCTTATGCCTCCAACTCTACACCCCGGAAGGATTCCACATACAACAAGAACACCTCCCTTAATCCTAATCTTGTCTAGCACATCCCGGAACCACGCAAACAATTCCTCACTCCCTAACTTACCTGTGTCATTGCCCCCAGCACTCAAGAAAACAACGGGGTCCCTACCTTCCCCTACTAAACTCTTCAATCCTATCTCACCATCACCTATCCCCATGCCAGGGAAACACACCTGCGTCCTGTTTCCTATCTTTATCACAGAAAGCCCTGTCTAAATACCTCACTTGACTGTCTCCTACAACCAAAATCTTACCTGTGGGCAGGGATCCAGTGTCTGCCCTTCCCTTCTTCTCTTGAATTTCCTTTGTTTCTTCTTCCTGTAGACCCACGAGAGCTTGAAACAAGTTCTTGCAATTGAGCCGGTCTGGTGAGGACTTTTTCACATCTTTCCACATCTTATTTTTCACCATTATCCATCCAGGCTCCAAACTTGGTTTGTCTTTCGTATTTTGGGCCTTCGAGCGGAGAACTCTATTCTCCTCTTTAAGGCACTTTACAGCATCCTCCAAGGCTTCAATTCTACCAAGTAGAGATTGTACCTCATCGGCGCTGAACACTCTAACACAACCACTCTCCATATCACTATTTGAAGCACCCACCCAATTGACCTGACCTGAGTGACTACTACTGCTTGACTGACCTCCTTTCCTCCATTTCCCATCTTTCAGTTGAGAGTAGAAGATCTGTTTTGGTAAACTGTTGTCAGACATTCAAACAACATCCCACTCCATATCAGTTGACTTTTGATGATGTGAGCCTTTGTGCTTGTTAATTTGGCTGCTTTCAGGATACTGACACTAATTCTTTGATCTTCCCAGCTGATGTTCAAGATACTTTGAAAACATCTTTGAAGCTTTTCCAGGGTTTTCAAATGGTGAAGCATGCTGTCCAAGTTTCAGATGTGTACAGAAGTGTCGGGATGACCTCTGCTTTGTACCCAACCATTTTAGTGTTCGTTCTGATTTCACAGTCTTGAAAGATTCTGTTGCTGAGATGGCTGAAGGCAGTTCCAGCACATTTCACATGATGTTGAATCTCATCACTCTGATCAAGATTTAATAAGAGATGACTCCCAAGATAAGGAAAGTGTTCACTTTTTCAAGGGTTGTTTCCCCAAGCTTGATTATGGTTCTCTTCTGGTTGGATCATTTGGGGTTGATTGGTTTAGAATCATGGTCTTGGAGTTGACAGTAAGACCAAGGGTGTTGTATGCTTGATTAAAGACATTTAGGGTCTTTTCAAAGTCTTCTTATGAAAGGGCTGCAATGCTGTTTTCTTATGCATATTGGAACTTTATCAGAGCAGTGAAAAATGGTTTAGTTTTGGACTTGAGACAACAAAGTTGAACATTTTCCCTTGCTTTCAACAGACAATTTAAGTTTCTGATGGGAGATCTTCCTTGATGATATCCAGGATGGTGGTGATGATGATAGTGTTGGGGCAATTGCACATCCTTGTTTCATTCCCATTTTTTTCTTGGAAAGGGTTAGATGTTCTGTTGTTGACCAGAACAGTTGAAAATATGCCATCATGGAGGAGTCTTAGGATATGGGTGTACTTCAGAGGGCATCCATAGGTGGAGAGAATGTCCCGGAAAAGCTGTCTTAACACAAAATCAAACACCTTAGTCCTATCTGTTCATGGCATTTTTCTTGGAGTTGATGCATGATGAAGATCCTCTGTTGTTCCCTGAGGTGGTGTAAAATCTGCTTGAGTCTCTGGAAATATTTTCTCAGTGGCTTTAAGTTGATGTTCAGAAAGTGAGCATGTACCTTGCCAGCAGTTTCCAACAAGAAAATTACCCTGTAATTTCCACATTAAGTTCTTTCTCCCTTACTCTTGTAGATAGTCACAATGGCTGAATCTCTGAAGTCAGATGGTAACTCTTCATTGGACCAGATCTTGATGACAATATGGTGTAGTTGATAATTGAGTAGGTTACTGCACATTTTGTAAATTTTAGTAGGGATCCAGCCAGACCAGCAGCATTGTTTTTCAGGGTGATGATATTCTTTCACTTCAGCAAGGGTTGGTAACTTGCATAGGGAATCTTCAATGGGTTGTTTTTGGACAAATTTGGGATATTGCTGTCAGTAGTAGTGTCTCAATTAAGTAGATCTTTGAAGTGCCTTTATCTTGAATTGATCTTGACCTTACTCTTGAGAATGGTTGAGCCATTTTTAGTTCTCATTGGGGCTTGAATGATTGTTGATTGTGTGAATATTGCTTTGTTGGCATTGAAGAAGCCTATGTTGTCATTGGCATCTGGAAGTTGTTGAATTTTGTCTTGTCCCTTTACTATTGGTTTTTCAAGTTCAGTGGTTTTCTAAAAATTAGTTATTCATTCTTGATATCACTTATATTTTGCAGTGAATCAGACAATTTTGGATGCTGATGAAGGCTTTTCTCTTTTCATGGATAAATTTTTGAGTTGCTCATAATTTTCATCAAACCAATTTTGATGTTTTTTGCTCTTGAATCCAATGTATTCTTGGCAGGGGTCCACATTGGCTGTTTTCAGTTGGTTCCAGTGTTCTTCAATGGGTTATGATGGTTTCACTTCCTGCTGTGTTCATGTAGTGTTTGACAGAGTTGAAATCTTGAAGACGGTCAACATTGAGTTTCTTGGTGTTGTTTTTGTTTTAAGGTTTCCTCTTGAGTCAGATCTTCATTCTCATGGTGGATGAAATCGGATAGTAGTCTGTACATCACTCACCTGTGGCTGCAGTTGTTTTCAAGATATCTTGTTGGTCCCTGGCTCATACAATGATGTAATCAAATACCAATATTTGGAACTGGGATGTTGCCAGGAGACTTTGTGTTTAGTTTTCTTGTGAAACATGGTGTTAGTGATCACCAGGTCATGTTCTTTACCTTCTATCAGAAGTAGTGTTCTGTTAGCATTGACTTTACCAATCCCTTCCTTCCCATTGGTGCCTTTCCAGAGGTTGTTACCAGTTTCCAGAACCCCACAGGTCTTCTACAATAGAGACCTGGAACATTGGATCTCTTAATTAAGAGATCTCTTCTGTCATTGTAATCTGTTCTATTTAATGACCTCAATATTGTAATATCAACAATTTCTCTTCAATCTTTCAGAGTTGGCAGACAGCATTTTAGTCTTTCCTCATATGGTTTATCTGCCTGGCTGGAGACCAGTTTTGTTGCTTTGTATTCTTGATCTTGCTCATATCCTTCACTCTGTGTGGGGACCATACCACTGATACATATTGCAGTCTTGGGTGAATCATGGTTTCTATGAGCTTCAAGTGAAAAACCACTTAAAGCCTCTGCAGCAGTTTTTACATTTCTCCCACAAAACCTACTAATATGTCTGTCGGGTGACAGGTTGTCTTTTATCAACACTCCCAAATCTTTCTGTAATGACTACAGCTCCAAATCACTGTGTATTCATTTGGGCTGGTAATGTAAGTGTGGTTCACGTGAAGTAAACCCATATGTGTATGTAATTGTATTGGATTGATGTATGTGAGAAATTTATAGGTTTTGTGCAATAGGTCATCAGTATGGTCCTAGATTGGTTTCTATCTCCAGCTGGAAGGGAAAAATTGTGTGAGAGCAATTGGTGGTGTACTGTATATACTTGCGTATAGGTCGCACTTTTTTAAACTAAATATTTTGCCAAAATCAGGGGTGCAACCTATCCACTCGACATTAATGAGGGACAGCACTACTGTTACTGAAGTCACAACAGTTGGCGATTTCAATGTGACAGTGACACGGAATTTCAGTGGTGTTTGCACAATATGTATTGGAAAGCTTTTCAAGCTTTTTGTATGCATAAGATATATATATCAAAGGTTCCTACTGACTTGCTGCTCTAAACTCAACTATTGCTGCTACTGAATCATATATCAGTTACAATGAAATCGTAAAATATTCTCTTTCATATGTTTTATAGTGTTTATAAGCAATGCAACCACATGGTTTTTTGTGTTATCATCAAAAGTTGTAATTGTTACAGACGCTCCTCAACCTATGTTTTAGTTACGTTCCGAACGGCCGAACGTAAGTTGAAAATGAACGTAAGTTGTTACTGTACTATACATCCGTAAATTCTATTACCGTATCTTACAAAACACCCCTAAATAATTAATTATACACATAACATTGTAAAATAGTAACATTAATTTCAAATAAATTAAATTCAAGCAACATAAATTGAGATGGTGGAGGAGGAGGAGGAGGATGAGGCAAGGCACTTTCAGTCTGTCGTTTGTGCAATGTAAACAATGGATGCAGCGTCATGCGTAAGTATCGTTTGTACTACGGAGAGTGCGCTAAACTAAAAAATTCACTCAAAAAAATTTTTTTACAATTTTTTTTTAGTCAGTTCAAACGTAAAATCGAAAAGACGTAAGACGAATGAACGTAAGTAGAGGAGCATCTGTATTTCGAACTATGTGTTTTTTTCATTATCTGCACTCAATGTATACTGATTCATTGCCAAATAAAGTTATTATTATTATTATTACCTTTTGTTTACCGTACATTACTGTACATCACCTGTTTCACTTGTGGCTGTATTTCTATAATATGTGTGCAGATTGTTTTCATAGCGTAACGTAACATCCCGTAACGTAATTTAAAAAAAACTTATGATTATCATAATAAAAGATGATTATTTTCATAAACTTCTAGTAGGCCTACCCTACTGTTAGATTTACGGTAGATCATATGGAGTTTTAGGCCTAATAACTGCAAACCCTAATCATGAGTATTGTTAAGAAAAAGAGCTATGAAGTAGGTTTTAAGCTGAAAGTGGTGGATTACGCAGAACATGTAAACGGATCTGCAAAAAGGGAGTTTGGGGGTTTCAGAAAAGGTAGTGAGGGAATGGAGAAAGCAGAAAGATCAGCTTAAAGAAATTTTCTTATATACTGTTGTATAGTGTCCAGTTGACAGTTAAACTTTTTTTTTTTTTTTTTTTAAGTCGACTACAATTTTTTGTGCAAGTGCATTTGTTTACGATTATAGTTTTAGAAACGCAACCATTGTTTATGTAAGTTTGCATTATGCGCACGTGTGATGGTCAGACAATCTACATGTGTTCCAATATTAAAATTTTGTGATTAAAGTTTTGAAATAAAGGTAGATATCTGATCATTTTTATGTTTGAATGAGTCTTGCAAATCGCCAGATTATAGCGGGTCAACCACAAATAACCACTTTGACAACCACAAACTAGTGGTGCGACCTACACGCTAGTATATACGGTAATAACATTATGTGAAAACATAAATAGAAGAGGAGATTATATGTTGGTAGGAATGGCTGAGAGGAAGAAATGAGTTTCTAAATCTGATCTGGAGACCAAGAGAAAAACAAGTTTTTATGATTATTCAATTTGTTGTTAATTCTTATTAAATAAAGTTATCTAATCTTTGCAGACCTTAGAAGAAGACCATAAGATTGCAATGTCAGCTCTACAGAGTCAGCATGAGCTTGCTCTTGAAAAATATAGAGAAAACTCACGTCATGAACCTCCCACAAGAGACAGTGAGGATGAATTGACTGCTCTCAAAAGACGTCTAACACTTATTGAGGATGGTTATGAGACACAACTTGCATCTCTAAGGCAGCAGTATGAAAAAGCTCTTACAACACAACCAGACTTGACATGTGAAGAGAATATTCGACAACGATATCAAGTGGATATTAAAGAACTGAGGGTTAGCTCTGATCTGATTTTTTGTTTTTGTTACTGTACATTTTTTTCATAAAGTTTCAGTTACCGGGTATTTATAAATCAATATAGCTGTGTTGAGTACTTATTCTGTTTTTTCTAAAGGGTCTGTGTGAAAAAGGATTAGGTGCAATGGAAAATTCTCATAGGCGAATGATTGCCGAAATAGAAGAGAAACATCAGCGAGAGTTGACAGCCCTACAGGCAGAGAAGGAGCAGGCTTTATCTGAGGAAACCCAAGCCACCTTGGCTGCTCTGGATGCAATGCGGAAAGCTCATGAAGCAGAAGTCCAGAGGGAAATAGCAAAGTTCAAAGAGGAATTCCTTCGAAAGATGCAATCTGGTCATGATATTAGTGCCATTCACAAAGAACATGAGTAAGTAACCTTAATCAATATTTTCATTGCTCTTAATGGGAATGGATGAAAAGTCTTAGGATAAACATGACTTGTCTTAATAATGGTTTACATATATCTTTCAACCATTATAAGATGATTGATCATAGTACCAATACACAGTCCCTCAGTTGTTGCTTTGTCTCTGGAAAGAGCCCATGGCAGATGGTAACATTCCAATAGAAGTCCTATAGATCTGTCTGGAAAGAAACCTTTGACTACTGTCTGTTTTGAGTGAGTCATACAGATTTTATGTAAATGGCAAGTAGGATGGGGGAAGGAGTAGTGCCTAGTATTCTGTTCTTCTCACATGAAAAAATGAAAAAAAAAAAAATGGTGGGGCAGAGACATAGTGTACAGTACTCTGAAAAAAAAAGCTACTTACTAGGACTTACATATGACACACAGCAACCAATGATCGATGGTTGATGACAGATACTCATAGATTTAGCCTTTTACAGGCACCACCAGATGGAAAGATTTGTCAATCGAGTGGACATCAGTGAAGCAATGCTGTTCAGGGTTACTGTAGAAGTATAAAATTGCTGGTTTCAACTTTGGGAAAAAGTCAGTGAAGGAGAGTAGTGATTTTTCAACTCTGACATCACTCATGATAGGAAATAAAAGATCAAAATTTATACTAGTGTGCAGTACAAAGTGTTGTCTTTTTAGTTGTATTTACACCAAAAATATCAAATTTCAAAAATTTCCAACAAACAAGGGTGAGTAATTCCTTTGAGGAAATTGATCAATGTGATTCTAGGGACAAACTGAATTAGAAGAAAAAGATGCTTTTCAAGATTGATGCAAGTCTTCCAGTGAGACAAGTGAAATTGCAATTGAGTTGAAATGATTGAGAGGTTTATTTTCTTTGCATAAATCAAGATTACATGATCTAGAGCAAAAGGTTGAACAAGAAAAAGAAACAAGCTTGGCTTAGAAAGTAGAGATTGCTAAACTAAAAAGGAAAATAAAATTTTAACACAATAGTGAAATTATGTGAAAGATTGAAGGAACAATCTTGAAGAAATGAACATTCTGGCAGACAGTCATGCTAGCTTCAGATCTAGAAAGTCATGTGTGCCGAACCTTTTAACCACTTCAGTACGGAACTTAAATCTCGCGGGCAGCAGCCAATGCCAGCTGTATGACGTGTTGTAATAATACTCGCATCATAAAATATAGTCACCGCTTATATCGATCGTTCTCTCTTTCACCCGCAAATTTTGAAAACCACAGAGAATGGGATTCAGGGCACATTTGAGAGAATGTAAAAACACAGGGGTGACTACAATAAATATAATCAAGATGCCGATATGGCAGCGTCGCGAATCCACTTGCTCCTCATGACGCCTACGTAGGCGGCACTGTATGGAAGGGGTTAAGCTTTTATTTGCAAGCGATATGTGGTGCAAGAGAGAGGGGTGGACTGTGTACCTCAACCAAGAGAAGGCTTTTAGTAAAGTACCTCACAATTGATTTTTGTAGAAACTGGAGCATATTGGAGGACTAAGAAACAAACTATTCAAATGGATGAATTTTTTTTTAAGGGATCTTCCATAAAGACAGTAGTATAGGATAAGATGTCAGGATGGAAAGCAGGAATGAACAGAGTTCCACAGTGTTCAGTGCTTACACCAGTAATGTGTCTTGTCTGTCAATGACATGATGAAAAATACAACAAGCTATGCCACCATGTTTGCAAATGATGCAAAAATCATGAGAAGAATAAAAAATGAGGAGGACAGTAAGCAGTTGCCAAAAAGATCTCGACTCTTTTTACATGGAGCCAAGAATGGAGATTTAATTTCAATACAAAAAAAAAAAAAAAATGCAAAGTATTGGAAATGGGCAATAGTTGCAAAATACCATGTTTGAACTATTCCTTAGGAAAAAATCTATTACAAAAGCAAAAGAGGAGAAAGATTTGGGAGTTTTGATAAAAGACAACCTGTCATCTGACAGACATATCAGCAGGAGTGTGGGAGAGATGTACAAATTGCCACAGGGGATTAAAGTGCATCTTCACTGTATGGATGAAGAGATGAAAAAACTCATTGAAACCCTGATCTGTCCAAAACTGGAATAGGTATCAGTAGTATGGTCCCAATACAGATTGAAGGATATAAGTAAGATTGAGAGAATAGAAAGGGCACCAACCAAACTGGTCCATAGCTTGGCAAATAAACTATATGAGAAAAGGCTAAAAGTCCTGGGTCTGCCAACTTTGAAAGATTGAAGATAAAGAGGTGATATGATTACAGTGTTCAAGTCACTAAAGGGGATAGATTACAATGACAGAAGAAATCACTAGATTAAGGATGGGGTTTTTTAAGGAGTCATGAAAACAAATTAATGAAGATTACATGTCCATATGAAGTGACTAAGTTATGGCAGATCAAACATATACACTAGGAAACATCTGACAAATTTTCCCTATCTCTTGAACCCTGTTGGCCCATGGCAGCAAATCAGCAGAGACCTTTTCACACATACACTTCAATGTTTCCCACTTGTCTTATAAATAAGACTACCAAAGACCCTGCTCATCACATCACCCAGAAGATGAAATCAGGAAGTTCTGAAATGTTAGCAACAATAGCAGAACTATTGAGAAACATCAATAATCAAGACAGGAAAATTGCACTGTATAGAAAGTACAATCAAACATTGCGTAATGAGCACCTCACATAATGAGTGATTTTTTTTTTTTTTTTTTTTTTTTTTACATACCAAAGGCTTTTTCCCCCTTACACGGGGGGTAGCCAAAAAGAAAAAGGCATAGAAATCACTCCCACCCATTTCATTTCCCATATATTCCACTCCCCTCCACCCTCCTCCCTCCCTCCTATCTTGGCACCTCCTGGATGACAGGTCATCCCTGCATCCTGTCCACTGCCCTGGGTCAGAAGCAGTGTCACAAGACACAGTGCATCCACAGCAAGGCTGCTTCATAAATTCGGCGACCCCCACTCTCCATCCCCTCATGCAGAAAAGGAGAAGACAGGGAGAAATCCCTTCGGGATGTGTCAATTTTTTTTTCATACATACTTCCTCACCCCCCATCCCCCACCCACTCCCCCTCATGCATCACAGCCTCATCTATACACAACCCTTCTCCATTCACCCCTATCTTCTGTCCTCTCCCGTCCTTCCTCCACAGACATTCCTCTCTTTTGTAAAGCCCCTTTCACCCCATCCATCCATCTCATCCTCGGACACCCCCTTACACCCCCTTATATTCACTCCTTCCACCTCCGCCTTCCACATTTCTTTTACTAATCTTTCTTCACTCATTCTTTCCATATGTCCAAACCATCCTAATACTCTTTCATCAACCCTATCTCCCAGCTCCCTTTCCACCCCTGTTCTCCTCCTCACCTGATTTCTTGCTCTATCTAGCCTAGTAACCCCTATCATACTTCTCAGACATTTCATCTCAAACACATTCATACTCCTTCTCTCTTCCTCTCTCATGTTCCATGTTTCTGCCCCGTACATTGCTGTTGGCACAATCACTCCTTCATATAACCTCCTCTTAGCATCCATTCCAACCAGTACCCTAAGGTTTGAGTCTTCTAATGTGCGTGGATGTGGTACAGATGACAGTAAAAGGGAAGAGATAGACAGTATGTTTGTGAGAAGAAAGATGGACATACTGGCTTTGAGTGAAACTAAAATGAAAGGAAAGGGCAACTGTGAGTTTGGGAGTGTAGCTGGAAGGTACTCAGGAGTGAAGAGAGGACGAGGGAGGGAAGGGGTGGCTATACTAGTAAGTGAAGAGATAAGTAAGCGGGTAGTGGAGTGGAAGGTGTCATCAAGGTTGATTTGGATGAAGGTGAAGATGGAAAAGCAGATATGGGTTTTTTGTAAGTGCGTATGGGCCTGATAGTGAGAAGAGCATAGAGGAAAGGGAGGCTTTTTGGGTAGATATAAATGAGTGCATAGAGGGATTAGGGAGAAATGTCAATGTAGTTGTATTGGGAGTCCTAAATGCTAGGGTGGGAAATGAACCAATTGACGGAGTGATTGGGAAGTATGGAGTTCCAGGTAAAAATCGTAGTGGAAAATTGATGGTGGAGATGTGTCTTGAAAGAGAGTTGATGATAGCAAATACAGTGTTTAAGAAGAAAGTCAAGCATAAGTACACATGGGAGAGGGTGGTGGATGGAAGGGTGGCAGATAGAGTGTTAATGGACTATATAGTGGTGACCAGGAGTATGGTAGGAAGAGTTAAGGATGTACATGTTCTAAGGGGAGAGAGTGTGGGAATATCAGATTATTTTCTGGTGGAAGGTAAATTGAGAGTGGAGAATAGGTGGAGAAAGAGGAAAAGGGCAGAAGGTAGGGAGGTACTTAGAGTGAACTCCTTAAATGAGGAAAAAAAGGAAAATGAGTATAAGAAGAAGTTGAGAGAGGAGTGGGAGATAGTAAAGGATACAGTAGAACTAGGAGTGGAGGAGGAATGGGGATGGTTCAAGGAGGGAGTCGTAAGGTGTGCAAAGATGGTGTGTGGAACAAGGAGGGCGGGAGGAAATAAAAGGAAAGGTAGTGAGTGGTGGGATGAGGAAGCAAAGAAGGGTGTAGAAAAGAAGCATTCATTCATAGATTGGCTACAAATTAGGATGAGGGAATCGTATGAGAGGTACAAAGTAAAGAGAAAGGAAGTTAAGCATAAGATAAAGGAAGTAAAGAGGAGAGCAGATGTGAAATGGGGAAAGAGTATGACAGAAAATTTTGAAAGTAATAAAAAGAGGTTTTGGAGGGAAATTAAAAGAGGAAGAGGAGGCGAATCAAGTAGAGAAGAAAAGGTAAAAGGTGCAGATGGAAAGATAATGGAAGAGAAGGCAGTGAGAGGAAGGTGGGGAGAGTATTTTAGGGAGTTGGTAAATGTTTAAGAGAGGGTAGAGTGCTGGAGGACTGAAGGAGTGCCTGTATAGTTCCTCTTTACAAAGGGGGACAAGTATGAGTGTAGTAGTTTCAGAGGGATCAGCTTGTTGAGTGCAGTTGGGAAGGCTCATGGGAGGGTCTTGATTGAGAGGATTAGGAAAGGAACAGAAGGAGTAATTGGTGAGGAATAGTGTGGGTTTAGGACAGGTAGGGAATGTGTAGATCAGATTTTTGTGGTAAGACAGATATGTGAGAAAGCTATAGGAAAAGGTAAGGATGTTTTTTGGGCTTTTATGGATCTGGAAAAGGCTTATGACAGGGTAGACAGGAGGACACTGTGTGACATACTGCAGATACATGGGATAGGAGGAAAGCTGTTAAGAACAGTCAAGAGTTTTTATGAGAGTAGTAGATGGGGTGAAGGGGGGCTTTGGGGAAGAGGGGAATGTCTGTTGAGGAAGGATGGGAGAGGACAGAAGACGGGTGAATGGAGAATGGTTGTATATGGAAGATGTTGTGATGCATGGAGGGTGAGGTAGTGTGTGTGAGCAAAATTTTAACGCAGCCCGAAGGGATTTCTCCCCGTCCTCTCCTTTATATGGGGGGACGGAGAGGGGGGGGTCGCCGATTTAATGAAGCGGCCTTGCTGTGGATGTGCTGTGTCTTGCGACACTGCCTCTGACCCAGGGCAGTGGACAGGGTGCAGGGATGACCCGTCATCTAGGAGGTGCTAAGATGGGAGGGAGGGTGGAGGGGTGTGGAGTGTTTTCAGGGATGGAATGGGTGGGAATGACTTTATGCCTTTTCCTTTTTGGCTACCTCCCTAGTAAGGGGGAAAAAGCCTTGGTATATGTATATGTATGTAGTAGAGCTTGCGTTAGGATTAGAAATGGAGAGAGTGAATGGTTTGAGGTAAAGCTGGGACTTCGTCAGGGGTGTGTTATGTCGCCCTGGCTGTTCAATCTTTACATGGATGGGGTGGTGCGAAAGGTGAATGCAAGGGTAGTGGGTCAGGGTTTGGAGATGATTAAAGAAAATAGAGAAAAGTGGGAGGTGAGCCAGCTGTTGTTTGCTGATGACACTGCGCTTGTAGCAGGATCAGAGGAGGGATTGAGGAAGTTAGTGACAGAGTTTAAGAAGATGTGTGAAAGGAGGAAGCTGAAGATAAATGTGGGCAAAAGTAAGGTGATGAGATGTACAAGGGGAGAGAGTGACAGTAGGCTGGAAGTGAGCATTAAGGGTGAGAGACTGGAGGAATTGGATAGTTTCAGATACTTGGGTGTGAATGTGACAGGAAAGGGAGGAGTGGGGGTGGAGGTAGAATGTAGATTGAGAGAAGCAAGTAAATGCCTTGATGGATTAAAAAGTGTAATGAGAAATAGACATCTGGGAATGGATGCTAAGAGGAGGTTATATAAAGGAGTGATTGTGCCAACAGCAATGTACGGGGCAGAAACATGGAACATGAGAGAGGAAGAGAGAAGGAGCTTGAATGTGTTTGAGATGAAATGTCTGAGAAGTATGATGGGGGTTACTAGGCTAGATAGAGTGAGAAATGAGGAGGTGAGGAGGAGAACGAGGGTGGAAAGGGAGCTGGGAGATAGGGTTGATGAAAGAGTATTAGGATGGAAGGAGTGAATATGAGGGGGTGTCCTAGGATGAGGTGGATGGATGGGGTGAAAGGGGCTTTACAAAAGAGAGGAATGTCTGTAGAGGAAGGACGGGAGAGGACAGAAGAAAGGGGTGAATGGAGAAGGGTTGTGTATAGATGAGGCTGTGATGCATGAGGGGGAGTGGGTGGGGGATAGGGGGTGAGGAAGTATGTATGAGAAAAAAATTTGATGCAGCCCGAAGGGATTTCTCCAGGTCTTCTTTTCTCCATGAGGGGATGGAGAGTGGGGGTCGCCAAATTTATGAAGCGGCCTTGCTGTGGATGTGCTGTGTCTTGCGACACTGCTTCTGACCCAGGGCAGTGGACAGGATGCAGGGATGACCTGTCATCCAGGAGTTGCCAAGATAGGAGGGAGGGTGGAGGGGAGTGGAATATATGGGAAATGGAATGGGTGGGAGTGCTTTCTATCCCTTTTTCTATTTGGCTACCCCCCATGTAGAGGGAAAAAGCCTTTGGTATATGTATGTACAGCTGCACAGAAAACTATCGTTAGTAAATCACGCTAATCATTTTGACACAAAAGAACGAAACTATTTGAGACAAGTTGAAGTCTCCATCGGAAATAAGATTATTATGTCATAGTGAATCCATATGAACTCCGGAACTATTATTCGATTCATATTCATTCAGAAGGAATTCGAACAATTCGAACCCCAGAAATACCAACCCTTCGGTATCATAAGGTTATGTTCATAAGCGAATGTTTCGACACCCCTACTAACGATAGTTTTCTGTGTAGCTGTACAGTAATCTCTTTAATAATTTTGCATCATCCACAAAGCAGTTCATGTAACTTTCAATGCCTTTGTCCAAGTCATTTACGTCTATATAGCAAACATTATCGGAGCTAGCACCAATCCCTGTTGGACGCCACTACTCATTTCTTCCCATTTTGAATATTAGTCTCTGAGCACCACTCTCATTTTTCTTTCATGTAGAAAGTCCTTCATCCAATGGGACCTTTCGCAGTCAGGCTCGGAGATTCCTATTAGCGCTAGAATTTTCAATTGTCTCGGATTTCACGAGGCAAAGGGGTGACTTAGCTAATTTGGAAACCTATATTAAAAAAAATATATGACATA
The DNA here is from genome assembly GCF_046742065.1 of Oratosquilla oratoria. Taxonomy (NCBI): domain Eukaryota; kingdom Metazoa; phylum Arthropoda; class Malacostraca; order Stomatopoda; family Squillidae; genus Oratosquilla; species Oratosquilla oratoria. Next base: position 1,063,785 of record NW_027467714.1, read on the forward strand.
AATTGCTGCATAAGTGTATTCAAAATTAAAAACATGACTCTTAATGTTATAATTTTTACTTATTGGTGTGTGTGATAAGGCTTTGTTAATTTAATTATAAGATAAAACTAAAAATAGGTTATTATTTTTACCAAAGTAAATATAAGCAGTAAAAATAAGAGGATGTTGATTTCGGTTTGTGCATTTTATCTGAGTGTGTTGAAAAATAATGGATATCACTGTCACATCCTGTATATGAAGATTATCAGTGAGATAAAAGATAACAACAGTGGTGGCGGACGTACGAGGTGAGCGGCATTTGTATAAACAATAGCCTCTTAGATCTGCTGGGAGCTATTTTCAAACAAATATGACTAATTTTACGTGTGCCATAGCAGACTGCACATCAGATTCAAGAAAAAGTAAGAGAAACACAAGCCATAATCGTACCAGAAAAATTATGTCTTCGATGCAAAATTATATTTTCTATACATTATATGGATTTGCCTATTTCTTGGTGCATTCAAATGAAAGTATATATCAGTATACGTCCATTGAAGTCGGTAGAAAATGACAAATTGCTTGGCTTGATACAATTATAGGCTGTTTTATGAATATCTGTAATTATAGAGGCTCAAACAATGCTATATGCCGTTTGCAATCATGAAATTAATTTACTTAAATTTCAGACACAATAATGTACAATGATACACCTCTGTAAGCTTATAAAACTTGCCCAAAAAAGTATTTATTTTCCGGCAAGAATTACAAAATCTGGCTGTGTCTGGTATCAAATCGCTCACTGTGAAAGGTCCCATTCAATAGTTTTCCATGTATGCCTCCTATTGTTTCCAGTTTATATAGTAATTTTCTGTGTGGTACCTTATCAAATGCTTTCTGCAAGTCCGGGAATGCACAGTCCACCCAGCCATCCTTTTCTTGCAATATATCTATCAATCTTGAATAGAAACAGTTTAAATTAGTGGTACAACCACTCCTCGTTTAACGACGACAATTGGGACCAGCACGCCGTCGTTAACCGAATTGGTCGTTAAGCGAAAGTGTATACATATACGTACATGTATTGTATGTACAATGTCCAGCAATACATGTATCTTTATTTTCGTGTATTTTCCCTCTTTTATACAGTACATTTTTAGCTTTATTTACGGTGGTTAGGTTCCTGAAATTACCGTATATGACCAAATCCGCGTATGCTGACATTCCATATTGAATACCAGGGTATTTTTTTAGTTATAACCATGGGCACAATATAGCAATAGAAAATTAATTATTAATTTTGTAAATTAAAATGTATCAACGTAATATGCAATTTTGTGGGCAGAAATGAAAGTAAAAAATACCATGCTACAAGAAAATATGCTAATGAACGAAGTCGGTAGCATAGGATCGGGACGCCATCTTGTCGTCTGCCAACGTCTCTCACGACGACGACAACGAGGACGAGCCGGATGACATTTAATTTGCAGGTAATGATTTATCAAACGCAGGTTAGGTTAGTTTAGTTTAGGTTAGACGAATTTATCATCCTTTCATTTCTTCGACATTGGCATCTATCATAACAAACATGGTGTACCATTTGTCCGACATGACTTCGTTACTTACGAAATTTGTTTTAGCACCTTTTTTTTCCGCTCACAAAATTGCATATTACGTTGATACATTATAATTTACAAAATTAATAATTAATTTTCTATTGCTATATTGCGCCCTTGGTCGAAACTAAAAATTTACCACTACTGGTATATACTGTACCCCAGGTAGTTTTTTCAGCTTGCAGGATGGTAATGTAGACCTAAGCTTCAGAACACTTTACCTCACAGGTAATATCCACCGTACAAGTTCATTTATAACATCATACAAATTTGCCTCAGCCAACTTAATTATCATACACGACGTCGTAACTTCGGGAGATTTACGTTAAACTAATGTCATAAAGCCCGTCGTTACTCCGAGTTGTCGTTAACCGAGTAGGTCGTTAAACGAGGAGTGGGTGTACATGATCTTCCTTGTCTGAATCCAAATTGCCTCAGGTTCAGTATATTATTCTCCTCCAGATATTTTGTCCATCTATCTTTGATGATTCTCACAAATTTTAACTATTGTACTTGTTAGGAACACCGGCCTATAATTTGTTGGGTCTTCCTTATTTCCCCCTTTATATATCGGCACTATATTGGCATTTTTCCAGTCTCCTGGTAGTTTTCCTTCTTTGAGTGAGCATTCAATTATTTTGTATATTTTTCCTGTTAGTTCGTCAATACATTCCTTCAGTATCCAGTTTGCAACTTTGTCTGGTCCATGTGACTTGTTAACGTTCGGCTTTAATATTTGATTCCTTATTTCATCCTGAGTAATGTTTAATTTCTTCAATGGAGGAAACCTTACTTCAATTCTTTGATCACAGTTTTGTAGATTTTTTTACCTCTTTGGTGAACACAGATTTGAAATGTTTGTTTATAATATCTGCCATTTCTATATCTTCTGTGTATTCTCTATTACCTTGATGTAATTTAAGTATTTCCTGTTCATTTTTTTGCGTGCTGTTTACATATCTTTAAAATAATTTGGGTTGATCTTTACATTTGTCTATTATGTCCTTTTCATAATTTCTCTTTTCTTCTCTGTATTTTTACATATTCATTTCTTAGTTTGGTGTACATTTTCCATTTCTCAGTATTTTATTTTTTTCCCTTTTTCCACCTTTTCCAGGCTTTATCTCTTCTGTATTTTGCCTCATTGCACTTTTTATTGTACCAGGATTTTATATACAGTAAAAGCTCTCTTATCCGACATCACTGGGACCAAAGGCATGTCGGATACTCGAAAATTCCAGATACTTGAAGGGGTTGCTAAAGTAAGTGAAGGGGTACAGAAATATGTCTGCATTCACCTCCTTTACTCACTGTTAATGTCAGTTATCATATAGTATCACATACCATAACATAAAAAAAGCATCACATGATTGCGGCGTCACCACCTCACATGTCAACATACAGTTCATCACTAGACACTAACCTTCTCTACTTTTCTGAAGGGGTTACTAAAATAAGTGAAGGGTTACTAAAACACTATTTCTACAATCAACTCGTTTTATTCACCATTAAGAACATATAACATAACATAAATATTTAACTTAACCACTTCACTCCGGACTTAAATCTCGCGGGCAGCAGCCAATGCCAGCCGTACGACGTGTCGTAATAATACTTGCATCATAAAATATAGTCACCGCTTATATCGATTGTTCTCTCTTTCACCCGCGAATTTCGAAAACCACAGAGAATGGGATTCAGGGCACACTTGGGAGAATGTAAAAACACAGGGGCGACTACAATAAATATAATCAAGACGCCGATATGGCAGCGTCGCGAATCCACTTGCTCCTCATGATTTCTACGTAGGCGGCACTGTATGGAAGGGGTTAACATAAAAAAGCACATAAACAGACAAACAAAACCACCTTACTCGCCAACATCCAGTTCATCACTCCAGTTTATCACTATCCTCTGTACTTGTTTGCCGCTCTTTCTTTCCCTTACAACCTACTTTTAAATAGTTTCTTATGTCAGCTTGTTTGCCGCTCTTTCTCTTTGTAGTAAAAACTCATTCTGAATGCAGTGAAGAGACATAACATCTCAGGTGGACATATAGCTGCACTGCTCTGCAAACTTAACAAAGACAGCTAAACCATTTGCAACATCTTTCCACACCACCTTAGGCTCAGGGTCATCTTCCTCACTATCTGCCTCTGTCATCTTCTCAAGATTATCTTCAGTTACCACATTAATAAGTTCCTCATCAGTTAGAGTGAATGTTACCACTTCATCTTTGTCCACATCTACCCACTCTTTTAGCGCCTCATCTGTTACGCTAAGTTTAGCACCACCACCCATCTCCCTCAACTCACTCACCACTGAATTTCTCTTGCCACCAAACCCTTCAAAGTCAGAATCATCCGCCTCTTCAAACATGATCAAGGGATACAATTTATGCCAACATCACATCAAGGTTTGTTTTTTGACATCCTGCCAAGCTAACGAAGCCATGAAGATAGCGTCTTTTACATTAAATTGTTTTTTGGAACTGAGGGATTGTACCATCATCATAATTTACAAGCTTACACAGGAAACTTTTACGGTAATTCATTTCAAAATTCTGAATTACACCCTGATGCCGTATACTTGAAGTTGCCAGATACCTGAATGCCGGATAAGAGGGCCTTTACTGTACCCTTTCCTGTTTTTGTGTAGGTACCTACTTATCCACACCTTCATTGTAGATTTCCTTCCAATTGTCCATTTCTCTTCCACCTTTATTTCTTCATTTCTTCATTATTAAATTTTTTCCAATTTGCTTCTTGAAAGAATTGTCTAAGTTTCTCAAAATCTGTTTTGTTGTACATTAGTCTTCCTTTTCCGTGTTTTTCCGTTAATTTCTATATTTGTTTCTTTATTTAATTCCAGTTCTATTAGTATGTGGTCACTTTTTCCAATTGGTGTCTTGTATTCGATTTTATCCACAATTTTGGGTTCTGATGTGAATATCAAATCCAGTCTTGAGGGTTCATTGTTATTTCTATATCTGGTGTTTTCCTTGACCCATTGCGTCAATGTGTAATCAATGGTCATTTCCAGTAATATGTTTCCCCAGTGATCCTCTCCACCTTTCACAGTCATCTCTTCCCAACACATTTCTTTTGAGTTAAAATCACCCATGATTACCAGATTTCCTTCTTTGGTATTCCATATAGTGTTTTTCTTGTGTCTTCCAGCATTTTGGAGTGTTCACTTTCATTCCATGCGTGAGTTTTAGGTGGGACATAAATCACTGCATACTTTATATTTTTCATATCTCTATCCTCAACTCTTATAATGAATTCCACATTGAACTCTCCTTCTGTAATTTTTGTCACATTTAGGCCTTTTTTGGTTAGTAACATCACTCCACCCTGCTTTGTTTCTCTATTTCTGTACCAACAATTATATCATCCTTGTCCTATACTATTTGGTGGTAATGATCCTTTTAATTTTGTCTCCACAGTCCCCATTATATCTGCTTTTTCTTGTTCTAGATAGTCATTCAATTCATTGATTCCTGATATCAATCTATGTTGGTATATGTTATCTTTAGTTTTTTTTCCTTTTCTGCCTTTTCTTCTTTCTCCTGCATTTCCTTTTCCCTTATGTACCATTTCCTCAGTCTCAAGTCCATCACTCAAAAAAAAATCCTTCCTTTCGTTTTCTGTTCTTTTCTCATTCTTTTCTTTAGCTTCCTCTTTAAGTGTTTTTTCCTTTTCTTTTTCCTCATCACTTAGTTCCTTTTTTTATCCCTAGATTTTTGTAGTTTTTACTTTTTGCTAGTTTTCCTATGTTTGTCAATATTTCTTCTGCTATTGTGTGCAAAGATGGTGTGTGGAACAAGAAGGACAGGAGGAAATAGAAGGAAGGGTAGTGAATGGTGGGATGAGGAAATAAAGAAGGTTGTAGAAGAGAAGAAGTGAGCTTACACAGATTGGATACAAAATAGGACGAGGGAGTCATATGAGAGGTACAAAGAAAAGAAAAGAGAAGTAAAGAAAAAGGTAAAGGAGGCAAAGAGGAGAGCAGATGTAAAATGGGGTAAGAGTATGACAGAAAATTTTGAAAGTAATAAAAAGATGTTTTGGAAAGAAATTAAGAGAGGAAGAGGAGGTGAATCAAGTAGAGAAGAAAAGGTAAAAGGTGCAGATGGAGAGATGATAATGGAGGAGAAGGCAGTAAGGGGAAGATGGGCAGAATATTTTAGGGAGTTGCTAAATGTGAAGGAGGATAGGGAAGGAAAGATAGCTGCAGTGGGAAATACGAAGAAAATGAGAGTGATGAATGAGGAAAATGGAGGAGAAATAAGGAAGGATGAAGTGAAGGCAGCAGTTAAGATGATGAAAGCAGGTAAGGCACCTGGTCTGGATGGATGCCATGCAGAATGTCTTAAAAAAGGAGGTACAGTGATGGTGGACTGGTTGGTGAGGTTATTTAATGTTTGCTGGAGAGAAGGTAGAGTGCCGGAGGACTGGAGGAGTGCTTGTATAGTTCCACTTTAAAAGGGAAAGGGGGACAAGTGTGAATGTAGTAGTTTCAGAGGGATTAGCTTGTTAAGTGTAGTTGGGAAGGCTTATGGGAGGATCTTGATTGAGAGGATTAGGAGAGGAACAGAGGGAGTAATTGGTGAGGAACAGTGTGGATTTAGGATGGGTAGAGGTTGTGTAGATCAGATTTTTGTGGTAAGACAGATATGTGAGAAAGCTATAGGAAAGGGGAAGGATGTTTTTTGGGCCTTTATGGATCTGGAAAAGGTTTACAATAGGGTAGACAGAAAGGCACTGTGGGAGGTTATGCAGATATTCGGGATAGGAGGAAAGCTTCTGGGAGCTGTCAAGAGTTTTTATGAGAGTAGTAGAGTTTGTGTCAGGATTAGAAATGGAGAGAGTGAGTGGTTTGAGGTAAAGGTGGGACTTCGTCAAGGATGCGTTATGTCACCCTGGCTGTTCAACTCATACATGGATGGGGTAGTGCGAGAGGTAAATGCAAGGGTAGTGGGTCAGGGATTGGAGATGGTTAAAGAAAATGGAGAAAAGTGGGAGGTGAGCCAGCTGTTGTTTGCAGACGACACTGCGCTTGTGGCAGGATCGGAGGAGGGATTGAGGAAGTTGGTGACAGAGTTTGGGAGAGTATGTGATAGAAGAAAGCTGAAGATAAATGTGGGTAAAATTAAGGTGACGAGATGTACAAGGGGTGAAAGTGGCAGTAATCTGGAAGTGATCATTAAGGGAGAGCAACTGGAGGAAGTGGATAGTTTTAGATACTTGGGTGCAAATGTGGCAGGAAAAGGTGGAGTGGAGGTGGAGGTAGAATGTAGATTGAGAGAAGTGAGTAAATGCCTAGGTGGATTAAAAAGTGTAATGAGGAATAGAAATTTGGGAATGGATGCTAAGAGGAGACTGTATGAAGGAGTGATTGTGCCAACAGTACTGTATGGAGCAGAAACATGGAACATAAGAGAGGAATATTGAGAGAAGGAGCTTGAATGTGTTTGAGATGAAGTGTCTGAGAAGTATGATGGGGGTTACTAGGCTAGATAGAGTGAGAAATGAGGAGGTGAGGAGGAGAACAGGGGTGGAAAGGGAGTTGGGAGATAGGGTTGATGAAAGAGTATTAGGATGGTTTGGACACATGGAAAGAATGAGTGAAGAAAGACTAGTAAAAGAGGTATGGAAGGCAGATGTGGAGGGAGTGAACATGAGGGGACGTCCTAGGATGAGATGGATGGATGGGGTGAAGGGGGCTTTGGGGAAGAGGGGAATGTCTGTTGAGGAAGGACGGGAGAGGACAGAAGACGGGGGTGAATGAAGAATGGTTGTATATGGAAGATGTTGTGATGCATGAGGTGGAATGGATGGGGGGTGAGGTAGTGTGTGTGAGCAAAATTTTGATGCAGCCCGAAGGGATTTTTCCCCGTCCTCTCCTTTATATGGGGGGATGGAGAGGGGGGGGGTCGCTGATTTAATGAAGCAGCCTTGCTGTGGATGTGCTGTGTCTTGCGACACTGCTTCTGACCCAGGGCAGTGGACAGGGTGCAGGGGATGACCCGTCATCTAGGAGGTGCTAAGATGGGAGGGAGGGTGGAGGGGTTTGGAGTGTATTCAGGGATGGAATGGGTGGGAATGACTTAATGCCTTTTCCTTTTTGGCTACCTCTCTAGTAAGGGGGAAAAAGCCTTGGTATATGTATGTATGTATTGTCTGTGAATTAAGTTTTACTTTAAGAGGTCTATTCTTCTCTTCAGAATATTTGCCCATCCTATAGACTATTGCCTTCATGTGTCCCTGGCCCTCCTCTTGTATTTCTTTTAGTATTTCTGTCACTATATTCTTCTCCTCTTTTTCCCTTTGGAACCTTATTAGACCATGTTTTTCTTTGATACTATAGATTACAATACATTTTTTTTGCCCATTGTGTCTCATACCCAATCTCTTTTTTCTTTTATTACTTTTATTACTATATTACTATGTCCTTTGTACTTTCGTTCATTTGTTCTTTGACTGTTTCTTTAAATAGTATTTTTTCTTTGTCTTCTTTCAATTGGTTTTTTATTTCCATCATGTTTGATTTTTATATATTTTCATCAACTTTGCCTGCCTCTATTAATATTTTTTCATTAACTTCCCCCAACAAAGTTTCATTTTTAATTGTCTTCATTTTTCATCTTTTCATTATCATTTTTTACTTTAGCCACTTCCTTTTTCATTTCTTCTGATTCCCTAACTAATAGTGCATTTTCCTTCCGCAGTTCATTCACTTGTTTGTATAATTGGTTATGTTCTCTTTTCCATTCAACAATATCCCTTTTCATTTCAAATATTTCTTGGTTTATCAGTATGTTTTTGAGGTCGATAACTCTTTCTGTTCTGAATCCATGGAATGATTCGTCTTCATATCTTCATATCTGGAATATCTGTGTTACATATTTTCTTTCTGACTACTCCCAAAGGTGTTTCATACTTACTCGTGTCTAATCTTCTTTTGGTTTTCTCTGCGTATGTCGGTTTATCATCCATTTCCCTTCTTTTTTCTATTCTTGTTAAACTTAAATCACTGCTACATCACGGTACCACTCGTCATAGCCCCCCCTCCGATCTGTTTACAACTAGGTAAATCTTCTGAAATGAAATGCCTGAGGCGAGGAGAACAGGGTTGGAAAAGGAGTTGAGAGATAGGGTTAATGAAAGAGTATTGGGATGGTTTGGACATATGGAAAGAATGAGTAAAGAAAGATTAGTAAAAGAGGTGTGGAATGCGGAGGTAGAAAGAGTGAACATGAGGGGGCATCCTAGGATGAGATGGATGGATGGGGTAAAAGGGGCATTGGGAAAGAGGGGAATGTATGTTGAGGAAGGATGGGAGAGGACAAAAGATAAGTGGTAAAGGGAGAATGGTTGTGTATGTATGATGCTGTGATGCATGAGGGAGACTGGGTGGGGGATGGGGGGTGAGCTGTTTTTGACTATGGACCAGAATGCTCATGGGATTTGCTGCCCTCACCCTATGAGAGTTGTTTTAGGATGAGGTTCTTGGGGGAGTGAATAGAAAGGGGATCCCCCACCCTTTTCCTTTGTGAATTCCCTTATCACTATCCTTCATATTTGCTACCCTGCTCTCCTTATCTCACCATCTTACTTATTAAGGAAGGTTCTTGTATCTTGGTGCCTCCCAAGCTACATGTCTGAACCCAGTCAAGTGGGGATGTATACCACGAGGTCACTACTCCCTGTGAGGGCCAAAAGCTCACCAACTGGGGTATGCATGTTTGCAAGGTAGTGCTAGGTTGCTGACTTCCTTTCTCTCTATCCAGTGCACATGCAGTGACTACACCAGCCCCATTCTTAATGGGACAAAACTAAAGAGGACAAATTTCCAGGTTGACAAAGTCTCTAACTCGCCTCTGAGGCCCTGCATGTGTAAATGCCCCCCCTGGGACTGCTCTATTCTGCGGGGGAATGACTCCAGGCTCTTGCCTCCACATGGAGGGGGTTGGGACAGCCGATGGCGGTAGCATGCTGGAGGCCAGCTACCTATGACCATCTGTATGACATAACCTCGACCATTGCTAAATAGACTTTTATACCCGCATTTCTTAACCCACCCATTATCTTCTCTTCCCCTTGCCCAACTTTCTACCCCTTTCATTCTATCATGATTGACCCTCCTGATGACATTGCCAAAATTTTGAAGCCTCTCAGAAACAAACTTCTGTCATGTACAATCATTATAAGTAAAACTTTTCATTCATAACCACTATGAAAAAAGTCCTATGGCAATGGGTAGTGATGATTGGGGCAGGGGAAGGTGATCTCTGGGAGCCTCTAGTCATGAACTGCACATAGGCGATGTGGGCAAGATAGTCGTTCTGTGTTGGGATGGAGGCAACATCACAGCTCGGCAGCTACCCACATGACTAAATAGCTCTATTCAGGACCCACTCTGCTCACCCCACATGGGGAGGGGGCTAGAAAAGGTGCCCTAAAAATAGTTTGCCTTATTTACACCTGACCGGAGAACCGCCCCCAGTAAGGTCACCCTCATTGCGGTCAAGATACTGAAAAATCCCAAGCGCAGATGACTACCTCAGGCTCAAAAAAAGACCCTTCTTTGATCAAATACAGATAGTAATATAAAACAATTGAAAGTTGTGCACATAGAAGATATTCCAATACAGTGTAACTATGATGATATATTTACTCCACTGAACAAATTTGGAACTTTAGTAGAAATTCGCATGAAATTTGTTGACATTGAGGTAATATTTGATAAGCATGAAGATGCCTTTTACCTGAGCAGAAACTTCAATACCCTGAAAATTTACAATTCTTTGGTCAAAGGAGCCTTAACAGATAAGGTTCCTAGAAATCTAGATGTATATAAACCTGCAGAATGGAATTCAGATGACCATCAAGATAATACTATAAAAGAAAGAATCATCCAGCATCCTATGTGGATAGTAATGAAGGCTAAGGAAGAAAAATTTAATTAAATTTGATAGATAAGAATTCAATTACTATAAATTTAATAGATAAGAATGCAATACTTGTTCATGCCAAATCAAAGATACAATCCAAGATGCTCTGTATGATGAATGTTGAAAATAGTGATATAATAGAAAAGAGTAGACCTCACCAGTTGACTGAACTAGAAATATTAACCTCTTCCATACGGTGCCGCCTACGTAGGCGGCATGAGGAGCAAGTGGATACGCGAGGCTGCCATATCAGCGTCTTGATTATATTTATTGTAGTTGTCCCTGCATAACTGACATACTCTCTAAACTGGCTTCATCACATTTTCTATGGTTATTAAAATTCACGGGTGAAAGAGAGAACGATCAATATAAGTGGTGACTATTTTTTATGATGCGAGTATTATGACGCAACATCGTACGTCTGGCAGCTAATGCTGCCCGCGAGATTTTGGCCTGGAGTGAAGTGGTTAAAAATGTGCCCCACATCTATTTGGAAAGTGAAAAAGATCCCAAACAGTAATGTGATTATACTTTTGAGGATAGCAATATACCGACTCATATAGCAATTGAAAATGAAAGAGTGAGAAATAGACCCTTCCATCCTAAAGCTCTACAGTGCTATAATTGTTTTAAATTTGGCCATCCATCAAAGATATGTAAGAATAATGAGGTATGTGGTAATTGCTCTGGCCCAACACATGGCTAATGCTCAGGTATTCCCAAATGTATCACAAATGTATCACAAATGGATCACAAACCAGTTGATAGAGCATGTGAAGAATATAAATTTGAAACAGCAGCTGTAAATAAAACTTATACTGAGCATATCACGATAGGACATGCTAAGCAACTCTTAAGAAGAAAAAAGAGCTATGCAAATGCTCTTACTACCCCAAGAAATCCACCTTATTCTACAAATCTCACTACTACAAATGAGACTACAACCTCTGGGGTAGCAACCCAACATTCAAGGCCAGATAATCAACATACTTTGGTGAGAACACCAAACACAAAGACAGATATTCTACTTCCAGATTACGAAAACACCTTGCATAGTAAAGAGGTGCAACCCTCAAATCCCCTTCCATCATCCAGCGTAGTGTCTCAAGCAGAATCCGCAAACACTCTTACCACCCCATGAAATCCACCATGTTCTACAAATCCCCCCAATGTAAATGAAACTTCAACATCTAGGTTAGAAACGCAACATTCATGGCCAGGTGATCAACATACTTCGATGAGAACACTAAACACTAAGGCAGATATACTACTTCCTGATCATAAAAACATGGCTTATAGTAAAGGGGGGCAACCCTCCAATCCACCTCCACCTTCTAGCGAAATATCTTGGGCAGAATCCACAAATGCCCTTACTACCCCAAGAAATCCACCTCATTCAACAAATCTCTCCTCTGTGAATGAAACCTCAACCTCTGGGGTAGCAGCCCAACATTCAGGGCCAGGTGATCAACGTACCTCGGCAAGAACACAAAACACTAAGGCAAATATCCTACCCCGGTCATAAAAACACTTGATATAGTAAAGAGGGGCAACCCCTCAATCCTCCTCCATCTTCCAGCATAGTGTCTTGGGCAGAATCACTACCAGACTCAATGGAGATTGAAACAAACAAACAGAATAAATAAACAAGAACACCCTCACCCTCTCCATCAACCCCAAAGAAATGTAACCCTAGCAGATTTTTACAAGAAAAAGATAAAGGAGCAAAAGCCAAAACTACCAAAATAGGTACTGAAGATAAACACCATCTTCACAAAAAGCTCATAAAAACAAAAAACACTCAAAAAAGACCTTGAGTAAAGGACCTCCCCTCAGAAAATAGATACATTCACATCACAAATACAGTGTAACTGTCACGGACTTAGAGCAAAGTATGAAGAGCTTAAAGTCTTAATATATGAATATTCTCCAGTACAAGAGACAGTGTTGGATGGATATACACCCTGTCCAAGAGAGTATATATCTTTTAGAACTCCATATATTATAGAAGCTGGAAATCATGGAGGATGTCTCGTTTATGCACGAAGAGATATTCCCCATTTTCCACTTAGTTTAAATACAGCATTAGAAGCAGTAGCAGTTCAAATACAATTAAAAAGAAAATACACCTTATGCCCCCAAACACCATGGTTACCCGAGAGAAAATAGTAACTTTTATTAATCAGCTCCCACAGCTGTTTCTGATTATGGGCGACCTTAAGGGGGGCCGTTGCGGTGAATTTCTGATTAATATTTAATAAAATCAAAATATTCAGAAATAAATTCCGTCATCTTGTGGCCTTTGGCAAGCCAGTCCTGAAATATTTCAGCGAAATACCAAAAAATAAAGGAGTTATGACTAGTTTTTTGACCACCGGTGTATCATGTTCGTGTATATATATACAGTATATATATATATATATATATATATATATATATGTATATAAAAAAGAAAAAAAAATGAAAACTATTTCTCTGTGATCTATTGGCCTTTAGTAACCCTGTTCTGTAATATTTCTGCGAAATACTAAAAACTAAAGGAGTTATGACTAAATTTCTGACCCCCCCCCCACTTCCTACACCACCCCTGACCCTTTGCTGTATTATGTTCATGCATATATACCTGTAAAATCGAAAGCAACTTCCCTGCCATCTAGTGGCCTTTGTCAACCCTGTTCTAAAATATTTCTGCAAAATACTAAAAAATAAAGGAGTTGACTTTTTCTGACACCCCCCACTTCCCACTACACCTTTGCTGCGCATATATTCAACTAAATTATTTCATCACAATAAAAATGGCACAAATGCGATGTATTTTGTTGTTCACTAATAAAGGCTAGCTGAAAACATGTCCTACACGTGGGGAAAGCACTTCGCACTCGAATACGTCGGAAACATGAGTAAACTGAGAAAATTATTGTGAGTAGGCGGAGAAAGCGAATTGTCGCTCCTTGGAGAACGTTTATTTACTTTTATTTGAAGCTAATATCATTTCAAGAATGCCTAAACATTCGAAGAAGAAACGTGCATTTCATGAAAGAGCTAAGAAACTGAATCAAATTATTGAGAGTGTACTTCTGCCTTGGTTATTACTGGAGATGATCATAGCGACAATGAGGGAGGTGGTGCCTCCTGAAACCCTTGCCTTCTGAGCGGCTAATACCTTGTAAAAGGGGGACCAGGTACCAGCTACACTTTATAATAACATGTGAATGACATAGAATGCATGAAGATTGGCACATAGAAAAAAAAAATCTAAATGAAAAATATAAAAAAATGCAGGGAAATGTATTTTGAACTTCAAAGCTCAGTATCTCAAAACTACAATTTTCTCTACATTTTTTCTATCTCCATAACTACTTGGCCGATTTTAATGGAGTTTAGATCATTTGAAAGCTGAATAAATTTGCAAGTTTTTCATTGTGGCGTTTTTCATTTTTTGTGATAGAAGTCCATATATTGTATATATGTAAAAAAAAAAAATGGACATTAAAAAAAAAATTCTTTCTCCTAAACTAAGAGGAAATTCCAAAAACTGTACAATAATTATTTAGGTATTGCTATAAAGCATTTGTGGTATTTTTTTCAGCATGTTCAGTCAATGGATAAAGGAGGAGATAGAATGTGATTTTAACAAAAACAGTTTTTTTTTTAATTACTTAATTGTTTTTCAACCAAACGATATGAAAATTGGTGGTGAACATCTCAGTATATGTATATATAACATATTAAAAATTCGCGAAATTCTGATCGTAATGGACGAGGTTCGTTCTCGAGCGCAATGGCCCCCTTAATGGCAGACACCCACTATGGGGAGATGTTACTACAAACCAAAAAGGGAATATTATAGCCTCAGTTATAGAATATGAAGACCTAGGACTTTTGAATACTGGGGAGCCCACCCATTACCATATTCAAACAGGTACTGTCTTTTGTCTAGATCTTACCGTTTCTAGTCCCAACTGCACAATTAATTTCAGACCAAATGATGACTGGCATAGCAGTGACCACGCCCCCATAATAATCGAAACAAATGATGACCCACCAACTCAAAGATAACCAAAGTGGAGTATCGACAAAGCAGAACAGGATAAGTTTATAGAACTAAGTGAAATAGAAGGCAATGCAAATGACTTTCCAACTCCAGAAGATGCTATTGACTTATTAAATGGAACTTTTCATATAGCAGGTATACATTCTATACCAAAAACTACAGGACTCTTTAAGCGAAGCCCAGTTCCATGGTGGTCTGAAGAGCTCAGAATCTTACATCGAACTACAAGAACATCACTTACCTGTTACCACAGACATCGAACAATTGAGAATATGATCATTTATAAACAATACAGAGCTAGATTTCATAAAGTAATGAAAGCTGCCAGAAGACAGTCATGGGCATCCTTTATATCTACCATCAATCGTCGAACACCCATCCACAGTATTTGGAAAAAAAATTATAAGATAGCAGGGAAATTTACACCCAAACCTCCAGCAGTGCTTAAAGTTAACAATATCCTTGTCACAGATTCTAAAATAATTAGTAATATTTTGGCTGACCATCTTGCTCAAGTCTCACAAAAGACTGACAGTTGCCCAGGACACCAATACAGAATAAGAGAAGAACAACATTTATATTTTTCTTGAGACAAGACAGAATCATACAACATATCCTTTACAGAAAGAGAATTTGATGCTGCCCCAGATAGAAGCAAAAATACAGCCCCTGGTCCAGATATGATCCCCTATGAAATGTTTAAACATATTTCAAGGAATGCAAAACTTTTTGTGATAAGTATTATAAATAGATTGTGGTGGGAGCATAGATACCCAACCATATGAGAAACAGCTTTTGTATTATCTAGGCAAAATAATGGAGAAAATGGTAACTACAAGACTTGTCTGGTATCTCGAGCGCAATAATATTTTATCACCATCTCAATGTGGATTTAGAAAAATGTATTCTACAATAGATGTCCTGATGCAGCTGGAGACCTCCATATGTGAAGCATATGCCTCAAAACAACATCATATAACTGTATTCTTTGATATAAAGTAGGCATATGACACTGCATGGAGACATGGAATTCTTAAGACCATTCATGATTGTGGTCTGCAAGGAGAATTACTCCTATGTATTAGGGCATTTTTATCCCATAGATATTTTAAAGTTAAAATTGGTAATACTCTATCAGATAAAAGATGCCAAGAAGAGGGTGTTCCGCAAGGGAGTATATTTATTGTAACACTTTTTGCTTTGGTAATAAATGGGGTAGCAAACATTATACCAGATAATGTATTAAGCACATTATATGTAGATGACCTCTCGATATCCTTTGCTGCTACCTATATGCCTGTAGCAGAAAGGAAACTACAACTAGTTATCAACAAGATTGTCAACTGGGCATAAAAACAAGGATTTAAAATATCTACCAACAAAACAATCATTGTGCACTTTTGCCGCATTAGTGGGATGCACCATCTGAAACATATTAAAACCAAATGTCAAGAGGCTTTAAATATTTCAAAAGTATTATTGTGCCAGGATTAGAAATGGAGAGAGTGAGTGGTTTGAGGTAAAGGTGGGACTTCGTCAAGGATGCGTTATGTCACCCTGGCTGTTCAACTTATACATGGATGGGGTAGTGCGAGAGGTAAATGCAAGGGTAGTGGGTCAGTGATTGGAGATGGTTAAAGAAAATGGAGAAAAGTGGGAGGTGAGCCAGCTGTTGTTTGCAGACGACACTGTGCTTGTGGCAGGATCGGAGGAGGGATTGAGGAAGTTGGTGACAGAGTTTGGGAGAGTGTGTGATAGAAGAAAGCTGAAGATAAATGTGGGTAAAAGTAAGGTGATGAGATGTACAAGGGGTGAAAGTAGCAGTAATCTGGAAGTGAGCATTAAAGGAGAGCAACTGGAGGAAGTGGATAGTTTTAGATACTTGGGTGCAAATGTGGCAGGAAAAGGTGGAGTGGAGGTGGAGGTAGAATGTAGATTGAGAGAAGTGAGTAAATGCCTAGGTGGATTAAAAAGTGTAATGAGGAATAGAAATTTGGGAATGGATGCTAAGAGGAGACTGTATGAAGGAGTGATTGTGCCAACAGCACTGTATGGAGCAGAAACATGGAACATAAGAGAGGAAGAGAGAAGGAGCTTGAATGTGTTTGAGATGAAGTGTCTGAGAAGTATGATGGGGGTTACTAGGCTAGATAGAGTGAGAAATGAGGAGGTGAGGAGGAGAACAGGGGTGGAAAGGGAGTTGGGAGATAGGGTTGATGAAAGAGTATTAGGATGGTTTGGACACATGGAAAGAATGAGTGAAGAAAGACTAGTAAAGGAGGTATGGAAGGCAAATGTTGAGGGAGTGAACATGAGGGGACGTCCTAGGATGAGATGGATGGATGGGGTGAAGGGGGCTTTGGGGAAGAGGGGAATGTCTGTTGAGGAAGGATGGGAGAGGACAGAAGACGGGTGAATGGAGAATGGTTGTATATGGAAGATGTTGTGATGCATGAGGTGGAATGGACGGGGGGATGGGGGGTGAGGTAGTGTGAGCAAAATTTTGACGCAGCCCGAAGGGATTTCTCCCCATCCTCTCCTTTATATGGGGGGACGGAGTGGGGGGGTCGCCGATTTAATGAAGCGGCCTTGCTGTGGATGTGCTGTGTCTTGCGACACTGCTTCTGACCCAGGGCAGTGGACAGGGTGCAGGGATGACCCGTCATCTAGGAGATGCCAAGATGGGAGGGAGGGTGGAGGGGTGTGGAGTGTTTTCAGGGATGGAATGGGTGGGAATGACTTTATGCCTTTTCCTTTTTGGCTACCTCCCTAGTAAGGGGGAAAAAGCCTTGGTATATGTATGTATGTATTATTGACTACAAACTAGGGATCAGATAGACAGACAATTTTAAGAATACATAAATCTCTGATTATTACTAAATTACAATATGGATGTGAAATTTATTCTTCTGCATCAACCAAACATCTAAAGATCCTAGAATCAGTACACCACAATGGCATACGTTTGGCAACAGGACCTTTACAATCTTCCCCCATCCCCAGTTTACTAATTGATGGTGGAGAGATTCCACTTGAACTGTACTGACAGTCATCTATCATCTGGTATTGGTTTAGGACACAGAGACTCCCTGAATCAAGGGCATTTACTACAGCCAACAGAAATTGTTTAATAACTTTTATGAAAATCATCCAAGATATCCTAGACCTTTTAGTTTTAGAATAAGAAAAATACTGGAGACTATAAATATCACAAAAATCAGATCTGCCTGGTTAAATTACCAGTTACCCCAACATGGAAGCTACCCATAATTAAATTTTGTAGACATTTTAAAGGTTTTAAAAAAGATAAATCAGATGCAGAAATTAGAGGATTGTTTTTAGAACATGTTACTGAACATTTGGATTCCACATTTGTGTTTATGGATGCTTCAAAAACAGATGCTGGCATCGGATATGGAGTTTTTAGCGATAATTTTAGCTGCAGTGGAGCACTACCAATTGCAGCATCAAATTTTACAGCAGAGCTATATGGAATTTTAACTGCTTTAGAACACATTATAACTACAGACACCCAACTTCACAATCTTTAGTGATTCAAAATGTGCATTACAGGCACTAAAAATCTTCAGTAGCGATAACCCACTAACAATGAAAATTTCACAGTGGGTGTGTTTCTATTACAATGTAGAGGAATCACTATAACTTTTTGCTGGGTTCCAGCACATGGAAATGAAAAAGCTGGCCAACTAGCAAAATCAGCAGCAACCAGTTTGATCCCTAGATGGTGCGCAATACCATATAGACATCTTCCCTAGCATCTCAAATGTCATCCATAAATCATGGAAACAACAGTGGAGTGAAGTGGGACTTAACAAAATGAAAGAGATCACCACAAATATACACCCCTGGAAATATGAATTTATGCCAATGAAATGGGAAGTAATTATATGTCGTCTCCACATAGGACATTCAAGACTGACCCATGGGTATCTTATGAGTGGTGGAAATCAACCATCCTGTGAAGATTGCTTAATCCCCATGACTATTAAACATTTGCTGGTTGAATGCCATAGTCGCAGAGAATTGATAAAGCGTCACTTCCCAAATAAGAGAGAGATGGTAACTATAATTTGGCCAAGATATTTGGAAAAGAACTGCAGTATGATTATGAGGGAGTCATTAAATTCTTAAAAGAAATTAACCTATTTGATAAAATTGAGTAAGAAATACAAGTTAATGTTGAAATATAATCCCACCACTTTTTCATTGGATTTGCTCCTACATATATGTATATATCTATTTACTCAATCTTCTCAAATCTTTCCAGACCAACACTATAAGGGCCTGGTTAGACTCTTTAGGCTGGTTGGTACTAAAATGTGTAATAATGATAATTATCAAAACCAAATAGCTTTTAATTCTATTCAGATTTTAACATAATTTAACACCATAAGTATATAACCTTTACACTATTTAATAATGAATACCTGATACTGAACTTAGATTTGTTAATATTTACATTCATCTATACATAGTAAATTACTAATATTATTATTATTATTCTTTATAACCAAAATTGAATTCAAGAATATAACAATTCGGCCTCTATGACCTTGGCAGTTACAACACCAGATAACCTTTAATCAATCAGTCAATGCATGTGTAAATAGTCATTTCTGGAACTTTCCGACTGCAGAATATTTTCTTTTATTGCCTGAGGCATCAGGCAACTGCACTATCTTCTATGTATTCATCTCTCTTGGTGTATGGTGTGGCCCTATAAATATACACGAGCATGGTGGCTGTTCAGACTGTATATTCTAAACCACCACTACCTGATCCTCATCCTAAACCTCCTGATCCCTCTCCTAATACTGCTGATTCAAATGTTGACGATGTTGGCTCGGCAAAAGTAAAACTTCCAATTGTTGACTCTGGCTTGAAAAAGGATTTCAGTAATGATACTGTGACTTCATTGATAGATAATTCTGTTGTTCAGAAAACTACAATTGGAATGGCTTATGGAGTGACCAAATCATCTTTAGATACTCTGAAGCTTATAAATACCTTAAGTATTGCTGCTACAGGATTACAAAGGTTTACAAAGGCGGAACATGCCAACAGGAGACCTTTTGGTCCATATCTAGGTCGGATGCAAAAAAAAATCATAATGATAAATGAATAAATGAAAAAATAAAAACTATAATAATGTAAATAATAAATAATTGTCATAGAATTTTATATTTAAAATATGTCTTTCTTGATAAGAATTATGTTGACTTACATGAAGAGTTCTGTAAGTTTGGATCAATTAAAGAGATCAGGGATTATAATAATTCCAAAAGAAATAAAGCTTTGGCCCATCTTGTTGCTAAAGCACCATCTAACCTGGATATCTTTCATCCAGCAAACTCAGTAGAGCATAGGAAGGAAATTGTGCAGAGGCCTCCCAATCCACCAAAGTGGCTTATTATCATTTTTGCAAAGGAGTGTGCTAACTTGTTCAAGTTTAGAAGATTCTTGAAGAGTCACCTTGGCTCTGGTAATTTGACTAACTCAAAGGTATCATGATTTGGAAGAAATTCCTTCTTAATTCATATAAAGTCTTATGAGCTAGCTGCCATGCTGCTTAACTTGAGTCAGAAATCAGACATTAAGGAAATTAAACCTCACTATACCTTTAGTTATGCCAAAGAGGTAATTTTAAATAGATATCTCTATGACTTTGAGGAAGATGAAATTTTAAAAATGTGCCCAACTGATGTTTGGAGGGTTTTTAAAATCCCTCGTTCTTCTATGATTATCCTAACCTTTTCTGGTGAAGATCTGCCTCATTATGAAGAGATAGAAAAAGAGATTGTTCATGTGAAGCAGTTTAAGCCCTGTCCCCTTCAGTGCTTTAACTGATATGGTTTTGGCCATCCTTACCGCCAATGTGCAAGAGACAAACTATGTTTGATATCTGCTCAGCCTGAGCATGGGGATTATTCCCACCCAAATGCTTGTATAAATTGTAAAGGAGAGCATAATGCCAGGGATAAGAACTGTGTAATTTATAAGAAGGAACAGGATGCACTACTAAAAGCCCATGCAGAACATATTAGTGTTGGTCATGCTAAAAGACTACTAATTCCAAAAGATAGAGTGATGTTGTTAAAACAAATAGTAAAGTGGATCAGCCAACTGTAGAACCCAATAAAAATAAAAATGCCAATATGAATTCTTCTATTATCACTGAACCCAAGCCTCAGTGTAAAAGTGTTACTATCAAATCTAATTGTCTTTCTTCTTCTGAACTTGGAATTTCTAGTACTTCTCAATCCTCCTCTGCGGAGGTTTCCGCACCCCCTATTGAGGGGGTGTCTCCTGCTCCATCTGGAGGGGCACCTAAGGTTTTTATTGCTGAAACCTCACAGGCTTCTTCCAATGAAGCCTCCTCTTAGACAATCCCTCTTCCAGACTTGGGGAACTCCCCAGTAGAGGGATTATAGACTTGTGTACCTCACTCAGTTGAGGTGCACAGAAGCAATGAAGATCAGCCAACTCTGGAACCCAATAGAAAAACAAATGCTAATACCAATTCTTCTGTTAAAGCTGAACCCAAGCCTCGGCATGAAAGAGTCACTAGTAGACCTAATCGTTCTTCTCCACAACTTGGAAATTCTATTACTCCTCAATTCTCCTCCACGGAGGTTCTCTCATTCCCTGTTGAGGGAATGTCTCCTGCCCCATCTCGAGGGGCACCTAAGGTCTCCATTGCTGAAACCTCGCAGATTTCCTTCAATAAAGCCTCCTCTCAGACAGTCTCTCTCCCAAACTTGGGGGGCTCCCCAGTACAGGAATCACTGACTGGTGTACCTCACTCGGTTGAGGTGCACAGAAGCAAAGCTATGTAGTCTGAAGCTGTGTGCAGTGAGAGACTCCACAGTCCACCCTCATCTCCAACTTCTTCCCCATATCATGATAGGCAATCTAAGAAAGGAACTAGTAATTCAGACTCTATTTCAACATCAGTCAGACCATTGTCATGACTGACAACTTTAAGAGAAGAACTCGAATCTCCTTGGTGATGTGTCTATCAGGTCGATCCAGCAGCTACTACACAATGACCTGAATTATAAAAGTTACCGTGCCCACACTACTCCTTGGGTTACTCGTCGGCAAGTTGTTAAACGTCTAAAATTTGCCAAGAAATATTCAACATGGACAGATGAACAGTGGAAAACAGTCTTCTGGAGTGATGAATCAACTTTCACAGTGACTGGCACCCCAGCAGCCAAGGTCTACTGCAAGCCTGGTGATGACCCCTTGAAACCTCGCTTCACAAACAAGGTCGTCAAGCACCCTGCCTCGCTTATGGTTTGGGCAGGATTTACGTATTATGGTGTTGGCAAGCTGGTTGTACTCTCTGCTAATGAAAAAGTAAATCAGTATAACTATCTGGAGTTATTGGCTGACTATCTTTCTGACTGTTTTGAGGAGACCAAGGCCGAGGTTTTTATGGAGGATGGAGCACCTGCTCACACGGCCAAACTTGTGATAGACTGGCTAAGAGACTGTGAAGTGAGTTATATTAAAGACTGGCCAGGTAACAGTCCCAATATTAACCTCTTCGCTCCGGGGCACATCGCACGTCTGGCAGCATTAGCTGCCCGACATGCGATGTTGCGTCATAATAATCGCATTATAAAAAATAGTGATCAATCGTTCGTTCTCTTTCACCCGTGAATTTTGATAACCATAGAGAATATGATGAAGCCAGTTTAGAGAGAATGGAGGTTACGTAGGTACGACTACAATAAACACAGTAAAACCCCGATTATCCGAAACGAAAGGGGGGAAGCCTCTTTCGGATAATCCAGATTTATCAGAAATATATTTCGTGTTGACATACTTTGTGTGTGTGTGTGTCCTGTGCCTTCCTCCCCCCCCCCTCTCTCTCCATCAGTCTCAAGTTGTGGATGGAACACAATTTTTTTTTTTCCGTGTTGACGTACATACCTTATACGTAACAGAGAACAAGAATTATTCTATATATATATCTTCCACTAATCGACGAACACAATAAAGCAACTCCGCCACTCCCCGCCTCCGTCACCATCACTCCACAACCCTTCCACTCCCCACCTCCTGGTGGTGGAGTCGGAAGGTCGTCCATTGCTCCATCTTCACTGTCCAAATCAAAGGTAGACAAGGAGGATGAGGCATTTGATGAAGGGCGAGAAGACTGGGTGGACGAAGGTGTTCTTGGCCGAAAAAACGAGGTGATAGAAGTCTGTTTGGTGCAAGACAGCTGTTTCTCGATGACGTCACTCAATGGTGCTCGCATCATCGGGTACAGTTGATTGCTATTTGAAATGTCCCTGGGTCGCTGGTCAAGAAACTGAAGCACTCCTTCGATGTGGGACCGGACTGTTGCCAAAGACATGGAAGGATCAGAAGGATCATCGTCGTCATCGTCATCATCATCGTTGTCATGGCCGTGCATCACTTCCTCAGCTATTTCTTTGGTTGATTGGAGAGCGTAACCTGGGTCCCCCTCATCCACAGTGAGCCACTCCTGGACGTCCTCCTCTGTAACTGTCTCGTAATCACCCAGGGCCTCCTTCACCTCTCGCACCTCCCGGTCGAATCCTTCAAACACTTCTCGCATATCCTCATGGCCTCGTAGCAGGGGATTCCAGGCATTGGCCAATGTAGAAGGGGCACCTGTTTCCACGCTTTCTCAAGGTTGTAGATTGCTGTCTTCAGGTTACCTCATGAGGTTTGCTATTGTCCTCTGGGCTCTGGTGTCTCCTTCTTCTTCCCCCTTGAGCGTCACACACAGAATTTCCTGCATAAAGTGCCGGCGGTAGCGCATCTTTACTGCTTGTATGACGCCCTGATCCATTGGCTGGATGATTGAGGTGGTGTTGGCGGGCAAAAACATGCAACGGATCCTGCCGTCTCGTAACACTAAATCCTCCTTGGCAGGGTGGGCAGGGGCATTGTCGAGGAGGATTAAAGCCTTCACGTTGTGTGGTGTCTTCAGTTCGGTGATCTGGTGCTTGGTAATGGAAGGGACAATGATCTTGTGAAACACGTCCTTGAAAATGCCAGAGGTGAACCAAGCCTTTGCTGAAGAAAAATAGTGGACAGGCAGGTGGTCCATGCAGTCCTTCAGCACACGGGGCCTCCTTGATTTCCCAACCACAACTGGTGTAACCCGGTGTGTACCGTCAGCATTAGCGCCAAACAAGACAGAAATGCGGCCCTTGTCCAGCTTCCTTCCTGGCGCGTCCTTAACAGCTGTGCTTGCCTCTGTGTTGTTGGGCAGTGCCTTCCAGAATAGTCCGGTCTCGTCAAAATTTAAGAGTTGATGAGGTAGCAGTCCTTCGTCACTCACTAATTTCCAAAAATCGTTAATGAAAGGCTCCACAACATCGATAGCAGCACTAGCAGTCTCTCCACAGACCCTCTTGTTTGCTAAAAGATGACGCTTTCTGAACCTAACGAGCCACCCAGAAGAAGCTCTGAAGTCATTAATACCTAAATCGTTTGCCATGGTTTCCGCCGCAGACTGTAGATCTACACCCCGCCCTGGCAATCCGGAAGATACGTGCTGTTGCTGCCACTTGAACAACGCCTCGTCTAGGTTTTGGTATTTACCCAGCTTCATGGTCCTCGGTCCTGAATCTTTGTTCTTGTGGTGGAAGACAGCTTCTGAGTGAACTGCCTTAACTGTGGCCCTGCATTTTTGATGTCCGTAAAAGTAGCATTCCCAATGCCATATTCGTGAGCAATGGACGTTCCCGATTGACCCGCCTTCAGCTTGTCCAATATATCCAGCTTCTGCTGTATGGTAAGGACGACTTTCTTCCTTTTCCCGGTTTCTTTCGGCATGGTGATGTAGAAAGAAGCGAGGTCGAAGCACAGGTAGAACGCGACTGCCCAGTGTGAACTCTGTGATGCGACTGCCGCCGACTGACGATGTAAACAATGAAACCAAACAAACACACGCTACGCTAAACAAAGTAGTACGCTTAAAAGTATTCATTTTAACTGTTCTTATAAGAAATATAAGTGCTCGGGTGCATCTAATGACTACGAAAGTTATGTATCAATACAGAGAGATTTAAAAATGATAATAAAAAGAAAACGACAATACGAAATGAACATTGCTGATAAATCCAAAGAGAATCCCAAAGAATTCTATAGTTACATTAGAGATAAAAAGGTTGTTAGGAATCACATTGGTCCACTATTATCTGCTGACGGTCAACTTGAATATTCAAATGAAGGAATGTGTAATATCTTAAACAATTATTTTAGCTCGGTATTCGTAGACGAAACACCTCAAAGTGAACTCCAAACTGAAACCTGTGAAAAGTCTAGGGCAAGCTTACTCATTACGGTAAATATAACAAAAGAAAAAATTAAATGGTGTATAGATAAACTCAGTTAATAAAACACCAGGGCCTGACGGTTGGCATCCAAGAAACTTAAAGGAAATTAAAAATGAGATTGTTGTTCCATTAGAAATTATTTTCAAGAAATCCATCATATCCGGAGATGTCCCAAGAGAATGGAAACTAGCTAACGTTACTCCCATATTCAAAAAAGGTGACAAAAAGAGACCAAATAACTATAGGCCTATAAGTTGGACTTCAATCGTAGGAAAAATTATTATTATTATTATTATAGGTTTATTCAACAATATTAAATACAATTAGACATAATATATACATTTTTTTTTTTTTTACAAAATTGGTAGTTGAAAAGGGAGAGCGAGAAGCAAAGCTTATGGGGAGTTGCTCTCCCTTAAGGAAAAAAATTATTTTTATTTATTTATTTTTGTTACATGTCAGTATGGTACATACACATCTACACACATATATGCATACACAGTAGATAGGAAGAAATGTATTGTGGTTTATGGGCTTAAAGAAAAACAAGGATTGGCGAGGTACATGAGAGAAAAAGAAGAAAAAGAGACAGCAGTAGAAATCCTTAATGAAATTCAGGGGGGAGACAGTGATTCAGGCACAGACTTAGAAGAGACTTACAGAATTGGTCGCTATACTAAGGATAGGAATCGACCTCTAAAGATAAAACTAAGGTCACAAGTGGTAGTAGAAGACATATTTGAAAAAGTAGGTAACTTGGCAAAGAGTGAAAAATACAATAAGATATGGATAAAAAGAGAAATGAGTACTGAGGAATTAGAAAAAGAAAGGGCACTAAGAGAAGAAGCAAAGGAAAAAAACTTGAAAAGATCGGAGACAGAATGCAAAGAATTCCAGTGGAGAGTAATAGACTTGAGATTAAGACGATGGCGCTTCA
Source organism: Oratosquilla oratoria (assembly GCF_046742065.1). NCBI lineage: Eukaryota > Metazoa > Arthropoda > Malacostraca > Stomatopoda > Squillidae > Oratosquilla > Oratosquilla oratoria. Next base: position 1,089,676 of record NW_027467714.1, read on the forward strand.
AAACGAACAAAACAAGGGAAGAAGAAACCAGGGAGAAGGAAGAAAATTAAAAGTGGCCTATACCAACATTGACGGACTAATTTCGGGACTGAACGAACTCAATGATTATCTGTTAGAAGCAAAACCAGACATAATGGGAATTGTAGAGACTAAACTAAGAGGTGAAATACCATCCACTGTTATCGGACAAGGTTTATACACAACTACTGGATAAAAAACAGGGACAAGAAACAGGGAGGGGGAATCATGTTCTTGGCCAAGAAAGACCTAAAGGTGACAAAAATTGCAGAGGGCAAAGGTAATGCTGAATTGATCATGATAAAAGTCGAAGGCAAGAATATGAAAAGTAGAAAGTTTGTGGTGACTTATGTGCCTCCAAAAACAAGCGCTTGGAAAGAAATCGAACATACAAAAATGCTAGATGATACAAGAAAATCACTCAATGAGATACTAATGGGTAAGGGTAATCTGGTAGTTATGGGGGACTTCAATTGCAAAGAAATTTGTTGGGACAGCATGACAGTGCAAGGAGGAGATGACTCGTGGGGCAATGTACTGCTAGATATGACCATGGAGTACACAATGACCCAATGGGTCCGTGAAAACACAAGGTACAGAAATAACGAAGAGCCATCGAAACTAGATCTAATATTTACAACAGAGCCTGAAATAGTGCATAAAGTCCAGTATGAGACACCAATTGGAAAGAGTGACCATGTACTCAAAGGAAGAAATAGACATAGAGAGGAACGAAAAGCATAGGAAAGGAAGACTGAGGTACAACAAAACAGACTTTACAAAACTAAAGACATTCTTCCGAAATGCAAACTGGGAAATATTTTACAGGGAAGAAACAGCAGTGGAAGAGAAATGGAATATATTGATGGAAAACTACAATGAAGGGGTAAACAGGCATGTACCAAGACAAAAGCGAGAGAGAGAGTACATCAAATGTTGGTTCAACAAAAGATGCAGTGAGGCAAAAGACAGAAGGGACAAAGCTTGGAAAAAGTGGAGAAAAGACAAAAAACAAAGCAAATGGCAAATTTATGTTAACTATAGAAATGAGTATGTTAATGTGAGAAGAGAGGAGAAAAGGAACCATGAGAAGGATATTATAGACAAATGCAAAGAGCAACCCAAACTATTCTATCGGTATGTGAATGGTAAACTTAAAAACAAACAGGATTGGTGAAACTACGCCAAGGAAACATAGAATACACAGAAGATTTAGAGATGGCCGAAGTCATGAACAAGCACTTTAAATCTGTTTTCACCAGAGAGAAAATACCAAATTGTGACATAGATAAAAACAAGAAATCTCCCCTCATGAATGAGTTTACAGCATCACTAAAGGAAATATCAGAACATTTATCAAGGCTGGATGTCAGAAAATCACATGGCCCGGACGGTATTGCAAATTGGATTCTAAAGGAGTGCAAAGAAGAACTAACAGACAAAATACACATCTTAATAAACAGCTCACTCAAAGAAGGAAAGATACCCGAGGACTGGAAAAACGCTAACATTGTACCAATACACAAAGGAGGAAACAAAGAAGAACCCACCAACTATAGGCCAGTATCACTAACAAGCACCATTGCCAAAATTTGTGAGAAAATAATCAAGAATAGATGGGTAAAACATCTGGAAGACAATGACATATTAAACCCAAGACAATTCGGATTCAGACAAGGAAGATCATGCTCCACAAACTTAATATGCTTTTACTCAAGACTAATAGACATAGTGCAAGAAAGAAATGGATGGGCTGATTGTGCATTCCTAGACTTGCAAAAAGCCTTTGACAAAGTACCACACAGAAAACTACTAAAAAAAACTGGAACACATAGGAGGAATACAGGGAAACCTACTAAAATGGATAGAGGACTTTCTGACTGGTAGAAAGATGAGAGTAGTGCTCAGAGAAAAATATTCAGACTGGAAAGAGGTGATCAGTGGAGTACCGCAAGGATCTGTGCTGGCACCAATAATGTTTGCTATCTATATGAATGACATGGATGAGGACGTGAACTGTTACATGAGCTTCTTTGCCGATGACGCCAAACTGCTAAGGAAAATAGAAACTGATGAGGACTGTGAAGCACTGCAAGAAGACCTAAATAGGGTATGGAACTGGAGTCAGAAATGGGAAGTGGACTTTAATACTAAGAAGTGTAGCATAATGGAGTTTGGAAAAAGCAAAAACAGAATATCAGGAAAATATACAATTGGAACCAAAGAAGTAAAGAAAGTAGGATCCGAAAAAGATTTGGGAGTAATTATCACGAACGACTTGTCCTATGATATACAGATTAACAAAATTGTCGGGGAGACTTACAACTTGCTAAGATCAATAAAAGTGGCGTTTACATACTTGGACGAAGACATGATGAAAAAAATATTGGTTACATTGATAAGGCCTAGATTAGAGTATGCAGCGACATTGTGGTCCCCCAGTACCAAAAAGAATATAAAGAAAATAGAAAGAATCCAAAGAGCAGCTACAAAAATGGCACCTGCACTTGCAAACCTATCATACGAGGAGAGATTGGCTAAACTGGAGTTACCGACACTGGAGCAAAGAAGAGAGAGAGGTGACCTATTGACCATCTACAGAATCATGAAAGGCACAGAGGTACTCGATAGTGAGAACTTACTTACCTTTTTTGAGAGGTAATTATGCGTTGAAGATTAGTTTGATAAGTATTACCCCAAATTTCTGAACAATAGTTTAAGTATGGTAGTAGTAGACTACAATAAATGGTACGTAGGGTATTTTCATTGAGGATATTTCTCATTTTATGCATAATTCCTAAAGTTTTGGATATCTTATTTATCACGTGATTTATATGATGTTTCCAGTTAAGTTGATCGTCTAAATACACGCCTAGGAATTTACTAACGGACGCTTTTTCAATAATTTCGTTGTTTATTTTGATCGGCTTAGTACTTTCATTATTTTTGTAGAAAAGCAGGTAGTTAGTTTTTGATACGTTTAGGGATAGCTTATTGGCTGAAAACCAGTTGGATAGTTGACATAATCCTTCATTAATTGTCTTGATCAGTTTGTCGGAATTTGTATCGGAGCATAGAATGGTGGTATTGTCGGCGAACAGTATAAATTTCATAAGGTTGGATACATTTGTAATGTCATTAATGTATAGTAAGAATAGTTTGGGTCCTAGAACTGAACCTTGAGGTACTCCGCATGTAACTGGTAGAATGTGTGATCTTTCTTCCTCAATGGCCACATATTGTTTCCTGTTTTTTAGATAACTTTTTAACCAGTCATTAACTTTACCTCTTAGCCCATAGTATTCGGCCTTTCGAATTAGGATTTCATGATTTACTGTGTCAAATGCCTTTTTAAGATCAATAAATATGCCGGCTGTCTTTTTCTTTTGTTCTATATTGTTAGTTATCTCTTCAATTAATTCCATTACTGCTGTAGACGTTGAAAGATTTCGTTGAAATCCATATTGACTATGGTAAATGACGTCATTTTGTTTTAGAAATGAGTCAAGGCGAATTGTGAATAACTTCAAGAATTTTGGAAAACTGTGGTAATAGTGAAATTGGTCTATAGTTATTATAACTTGATTTGTCGGCTGATTTGAATATCGGTATTACTTTTGCTATTTTCATTGCATCTGGAAATATCCCTTGTTCAAATGATTTATTGCATATTGTCAGAAAATGATCTTTGATGATAGGCATAATTTGTTTTATGAGGTTCATATTGATTCCTGTGCAATCGAGTGATTTCTTGTTCTGCATTGATTTTACTGTGTTCATAAGTTCGTTTTCCGTGACGGGTTTTAAAAACAGTGTTATTTATTCGGTGTTTCAAAAATGTCTCGTAAGTTTGATGTGTTGTCTTTATTTGTTTCGCGAGGTTAAGTCCTACATGGGAGAAAAATTCATTAAATTCGTTTGCCACTTCTTTTTTAGTTTTTCCTTTTTTAATGATGTCTATGAATTATTAATTTTGTGCCTAGTTAAGTTGTTTATTACTTCCCATGTCTTTTTTATATTACCTTTATAACCTTCAAGCAGTGTGTCATAGTATTTTTTTTCACAATTGCGTAAAATTGTTGTAAGTTTGTTTTTGTACACTTTGTATTTGTTTTCGTCTGTCAAGGACTTGCTTTGAATCGATTTCTTGTAAAGTTGGTTTTTCTTTCGACATGGTTTTGAGTTTACGTTACGTGGTTTTATTTCTACTTCTCTCTCTGGGCAGCATTTGTTTACATTACTCATGATAATGCTTACAAATTCGTTATATGATAGATTGGCATTTTCTGACTCGTAAACCTGATCCCAATTTTCTTCTTTTAAGCATTGATTTAATTTTGCAATATCTTTTTCGTCAATTTTACGTTTAAGTACAATTCTGGGTTTTGTTATGCAGTGCATTTCTTTTGGACTGATAGTGAATACCGGTAGATGGTCACTTATATCACTTATTAAGATACCACTATGAATCTCGGAGTTTACAATATTGGTGAAAATGTTATCTATCAATGTTTCACTTGTATTTGTTATTCGGGTTGGTTTATTTATCAAAGGATATATACCTAAAGAGAAAATCATATCTGTAAAGTGTCTTGTTTGTTCATGAGTCTCATACAAAGTGTAAATCTATGTTGAAGTCACCACAGAGATATAAATTTTTATTTCTAAATGGAGTTATGATTTCCTCAAGCATATTTGTGAACTCATTGATGTTTGTGCCTGGCTTTCTGTAAATACTTGTTATGACGGTATTTTTTTTTTTAGTTTTACTGAAAATCTCAACAGCTACGCAATCAAATAGGTTTTCATACGAATTAGTGGATTGATTTATTAGTTTGCATGAAATTGATTTTTTTATGAAGATAGAGACTCCGCCGCCTTTTTGGATCTGTCTATTAGCACTGTAAGGAGTATAGTCTTGTAAGAAGTTTACTAGACATCCTGGGTCAATCCATGTTTCGCTTATCACTATAACGTCAAAGCTTTTATTGAGTAACTTGAGATAACAGTCAATTTTCTGATAATTGGCGTTTAGGCTCCTTGCATTGATGTGAATTAGTGTGAAACCATCAATATCACGAAATACCGTGTCAAATTGTGTATCACTATAGTAATCGCTGTCTTTTGTTAGTTTTGAGTAAAAATTTAATTCGGGGTCAATTTGGGTATTATTGTGATTAAATATCGAAAATTCCTTTTCTGATATTTTGTCTATTTCTTTATACTTCTTAATGGCGGTATATACATCTGGGTTTTTTGATGCGAGATTTGGCGCGGAAAACAAAATATTAATTTCTGTGTTTGAGATGGCATGATAGGGAAATGTTTTTGAGCAGTCTAGGCAGAACCAGTTATTGAAAATATTGGGGTTATTTTTGGCAGTATTTACGGGTATATTTGCACACATGAAATGATATAAATGTTTGCATAATGTACATTTGAGGTGATTGGTAGGGACAAGGGTATGGCATGAAGAACAGTTTTTTGATATGTTTGTTTTAGTTTTTGTGTTAGATGTAGTGTTCATGGTTATGTTTGAGTTAGAAGATTAAGGAATGTGAACTATTGAAATTCAACTAATTGTTCAAGATTACTTACTTGATGTACTTTTTCATCCTTGCACTTGATATACACCTTGCAGTCTCTTGTCCATGTCGAGATGATCTTCCCTTGTTTCCTCATGTCGCGTGCTGTTTTGGCAATCTCTCCGGTTCGTTTTGTCAGGTGTTCATTCACGTAGACGCCCGTCCCCTTCAATTTCTTGGCGTTTTTCAGCACGTTCACCTTCGACTTTCTTGAAACGAATCTCACGATCACATTTTGGGTACCGTCCTGTTTTCTTTTTCCCAGTGTATGGCAAGCTGATATCTCTGTGTCTCTGATCTGTATTCCCTTGTTACTTAGAGAATGGATCACTTGATTTTCTACAATGTTCTGACCACTGTTATCTGCACTATAGTCGGAGTCACCTTTCACAGCTTCCGAATACGTTTTCACAATCTTTAAACCACTGATGATTATATCTTCTCTCCTCGTGTACTGCTCTAGGTCTTCCACTCTAGCTTGGAGATTAACTACAGTCGATTTGAGATATTGTATCTCCTGCCTTTGTTGTTTAACTATCTCTTTCAACTCGCTTAGGAACTGTTGGTCTTCTTTCCTTGCTTGCATCAGGAACTGTCTGTCCTCTTCTCTTGCTTTCACAAGACTCTCCACCATATCTTCAAGTTTCTTGGAGCTGTTGCTGTTTCTGGTATGTGCCATGTTGAATTATTTTCTCGTAGGGAGCGCTGAGCGGAGGGTGTGAAACTATCATCAGAGATGCTATCGAACATCATTTAGAAAGTAACCGTTTGATAAATGATAGCCAGCATGGTTTCAGACGGAAACGTTCTTGCGTGACTAACTTACTCGAATTCTACAACACAGTTGTATCGAATTATGACAAAAGAAACAATATAGATTTAATATATCTAGACTGCAAAAGCTTTTGATACCGTCCCACACGAAAGACTACTTACTAAATTAGCTTTACACGGAATAAGTGGTAGCCTATTAAGTTGGACTAGTAATTGGTTGAATGGTCGAAAACAAAGAGTTGTTTTAAATGGAAAAACTTCTAGATGGGAAAATGTTACAAGTGGAGTTCCTCAGGGTTCCGTTCTTGGGCCACTTCTATTTATAGTATATATAAATGATATAGACCATGGACTAAAATCTACTGTTTCCAAATTTGCTGATGATACAAAATTGTGCGGAATGGCAAATGATCACTTAAACCAATTAGATATTCAAGAAGATTTAGATAAGTTACAGCAATGGTCTGAAAAGTGGCTAATGAAATTTAACACGAGTAAATGCAAGTAAATGTACGATTACAAGTTATTTGGAAATTCGTTAACAAAAGTGGGTAGTGAAAAAGATCTCGGCATAATTATCAGTAACGACCTCAAATCATCCAAGCAGTGTATTTCAGCCTCTGAAAAAGCAAATAAGATTCTAGGACTGATTGCACGATCGTTTGATTTCAAAAGTCCATCACTCATTAACAAGCTATATAAATCGTTAGTTCGTCCACATGTGGAATATGCTGTTTCTGTATGGTCACCGAATCTCGATAAAGACATTGACAGACTGGAAAAAGTACAAAGGCGAGCCACAAAACTGATTCCAAATATAAAAAATAAATCATACGAAAATCGACTAAAACATATCAATCTGTTTTCCCTAAAAAAGCGAAGACTCAGAGGTGACTTGATACAGGTCTTTAAGATTCTAAAGGGAATTGACAACATCAAAAGTGACAAAATTTTCACATTGAATGAGAATCAGACAAGAAACAATGGTCTCAAACTATCCGGAAATAGATTCAATTTGGAAGTAGGTAGAAACAACTTTGCCAACCGTATAGTTAATGAATGGAATAAACTTCCTGCTGAGCTAGTGCAATGTAGTTCAATTTGAAGCTTTAAGAATCATTTAGATAAACACCTAAGCAAGATGCTGTAATGATTATAATTTATTTTATAATATTTGATTTTGCTTTATCATTTGTCGCTTGATTTTCATTTATTATTAGTTATGTGTCAATTCATTATTATTTGCTGTTTACCTGTTTGTTGGTTATTCAACTATACCTATGCAGTCATTTATGTATTTTGTTTGTTGCATAAATTATTATGTTTTTTTTTTTTATTGTTATTGTTCTATTATTATTATGATTTTTTTCGCATCCGACCTAGATATGGACCGGGGGTCTCCTGTCGGCGTGTTCTGCCTTTGTAATCCTTTGTAATATAGTACATATGTACTTTTATTTATTTTCATGTTTTTGATGTTTTATAACGTTTTAGGATAGAATTTTTTTTAATTTTAATTGCATTATCCAAATCAATTTCGGATAATCCCGTTTTTCTGATAATCCGCTTTCGGATAATCGGGGTTTTACTGTATAATCAAGATGCCGACGTCGGCATCATCGCGTACCCACTTGCTCCTCATGACGCCTACGTAGGCGTCACCGTATGGAAGTGGTTAACCTGATAGAAAACCTTTGGGGTTTAATGAAAAGAAAATTACGTGACATGGACACCTCATCAGTGCCATGGTTGGAATCCGCTATTCGCCAGCTCTGGGCCTCCATTCCTGAAACAACCCTCCAGAACCTTGCACTATCAGTTCCAGGACATCTCCAGAATCCACAGAGATTGATTATAAGACTAGTGATTTTTTCAGTAACTCTGATGCATATGATTATCTGGTAGGCATCATACTTTCTGGTGCTTTTTCAACCATTCCTTGAACAACTGATAAACTTAGACACCCAGTAGTCCTCTGGTGGAATGATGAATGTGCTTTAAGCAGAAAGATTACAAGAACTTTCTGTAAGAGATATTTGAGATATCCTTGTTTAGCCAATAGGATAATGTACAGAGGAGCTCAAGCAAAGCACAAGAAAATCTTTAAGAAATCATGGAGGGAATCCTTCATTAAATTTATTAGCGAGTTGAAATATGACTCTCCCCTACCTTAGTATGGAATAGGATTCGAAAGTTACAGGGAAAGTTTGCTCCATCTACTTTGCCCGTTCTCAAGATTAAAGACTCTTTTATATTGGATACAAGAGAGGTAGCAGAGGCTTTTGGAAGACACTGCTGATATTTCAAGCCCACTTCATTATTCACCTGACTTCAAAAGAATTAGAGACAAGAGCACGATAGTTCTTCCTACCAATACAAACTCAGAGGCATATATTCTTTTTACCTTGGATGAATTGGATCATGTTTTATCTTTATCCTCCCCAACCTCTCCTGGAGAGGATGACATTCTTTATTCCATGGTTGCTCATTTATCCATATTTTTGAAGAAATTCCTTTTAATTATGCTAAATAAATTTTGGCCATCTGGGTCTTCTCCTAAATCTTGGAAGATTTAAATTATCATAGCAATTGTAAGGGCTGGAAAAGACTCTAATCTCTCACAAGGCTACAGACCTATTGCTCTCACTAACTGCATTTGTAAGATCTATGAAAGAATGGTTAATATGCATTTAGTTTGGTTTTTGGAGTCTAAAAATCTTCTATCTAAGCATAAGTTTGGATTTAGAAGAAATAATTGCACTCTGGATCCCTTACATTTTATCACTCGTGAGATTCAGAATGCTTTTACAATTCAGAATCCAAGCATTGCTGTGTTTTTTGACTTGAAAAATGCCTACAATACATACTGGCGGGGAGGCATTCTGAAGCAACTTGCAGAGTGGGATATCGTGGGTAACATGTTCAATTGTTTATAGGATTTCTTGTCTGATCATTATCTAGAAGTCAGAGTGGGCTCTTGTTTCCCTTCTGCATATCTTCAAGAGGAAGGTATTCCACAAGGAAGTGTTCTGAGTCCTACACTCTTCAGCATAGCAAATAATAGTTTGTTAGAACAAGTTCCTGCTAGAGTTCATGGATTGGCTTATGCTGATGACTTTGACTTCGCTATTGTTTGCAGCAGATCGACAACATTAGAAACAGGCCAAAAGATTCAAGAGGTTATTAACTTATTAATAGCATGGGCTAATTGCAGGGGCTTCAGATTCTCTGCTGAAAAAACAAAAGCCATTAGGTTCTCTAGACTAAGACGCAAGGAAGAGATACCAACATTATTCTTAGAGGGTGTTATATTACCATATGAAGATCATGTAAAATACTTGGGTCTATTTTTGGAGAAAAGGTTGACATTCACTCATCACATAAATGAGGTCATGTGCACTGTTAAACAGCGACTTAATATACTAAAGGTAGTGTCTCACTTCAACTGGGGGGGGCAGATTGTATAACTCTAATAAGGCTTTACCAAGCATTGTGCCTTAGCAAAATCGATTATGGATGTCAAATTTATGGATCGGTATGTAAAACTTTATTAAAAGAGGCTTGATGTAGTTCACAATATGGCTTTGTGGATTTGTTCGGTAGCTTAGAGATTATCTCCAGTGGATAGCTTGTATGAGGACACAGGAATTCCCCCCCTTTATATTCGCAGAGAGGAATTAATCCTTAGATACGTATCTCATGTGTTATCATCAAAACAATATCCAAACTTCAGATATGTAAAGCAGCTGGTAGACAGAGCTCGAAGAAAAGGTACTCTTCCGAAACCTTTAGAAGTGAGATGTTAAGTTGGGGCAGAGGGGGTAGAACTTGTTCCTGTTACAATTGCTGAGGTTAAGCCTCCCAAATTTCCTCCTTGGAACTGATCTCCCATTGTAATTTGTCTTTTTAAAAACAAGAAAAATAGAACTGTTGTAGAGCTAAGGAGTGAATTTTTAGAACACTTATCAGTACATGGTGATTCAGTTTTTATTTATACTGATGGATCAAAATCCCAAGACGGTGTTGGTTGTGCTGTTGTATTTGATAGTATGGTTTTAAAGAGAAAGTTGCCTAATTTTAGCTCTGTTTTTACTGCTGAAATGCTGGCAGTCTACAATGCCCTGAAATTTGTTTTTAATTCTGTTTCATCTAATAAGAACGTTATTTTTACTGACTCTATGAGCATTCTATCCTCTGTAAGTAAATTATTGCCTCTTCACTATTTAGTTCAAGAAATACAGGATTGGTTGATTCTTATTAACAGCTGGAAGAAAATAAAAGTAAACTTTTGCTGGGTGCCATCCCATGTGGGTGTCACTGGAAATGAGCAGGCCGATGTTGCAGCCACAGCTGCTGCTAGGCTCAACCACATAACAGACACTAAAATCCCACATACAGACTTCAAGCAAGTAATTCATTGTTATGCATTAGAGATGTGGCAGGAACAATGGACAAGGCTGGACAGTCGTTACAAGTTAAAAGAGATTCACCCCTTGGTAAGCCCTTGGAAGCCTCATTCCTTGGACAGAAGATCAAGTATTATTTTAACAAGGTTAAGAGTTGGCCATTTCTACATTACCCATAAATTTTTTGTGGCAAGTGGAGAAGAAAGGATGTCCCCCCATTACCCCACTTGCAAAGTTGTTTTTACAATTAAACACATTTTAATTCAGTGCCCTGCATACTCTAATAAGCACAGGGCAAACTTTTTGATAAATTGATCTCTTTTAGAAGTTTTAGGGGAAGAAATGCATGTGGAGAATGTTTTAAAGTTTTTAAAAGACATCAATTTGTTTTATGAAATTTAAAATTGTGTATATGATTGCTTGTGTATGCATCTTGTTTTGATGTCTTTTTGTGAGCGCTTATTGCTTTTACTGTTTTACTTGATTGATTGATTTAATTGTATATGATAGATATACTCTGAATGGCCCACCGTCTCTGGCACTTGGCCTTCAAGCCAAAAATTTCATAAATCAATCAATCGTATATCTTCCCTTTAGAATGTCATTCATTCATTTTAGTAATTTGCTTCCCAATCTTTGAACATATGCTCAAATTTTCACATTTGTTGACTGAGGTACTTCTATCAAGACTATCAATCCCTTCTGGCTGTACCTCCTGATGGAGATGAGGGGGTTAATGGGTTTTGAAAATGGGCATTTATGTCCATCTTGCAGGACCACATGTAGGTACATGTTATTAGTTCCTTCATATTTTCTTGATTGTTGGAAACCATCCCATGCCTATCTCTGCTCTGGAAATGATAGTTTATTGGATGAAAAAAATATATATATACAGACGCTCCTCTACTTACGTTCATTCGTTTTACGTTTTTTCGATTTTATGTTTGAACTGACTAAAAAAAAAAAAAAAAAAAAAAAAAAAAATGAGTGAATTTTTTAGTTTAGAGCACTATCCGTAGTTCAAGCGATACTTACGCATGATGCTGCGTCCATTGTTTACATTGCACAAACGACAGACTGAAAGTGCCTTGCCTCATCCTCCTCCTCCTCCACCATCTCAATTTATGTTGATTGAATTTAATTTATTTGAAATTAATGTTATTATTTTACAATGTTATGTGCATAATTAATGATTTAGGGGTGTTTTGTAAGATACGGTAATAGAATTTACGGATGTATAGTACAGTAACAACTTACGTTCATTTTCAACTTACGTTCGGCTGTTCAGAACGTAACTAAAACGTAAGTTGAGGAGCGTCTGTACATATTAAGTGGTAAGTATTAAGGCAAATGCAGGTACGGTTAACTTTACATAGAAATTTTGAGGGGGAGGGATGAAAGTAAGTTGGACTACATGTAAAAGTTGTCACTATAAATTTATATCATAAATTTATTTTTACAGAGCTGAAATGGAAGATATACGACATGAGATTCTTTCTTTGTCAGAAAAATACTCCATAAAATGTTTAGAAACAGCTTCATTGGAAGAGAAGGTAGAGAGCTTAAACAAACAACTCGGTGAAATACATAAACAAGTCGTAGAACTTGAGTCCCGAAACAAACAACTTAAATCTCATCTCACCACCCAAGTAGCACAGCTTCAGGTGAGGCATTTCTATGTAGTGCTAGTGTATGTCTTATTTACAATTCTGCAGTAACAGTGGTTATATTTGAAATATCATTATTTTCATTCAGATATAGTAATGACTGTATACAGTAGTTGTGAATCTGTATAAAAGGGAATTAAAGGAAAGTTCAAATCTTCCACACATGAGGGTAGTACCAACCCTTCCAAGATATCAGTTGTTGTATTGTAACTTAATACAACCATAAGACCCCTCGATAAGGATACTTTTTTGAGTTACTGTTTATCAATATTTCATCTGTATATTTTATTCTATATTGTGTATACAATTATCTCAGCCAAAGGTATCACATTTCTCCTGTCTTTGTCCCTTTAGTAATGCCTCCCACTTTTTCTTGTGGCTACTCTCATACCCTTCTATTTTGTACCCAATTTACATCCAACATCATAGTTTTCTCTCTTTAAGTCTTATATTGTAACATTGAAATGGTTCTTCTGATAATATAGTAACCTGAGATATTCAAAACATGCTTCATTTCATAATTATTTTTAGATAACTATTGTGGATCAGTTTCACCCTGAAATTTTTTCACATGGTCAATTTGTATGTAACATTCTAACAACTGCAATCATCATGCAATAAGCTCAGAGTTGTAGGAATACTTAATCAGACATCAGTAATACATAATTAGTTGACACAGTTACTAAGAAATGAAGTAATGGACTACTGAAGAGATTAATATGTAATGGATACTGAGCATAGGTGCAAGAATATCAAACCTTACAGTAGTTACAGTTCTTCCTTAACACTGCATAGTGCTTGCCAAGCCACCCTGCGTTCCCCCACTACATCAGTCTCACAGTAACCATACTTTAAAAGGGGTAGATGACATTTTTGCTTCATACAAAAGCTTCATGGAAAAGATAAAAAAAAACACTAACAGCAACACCTCAGGACCAAATGTATATATTTAATATTTCAGAGAAGAGGATGTATGAATTATGGATATTCATAAGTTACAGAAGTGTAGTTTACATGCAGTAATACTGGATATTAACACCACTGAAATCATATGACCACAGTGAATTTGCTGAGGTGTGCCTACTAACCAGTAATCACAAACACAGCATGTGTGTGTACATCACTTGTATTTTACCTAGTTGTATTTTACAGGAAGAGAGCTATGCTTGTAGTCACCCACGTTTGTATCTTTCAGTATCCAATTTGATCTTTTATTCTTGTATGTTTTTTGCACTCGCTGTTTCCTCATTCAGTTTGCTCCAGATATCTACCACTCTGTGTGGGAAGCTATTCTTTTTCAGATCTCTTCTGTAACTATCCTTTTCTAGTTTTTTCATGTCCCCTTATTTTTCTTTTATCCCACTTTAATAAATCATTTCTATCAAGGACTTCCATCCCTTTCATAATTCTGTAGATGGTTAGTAAATATCCTCTTTCTCTTCTTTGTTCCAAGGTTGGTAGTTTGAGTTTGCCCAATCTTTGTTCATATGTCAATTTGGAGAGTGTTGGTGCCATCTTTGTCGTTGCTCTTTGAATTCTTTCTAATTTCTTTATGTTCTTTTAAGTACTAGGTGTCCATAGTGTCACAGCATACTCCAATCTTGGTCTTAGCAATATGACTAATATTTTCTTTTCCATTTCCTCATCCAGGTAGTCAAAGGCCATTTTCATTGATCTTGGTAAATTGAAAGTTTCTCAGACTATTCTGTTGATATGTTTGTCTGGAGCCATGTCATTGCTGATAATTACTCCAAGGTCCCTTTCCAAATTGACTTCTTTAACTTCCTTTGTACCAATTTTATATTGTCCTGATATCTTGTTTTTACTTTTTCTGAATTCCATTATACTACATTTCTTGATGTTGAAGTTCACTTCACACTTTTGACTCCATTCCCAGACTTTGTCCAGGTTTTTTTGTAGTGATTTACTATCTTCCTCTATGCTTACTCTCTTTAGTACTTTTGCATCATTTGCATAGAAGTTTATATAATATTCCACACCTTCATCCATGTCATTTATATATATGGCAAACATTATTGGAGCCAGTGTTGATGTGTCATATGTAGAAATGCAATTCTGACATCACCGATGCTTGTAAATGAACAAGGCACACAACACCAATGTTGACCAATTACACATGGGAACACCATCTCCTTACCTGAGAACTATATTTAGAATGAAAATAAACTATAAATTGTCTATAGATTGGAAACTACCTCTCATAGGCTCTACAGTAATGCTTTAATAACAATTAATGGTCCAGATATTGGTTTGCCTTCACTACATTGCTGCTCAAACTAGTCAGACAACAATTTATCTAATTTGGGAAATTGTGATTATCTCACAATTTTACCTTTTTTACTGACTTCTGAAGATAATGGTGAATGAATCTTGCTTTCACTTTGTTGAACTTCTGGTAATACTAGGATGAGGTGGACACAGTGAGTTTCTTGTGACCTTCATACTGTACCCTCTCAAACTATGATAATTTTAATGAATGTTATGATAAAATATATAAATAATAGAAAGTTATGTTAATTTAAATCGATGAGATTTGACTAATGATTGATGAATCTCTTACTAATTTTAATGACTCAGTGAAAAGTTACTGGTTCCATTTGTAGAGTGTATCACTTAATGAATGTTATGATAAAATATATAAATAATAGAAAGTTATGTTAATTTAATCAATGAGATTTGACTAATGATTGATGAATCTCTTACTAATTTTAATGACTCAGTGAAAAGTTACTGGTTCCATTTGTAGAGTGTATCACTTAATATAGAGACATTGATCAAATAAGAAGAAGAGCAAATAGTACAGAAAAACAAGAATGTGTACCTAGTTGTATTTTACAGGAAGGGGAGCTATGCTCGTGGTGTCCCGCCTTTGTATCTCGCAGTGTCCACCTTGCTCTTAAATTTGTGTATGGTTTTTGCACACACTGTTGTTTCGTCCAGTTTGTTCCAAGTGTCCACCACTCTGTGTGGAAAACTGTTCTTCAGATCTCTTCTATAACTATCTTTTTTTAGTTTCTTTCCATGTCCACTTGTGTTTTTCTTGTCCCAATTTAACAAATCCTCTCTCGAGTATGTCTGTGCTCTTCATGATTCTATAGATGGTCAGTAGGTCACCTCTCTTCTTTGCTCCAAAAATGGTAACTCCAATTTAGCCACTCTCACTTTATGTGACAAGTTTGAAAGGGCTGGAGCCATTTTTATGGTTGCTCTCTGGGTTCTTTCAAATTTCTTTATATTTTTGGTACTGGGTGACCATAATGTCATCACATATAACAGTCTAGGCCTTATTAGTGCCATGCAAAAACTCCATCCAGTTTAGTAATTTACTTTGTATCCCTCCTATGTTTTCCAGTTTTCTTAATAATATTTTGTGTGGTACTTTATCAAAGGCTATTTATAAGTCTAGGAAAGTACAGTCAGCCCATCCATCCCATTCTTGTATTATATCTATTTGTCTTGAGTGGAAACAGATTAAGTTTGTGGCACATGATCTTCCCTGTCTGAATCCAAATTGTCTCAGGTTGTTGTTGTCGTTCCGTAGACTATCTGTCCAAGCAGTCCCATCTCCCCAAGGAATGCCACAGCCAAAACTGGGTTTTCCCACAAATCCTTTATAGAGTGTATGTTGTGTTGTTTGCATGCATGATTGTGTATAATGCAGTCTTCCATTATGTGTTGTTCTTGTTGTTGTTGTTGTCGTTCCCTAGACTGTCTGGCCGAACAGTCCCGTCTCCCCAAGGAATGCCACAGCCGAAACTGGGTTTTCCCACAAATCCTTTATAGAGTGTATGTTGTGTTGTTTGCGTGCATGATTGTGTATAATGCAGTCTTCCATTATGTGTTGTATGGTATGGGGTGAAGTGTTACATCCTGGGCAGCTGTTCACAATGTGGGTGGTGGCCACACCGCAGTCTGGCCAGGTGGACTCTGTCCTTTCATGGGAAAGAGGATTCAGGAGGGTGGATATCAGGGGGTCTGGCATGCAGCAATGTGTTGTCTTTCAGTGTGTTAATGGAGCGGTGAGTGATATGATTATGAATATGTTTCCGGAGGCTGGTATTTGGTGGTTGTGGAGGAAGAGAAGAGAGTATCTGTGTGTGATACAGGTCTTTGGGTGTTGTTTTAATGTTTCTTGGTGTGTGAGGGTGTTCTGCTATGTAGTGTAGCGGGTGTGATGTGTTTGTGGTGGCTGCGGCAAGTGTTTGTGTGCGTCTCATTTCGAGGTGGTCCTTGACATTTGTTTCATGGTGTAAATGGTCTGTAGGTGTTGTATTTGTGCAGCCTATAATTGTTTTTAGGGCTTTGTTTTGTATGATTTGAAGGGTGTTGTGGTGTGTCTCACTGAGATTAGGAACCCATGCAGGACTCGCATAATTCATCACTGAGTGTATGCATTGTTTGTATATTGTTGTATTAGTTTCTTTGTTTTGTCCAAATGTTGTTCCAGTGATTGACTTAAGTGGGTTAAGTCTAGGTGTGCATTTGTTTTTTATGTTTGTGATGTGTTGTTTGAAAGACATGGATGTATTGTATGTTACTCCAAGAATTTTCGGTGTGATTGTGTGTGGTATTAGAGTGTTGTTGATGTATAGATGAGGTATGTATTTGTGTTCTTTTGTCCAGTTGGTGAGAAGTGTTGCTGTAGATTTGGTTGGAGCTATTTTGAGTCTGTGATGAACCATGTGTTGAGTGTATCAAGGTATGGCTGGATTATTTCTGCAGCTTTGTCTGTGTTACAATGTGTGAATGTGATTGATATGTCGTCTGCGTAGGAAGAGATTTGTATTTCTGAGTTGTCTGGTGTGGGTAAGTCATGCATGTATAGATTAAAGAGCGTGGGGGATAGAACAGAGCCCTGTGGTACTCCATTCTTAATGTTTCTGATGTGCGATGATTGGCCATTATATGACACGTAAGCATTCCCACCTGCCAGATAATTGGCCAGCCATGTTTTGGTGTTATTGTGCATGTCTGTGTTATATATTTTATTTGTTAGGTTGTGGCGGGGGGATAGCATCAAAAGCTTTACTAATGTCTAATGTTATAAGAAGTGTTCTGTGGTGGGGCCTATCTGAATTGATGCCATCTAAAATTGTTTGTGTGAGGTTTATCAGAAGAGTGTTTGTGGAGTGTAGTGGCCTAAAACCGTGTTGTGAGTCAGCAAGGGGAATATGTGGTGTGACAAGTTTAAGTATTAGGTGTTCAATGATTTTAGAGGGGGTGCAGAGAAGTGTGATTGGGCGGTGCGATGTTGGGATTGTTGGGTCTTTGTTTGGTTTTGGAATGGTGATTATTTTACCATGCTTCCAGATGTCGGGTATAGTGTTGTGTGAATAGCTGTAGTTTGCAATGTTTGTGAGTGCGTGTATACCTTGTGGTCCAATGTGTTTTAGGTGGATGTTACTTATGTCATCAGGGCCACAGGCAGATGAATGCTTGAGGTTATGTATTGTGTTTTGTCTGACTGTCTATGAAGGATGTATAGTCTGAGTCTGTGGAAAAGTCTTCCTTACATCAAATGGTACGTCAGTCGTCAGGTTGAGAAGTGAGATGGCTTGTCTGTATTTACCTAGTTGTATTTTACGGAACGAGAGCTATGCTCATGGTGACCCAATTTCGTATCTCTCCGTATCCAGTTTATTCTTAAAATCATGTATAGTTTTGGCACTCACTGTTTCTTCGTTTAGTTTGTTCCAGACATCAATCATTCTGTGTGGGAAGCTTTTCTTTTTCAGGTCTCTTCTGTAACTGTCCTTCTTTAGTTTCTTTTCATGTCCTCTTGTTTCTCTTCTGTCCCATTTTGATAAGTTGGCTCTATCGAGAATTTCCATCCCTTTCATAATTCTGTAAATGGTCAACAAATCACCTCTTTCTCTTCTCTGTTCCAGTGTTGATAGATGTACTTTCTCCAATCTTTGTTTGAATGTCAAATTTGATAGTGTAGGTGCCATTTTTGTTGCTGCTCTTTGGATTCTTTCTAATTTTCTTATGTTCTTTTTTGTGCTAGGTGCCCATAGTGCTGCAACATACTCTAGTTTAGGTCTTATTAGTGTAACCACTATTTACAATTTTTTCATCCATGTAGTTGGAGGCCACTTTCGTTGATCTTAATAAGTTAAGTCTTGTGGAGAATATTATGACTTCCGACAGATTTCCCATCTCTTTTAATACGAATGTTGACGGTATAAGTTAGTCTAGGTGACCACCCCACCGAGTTAATACTGGGATACTCTGCGTGAACTTGTATACAACTTTCAACACTACAAAACTATGTACCTGTGAAGGGCAGGGAACTCATCGAACCCTGAAACGTATAATGGCATCACAAAGCATCATGTATCTTTATGAATATGTAATTATTTCCATTATTCATATTGGTTTGAATATTTCATTGAACTAAATTTGTGACTTACCGTGGCCTTGGGGCCACTTGGAAATCTTCTTCGTCTTTGTTTTGATTAATGACGGTGATGTGCGCGACGAACTTCGGGCGTGGCATGGAGGGTGAGTATGGGAATGGGAAAGGATAAAGGTATGTTGAAGGGAATGGTTCTCTCACAGAGTCCCCTCTGGTTTAAGACACGCTTCGTCGTATATGCACTTCACATGATATATATGAGGTCTGTGATTGGAGTGAATTCATATCATCCCCTAGTCACGAATCACTAACAGCTCAATTACATTTCTTGTCTCGGACTTGTCTTGTCCTCAACTAGTACTCAACTCCTACTCAACTTGAACTCAACCACGCAACTACATTGTATGGGCGCGAGAGGGGCCTCTCTTGGTCCCGAACGCCTAGTGACCTTTGACCTCTCGTTGCCAAGGGTCTATGGGAAGTACAACTTCACCTTAACTGAAGTGAAAATGTTGCACGATACATATTATATATAATCCCCATGCATGGGAACTATAGATGGGTAATGCACCAGAACCAATACTCAAGACGGAGAAGACACCAAGTGGTAAATAAAATGATTAACCACTTCACTACGGGACTTAAATCTCGCGGGCAGCAGCCGATGCCAGCCGTACGACGTGTCGTAATAATAATCGCATCATAAAATATAGTCACCGCTTATATCGATCGTTCTCTCTTTCACCCGCGAATTTTGAAAACCACAGAGAATGGGATTCAGAGCACATTTGGGAGAATGTAAAAACACAGGGGCGACTACAATAAATATAATCAAGACGCCGATATGGCAGTGTCGCGAATCCACTTGCTCCTCATGACGCCTATGTAGGTGGCACCGTATGGAAGGGGTTAATAATGAAATGACATATCGGTAACTCGACATTCCTGAGAGGGGTTAGACAACCGGCTTGTGGTAACTAAGGGGAGTCGAGTCCTTGCATAATGTTTTATATAATGTTTTCGTATATAGAAACAAAAATGATAGGCCACTCTATCTAAATGGAAAAAGTAATACTGTATGATCTGTTATGCATGTTTTCATATACTAAGTTTCTAGAATACAAATTTCATACAGCTTGATATGCTTAATTGCTGTATTTCAATCTTAATCCTAATTCTACAGCTATCAATTCACTAAATTAACTGAGGCCGTAACCACAGATGTCTATATTAATATGTAATAATAGTCTATTTACTCTAAAAAAAATGCCTCTGTCGGGATTTATTCCCGACACCCTCCGGGCGGCAAAGGAGCACATCTAATTACAATTGTGCATTGTCAATCAGTGATTGCCTTAATCTAATTGTCCTTCGAGCTGCTTGTCTCATAGGACGTACTGAAGGTGTCTCATCCTCATCAATGGATTCTCCACCTGAGGGTGCTGGCTCTTGGGAATGAATTTCCAAGGGAACTAGTTTGTCCAGGGTTCTTCTACTAATCATCCCGTTGCACAACACATCTACAATGCGTACATTATCTTCTTCATCTGGGTATAGTTTAACAATACGTCCTAATGGCCACTCATGTTGTGGTCCAAGTCTCTCCACTGTCACCACTTCTCCCACCTTGGGTGATTTCATTTGTATTGGTTTCGAGGAGCCATAATGTTTTTCTCTCAGGGAAGTCAAATAATCCTTTTTCCAAATTCTTTCAAAATGTTTGATAATTGATGATAGACAGCTGTGTCTTGCAATTAATTCTGTATGTCCCAAGAAATCGGGGTCAGACGTGTCCGACGTTACCAGTGGTGGATAGGGGTTTATGGTTCTTCCATACAAAAGGTGATTAGGAGTTAAGGATTCTACGGGTCCTTCTTCGTTGAGGTAGGTTAAGGGGCGATTGTTCAACCGTGTTTGTACTTCCCGCAGAATTGTTTCCAACTCCTCCCGAGTCACTCTCTTCTTATACAAGACCTTCTTCAGACATGACTTATTTAACTGATCATGCATTCATAATAGCCTCCCATCCACGGTGCTCTGGGGGCTATGAATTTCCATGTTATGCTATTTCCTGTCATATATTCAGAGACGTTAGTATGGTCTAACATCTCCTTGAAGAACTTGGCTCCAGCAACAAAATTGGACCCATTGTCCGAAATTACTGTTCTCAGGAATGAATACATTGCACAAAATCTCCGAAAGAGGTTCAGAAATGTCAGAGCCGACATATCTGAGGCTAACTCTAAGTGCACCAGTCTACTTGCTGTGCATGTGAATAAACATATGTAATATTTGTGGGGGTTTCCATCCTCCGTCCTTGTGAGTGTGATAGGTCCTGAATAATCTATTCCTATGTGAAGGAAAGGACGCTCAATTGTCACACGCTCAACAGGCAATGGAGGTGGACCCGGGTATTCAAATTTCCTACCCTCAACCCTCTTACAAGTCACACAATGACCCAGTATGGTCTTGATGGTTTGACGGCACTTTGGCATCCAATAGTACATTCTAACATGTAACATTGTTTCCTGAGTGCCTCCATGCAGGCACCTTTCATGTGCATGGGTGATAAACAAATATGCTAAGTGACTTTTAGTTGGGATGAGGATAGGGAACTTGGTATCATGATCAATAGAAGCATAATTCAAACGGCCTCTGGAGCGGATAAGACCAGAAGACTCCTCTTTGTACAGACCTAAGTCTTTGATAAATTGTCTATTATTCTTATTGAGAGTATCCCTCCCATTCATCAGAAAATTATGAATACTAGGATAATGAGTCTTCTGAACTATCTGGATCCAATACACACTAGCCGTTGGTAATGAAATATTGGGATTACACTTTCTTATAAACCTAAATACAGGTAGTCGTTGACTTACGACCGAGTTCGGTTCCGACAGACAGGTCGTAAGTCGATCTGGACGCAAGTCGGTCTATATATATATATACAGTATATATTACCCTTTATATAATATATATATATATATATATATATATATATATATATATATATATTGTATATTTAGCATACTGAAATAATCTTAGCATCTTTGAACTATGTTGTATAGTATTTTTAACCTTTTTATAATTTCATCTGATTTTCTTTGGGAAACGTAGCCTAGGCCTAAACATATTGAATAAAATCCTATCATCTTTGACCTATGATATTTAATACTGTATTTGTTAACCTTTGTATTATTTTACCATCAGACTTTCTTTAGGAAACGTATGCATACTGAATAAAATCTTGTTATCTTTGAGCTACGTTGTTTAATATTCATTAACTTTTTATAATTTTCGTTAGGAAACGTAGCCTAGGCCTACGCATACTGAATAAAGTCCTGTCATCTTTGACCTACAAATCCTTTTTTTGTTGGTTACATTAAAATCATTGTAAAGCAAAATTAGAAAATAAATATTTCGAAACGCATTCTTTTCGTTTACGTACTGTACCGAAAATATTGTTATAGACAAAAAACAAAAGTTTACTGTTACATTACAACAAAACATAAAAATACAAAATGCTGTGCAGAACATTTTGTCATCGACGACAGACTAGGCATAAAAAAATAGTTACATTCTATTAATTGCAAAACATAAAAATACAAAATGCAAGGCAAAATTAGGATTTTTTTTCAACAAAACACATTCTTTTCGTTTAAGTACTGTACCGAACATATTGTTATCGACAACAAACTAGCCTAGGCATAAAAATATTGTTATATTTTATTAATTGCAAAATATACAAAAATACAAAATGCAATGCAAAATTAGGAAACATTTTACTTCAAACAAACAAAATGAAAGAATATTTAGCTGGCTGGGATGCTGACGCTGCCGGCAGCCTGCGAAAACTATCGTACTCCCGTCTCGCAGCGTGCGGAGTAATGTACTGCACTGCCAGGCATAACATTGCAATTGTATTACTCTATTAAATGTTAGATATTATTGCACCATCTCGTGGTCGTAAAGTTGATCAGTTGTAAGTCGCATAGGTCGTAAGTCGACGACTACCTGTATATAATTGGTTATCCTAAGCATCTTATTAAGAGATGAGTATTTTGTATAGTCAAATAAGGGTGTAACCTTCAGTAATTCTTGGGTTATCTCTGAGATTATTTCACACACCAACACATTTGGTTTCTGTGTAGGCCAGTGTTCTCTGAAGGGTAGCCATAACGGGCCTCCAGTCCATATCTTGGCTTTCTTAAATTGTCTGATGCTAATTCCTCTGGTAACTAAATCCGCTGGGTTTTCCTTGGAGGGTACATGCCGATATCCGAAGGATGACCCTAGACTGCGGATGTCTGCCACTCTGTTTTGCACATATGGGATGTTGCTTTTGTCATTCCTGATCCATTGCAAGGCTGCTTCTGAATCGGACCAGATAATCACCTCTTTAATACGTTCTAAGAGATTCTGTAGGTTATATGCAAGTTGTGTGCCCAGTTGTAGGGCTGTCAATTCTAGTTGCGGTAAAGTAATTGTGGTTTTGTTCTTCAATGGAGCAACCCTGGCCTTTGAGGTCAAAATAACCGACTGGTTGTCACCAATAAGATAACTGACTGCACCATAGGCTAAGGTGCTAGCATCAACAAATACATGTAATATCACTTTATCAATGTTACCACAGGATATGCATGGGAACTTGAAAGAGGGTAGCTTCTTAATTTCCTTGGCCAGTTCATTCCACCTTTCCAGATATGAAGTAGGTAAACATGAATCCCATCCCACCTTTTCTGTCCATGCTTCTTGATTAAGTAATTTTCCTTTGATAAGAATGGGGGAACAAAGTCCTAAGGGATCAAAACAAGTGGATACCAGCGAAAGAAGTTGGCGTTTGGTCACATATGACAGTGATGTAAACCTACATTCCTTTAAGGATAGAGTGTCATTAATAATGTCCCATTCTAGACCCAATACTGTGACTAGGTCAGTAGGGGGAGAGACCAAAGTATTGTCCTTTTGGATTAGTTCTCTCAATATTTCTGAGTTGCTATTCCATTGGGCCAGAGACATGCCAGCAATAGTTAGCTCCTTGTTAGCTGCTTCATATATCTTTACTATTTCCGTCTCATTATTCGTTGTCCCCATCAAATTGTCTACATAGAAGGAAGAGGACAATAATTCTGCAAATGGTGATTTGGAAAGTTTGAAGTGATGCTTCAAAGTCATCTGTAACAGAAAGGGGCTGCATGTGGCTCCAAATAACACAGATGCGAAACGATAAGTTCTAAGTTCGCTACTATCATCCTGAGGGTTTGCTGGCCATAAAAACCTTGTGAAATCTCTATGATGAGGTTGCAGACCTAAACGTAGAAAGGCCTTTTCAATATCTGCCACAAATGCAAACTGGTTGATCCTAAACTTGATTAGGGCATCACCTAATTTTTCTGTAAGTGAGGGACCAGTTAACAAACAATCGTTCAACGAGGCATTTGCCCTTGAACTTTTGGCACTGCAATTGTACACAATCCGTAAAGGGGTGGTTGCAGACTCTTTGCGTACCATATGATGAGGTAAATAATGAGTATTAGTGTTCACTATTGGATCAAAAACTTCTTCAATAACTCCCGCTTTTAATTGTTCCATGATAATGTTGTGATAACATTGCAGTAGCTCCGGTTGATTTTTAAATCTTTTCCTTTGATGATGCATTTGCCCTAAGGCAAGTCCATAGTTATGGGAGAGGAATGGATGGTTCGTCTTAAAGGGAAGTTCCACCCAGTATTTTCCTTCCATATACTTTACAGTTCCTTCATAATGTTTGAATGCCTTTACATCATTTGGGGATTCTTGGTTCGGGTTAATACCCATGACATCTAAATCCCACAATTTATGTATGGGATTACAATCAGTCACTACTGCCTCGCATATAGTGCGTGGTTCAATCAGTAATGATGGTTCACTCACCTGCGGGGTCAACAGGTTGACCGAGCAGGATGCAGGAGTTTCATCGCTGTGATCAGGTATGATACCATAGATCAAGTGCCCACCTGGGGACTGCATAAGATCCACTTTGTTCACAGTGGTCGTTCCATACAAGAAACGTCCAATGAAATCACCCAAGGTGGGAGAAGTGGTGATAGTGGAGAGACTTGGACCACAACATGAGTGGCCATTAGGACGTATTGTTAAACTATACCCAGATGAAGAAGGTAATGTACGCATTGTAGATGTGTTGTGCAACGGGATGATTAGTAGAAGAACCCTGGACAAACTAGTTCCCTTGGAAATTCATTCCCAAGAGCCAACACCCTCAGGTGGAGAATCCATTGGTGAGGATGAGACACCTTCAGTACGTCCTATGAGACAAGCAGCTCGAAGGGCAATTAGATTAAGGCAATCACTGATTGACAATGCACAATTGTAATTAGATGTGCTCCTTTGCCGCCCGGAGGGTGTCGGGAATAAATCCCGACAGAGGCATTTTTTAGAGTAAATAGACTATTATTACATATTAATATAGACATCTGTGGTTGCGGCCTCAGTTAATTTAGTGAATTGATAGCTGTAGAATTAGGATTAAGATTGAAATACAGCAATTAAGCATATCAAGCTGTATGAAATTTGTATTCTAGAAACTTAGTATATAGAAACAAAAATGATAGGCCACTCTATCTAAATATTAATATGTAATAATAGTCTATATACTCTAAAAAATGCCTCTGTCGGGATTTATTCCCGACAAGTCTCTCCAAATAATTTATTGACATGTTTATCATGTGTCAAGTCAACTGAGATGATCACTCCCAGGTCCCTTTCTGAATTGACTTTTTTGACTTCCTTGTTTCCAATTTTATATTGACCTGATATTCTATTTTTTATTTTTCCAAATTCCATTATGCTACATTTCTTAATGTTGAAGTTCATCTCACATCTCTGACTCCATTCCCATATTTTGTCTAGGTCTTCTTGTAGTGATCTGCAATCTTCTTCTGTTCTTACTCTCTTGAGTAATTTGGCATTGTCAGCAAAGAAGTCCATGTAACAATTCACTCTGTCATCCATATCATGTATATATATGACAAACATTAAAGGAGCCAATACAGAGCCTTGTGGGATGCCACTCTTCACAGCTTCCCAGTTCGAATTTTTGTCTCTAAGTACTACTCTCATTTTTCTCCCAATTAAGAAATCCTTCATCCATTCCAGTAGCTTACCATGTATTCCTCCTATAATTTACATTTTTCTTATTAATTTTTTATGTGCTACTTTGTCAAATGCCTTCGGCAAGTCCAAGAAAGCACAATCTGCCCAGCCATCTCTTTCTTGTATTATCTCAATTAACCCCTTCCATACGGTGCCGCATACGTAGGCGGCATGAGGAGCAAGTGGATATGTGAGGCTGCCATATCGGCGTCTTGATTATATTTATTGTAGTTGCCCCTGTGTAATGACCATTTTCTATGGTTATTAAAATTCACGGGTGAAAGAGAGAACGATCGATATAAGCGGTGACTATATTTTATGATGCGAGTATTATTACGACACATCGTACGTCTGGCAGATAATGCTGCCTGCGAGATTTTGGCCCGTACTGAAGAGGTTAAGTTTGTGGTACACAATCTTCCACTTCTAAAGCCAAACTGTTTAGGGTTTACTATTTCATTTTCTTCCAAATGTTTGGTCCATTTGTTTCTGATGACTTTTTCGCATATTTTTGCTACTGTGCTTGTAAGGGATACTGGTATGAAGTTTGTAGGATCTTCTTTATTTCCTCCTTTATATATTGGTATGTTTGCATCTTTCCAATCTTGTGGTACCTTTCCTTCTTTGAGTGAGAAGTCTATTATCATGTATAATTTGTCTGTCAGTTCATCTATACACACTTTCAGTATCCAATTTGCAATTCCATCTGGTCCATGTGATTCCCTGACATCTAGTTTTTTTTTGGGGGGGGTCTCTTATTTCTTTTTGTGTTACCTTTATTTCTTTCATTTTTTGGTGATCTTTCTTGTTGTCCTTTCCAAAATTGTGAGCTCTCAATTGTAAAAACAGACCTGAAATGTCTGATCATAACTTATGCCATTTCTGTGTCATCTATATATATTCTTTATGTCCTTCACGCAATTTAACTATTTCATGTATATCCTTTAGTTTTTCATTTATATATCTGTAAAAGAGTTTAGGTTGATCCTATATTTGTCCATTATATCTTTTTCATAATATTCTTTTCTTGTGTATATTAACACATTCACTCCTAAGTTTCATATATGTTTTCCATTTGGATGTTTTTTTTTGTCTTTTTTACATTTTTTCCAGGCTTTGTCTCTTCTGTCTGTAGCCTCACTACACCTTTTGTTGTACCAACACTTTATATAAATCTCTGTTTCTTTTTTGGTACATATTTGTCAATTCCTTCCTTGTACTTTTCTTTGAATATGTTCCATTTGTCTTCCATCTTTGTTTCCTCTTTAGAGAATTTGTCCCATTTTGTATTTTGGATTTTTTTTCTTAGATTTACAAAATCCGTTTTGTTGTACATTAAAAGAATGTATAGATGAACTAATGGACAAAACACACAAGATAATTGATTTCTCACTCAAAGAAGGAAAAGTACTACAAGATTGGAAAAATGTAAATATTGTACCAATATACAAAGGAGGGGACAAAGAAAATCCACATACTAATAGAGTTCAAACTAAAAGAACAAATTGATGTGAGAAGAAATGAGAAACATAGTTAAGGAAGACTAAAGTACAACAAAATTGATTTTGAAAAACTCAGACAATTTTTTCAAAATGCAAACTGGGGAAATTTCTTAAATAAAGAAACAAAGATGGAAGAGAAATGGAACAAATTAAAAGAAAATTATAAGGAGGAAATTGACAAATATGTACCAAAGAAGAAACAAGAACGAGTGTACATAATGAACTGATATAACAAAAAGTGTAGTGAGGCTAAAGACAGAAGAGACAAAGCCTGGAAAAGATGGAAAGACAAAAAAATGACCAAATGGCAAATATGCATCAAACTAAGAAACGAGTGTAAAAATACGCAGCAAAGAAAAAGAAACTATGAAAAGGACATAATAGAAAAATGCAAGGACCAACCTAAACTATTCTACAGATATGTAAATGACAAACTAAAAGATAAATGTGAAATAGTCAAACTGCGTGAAAGAAATAATGAATATATAGATGAAATAGAAATGGTTGAAATTATGACCAAACATTTTAAATCTGTGCTCAAAATTGAAAGTTCACAAACTTGGGAGGAAGGACAGAAAGATCCCCCCAATGAAAGAAATAATGGTGACACAGAAAGATATAAGGGACCAAATAAAAAAAACCCTTGACATCAGAAAATCACATGGGCCTGATAGAATTGCAAATTGGATATTAAAAGAATGTATAGATAAACTAACAGACAAAATACAAAAGATAATTGATTTCTCACTCATAGAAGGAAAACTACCACAAGATTGGAAAAATGTAAATATTGCACCAATATACAAAGGAAGGAACAAAGAAAATCCAACTAACTATAGACTGGTCTCCCTTACAAGTACAATAGCAAAAATATACAAAAAAGTTATCAGAGGTAAATGGATTAAACATTTGGAAGGGAGTAATATACTAAATCAAAAACAATTTGGATTTAGGCATGGAATATCATGTACCACAAACTTGATTTGCTTTTACTCGAGGCTAATAGAAATAATACAAGGGATGGATAGGCAGATTGTGCCTTCTTAGATTTACAAAAAGCATTTGACAAAGTACCACACAAAAAGCTACTAAGGAAAATTGAAACAATAGGTGGAGTACAAGGAAAGTTATTGAAATGGATGAAAGATTTCTTCAATGGGAGAAAAATGAGGGTGGTACTTAGAGACAAGAACTTGACCCGGGAAGAAATGATAAGTGGAGTCCTACAAGGTTCTGTATTGGCTCCAATAATGTTTGCCATATATATAAATGATATGGATGAAGGTGTGGGATGTTATATGAACTTCTTTGCATTCAATGCAAAACTACTAAGACTAATGGACATAGTGCAAGAAAGAAATGGATGGGCTGATTGTGCATTCCTAGACTTGCAAAAAGCCTTTGACAAAGTACCACACAGAAAATTACTAAAAAAAAAACTGGAACACATAGGAGGAATACAAGGGAACCTACTAAAATGGATGGAGGACTTCCTGATGGTTAGAAAGATGAGAGTAGTGCTCAGAGAAAAACATTCAGATTGGAAAGGGGTGATCAGTGGAGTACTGCAAGGATCTGTACTGGCACCAATAATGTTTGCTATTTATGTCAATGACATGGACGAGGATGTGAATTGTGACAGCTTCTTTGCAGACGACGCCAAACTGTTAAGGAAAGTAGAAAGTTATAAGGACTGCGAAGCACTGCAGAAAGACCTGAATAAGGTATGGAAGTGGAGTCAGAAATGGGAAGTGGACTTTAATGCTAAGAAGTGTAGCATAATGGAGTTTGGAAAAAGTAAAAACAGAATATCAGGAAAATATACAATTGGAACCAAGGAGGTAAAGAAGGTAGGATTCAAAAAAGATTTGGGGGTAATTATCACAAATGACTTGTCCTATGATAAACAGATTAACAAAATTGTTGGGGAGACTTACAACTTGCTAAGATCAATAAAAGTGGCATTTGCATACTTGGACAAAGACATGATAAAAAAAATATTGGTTACATTGATAAGGCCTAGACTAGAGTATGCGGCGACATTGTGGTCACCCAGTACCAAAAAGAATATAAAGAAAATAGAAAGAATCCAAAGAGCAGCAACAAAAATGGCACCTGCACTTGCAAACCTATCATATGAGGAGAGATTGGCTAAACTGGAGTTACCGATGCTGGAGCAAAGAAGAGAGGTGACCTACTGACCATCTACAGAATCATGAAAGGCACAGAGACACTCGATAGAGAGGACTTACTAAACTGGGACAAGAGACAAGAGGACATGGAAAGAAAATAAAAAAACAGCTACAGAAGAGAACGGAAGAAAAACAGTTTTCCACATAGAGTAGTGGACACTTGCAACAAACTAGATAATGAAATACTATGCGCAAAAACAATTCATAAGTTTAAAAGCAAACTAGACACTGCGAGATACAAAGGTGGGACACCACGAGCATATCTCCCCTTCCCGCAAAATACAACTAGGTAAAATACTAAAGAGAGTAAGTACAGAGAAAGATTGTATATCACTACAAAAAGACCTGGACAAAGTCTGGGGATGGAGTCAAAATTGTGAAGTGAACTTCAACATCAAGAAATATAGTATAATGGAATTTGGAAAAAGGAAAAGCAGAATGTCGGGGCAGTATAAAATTGGTACAAAGGAAGTTAAAAAAGTCAACTTGGAAAGGGACCTAGAAGTAATTATTAGCAATGACATGGCACCAGACATACATATGAACAGAATAGTCAGAGAAACTTTCAATTTACTAAGATCAATAAAAGTGGTCTTTGACTACACGGATGAAGAAATGGTACTACCTGGATGAAGAAATTGTAAAGAAAATATTAGTTACATTGATAAGACCAAGACTGGAGTATGCTGCAACACTATGGACACCCAGTACTAAAAAGAACAAAAAAATTAGAAAGAATTCAAAGAGGAAAGACAAAAATGGCACCCACAATCTCCATATTGACATACAAAGATTGGCCAGACTTGAACTACCCTCCCTAGAACAAATAAGAGAAAGAGGAGATCTACTGACCATATACAGAATTATGAAAGGGATGGAAGCCCTAGAGATGATTAACTAAAGTGGGATAAAAGAAAAACAAGAGGACATGAAAAGAAACTTAAAAAGGATAGTCATTTTCTTCATGTTGTTTAATGTCCAAGAATTGTATCTGCTTTGATAGCGCTTACTCACATTTGGTGGCACACTGCCCGTAAGCACACGAGGCAATGCGGTTGGACCTTTAGGAGATGATCCAACAAGAACACCCAGTTTTCTTTTGATTTTGCTGCTCATGGTTGCTATGATTTATTTATTTATTTATTCATTATTATTATTATTATTTTTTTCAGTAATCTCACCTCCATGCCAACTGGTTTCTGATGAGATATTTCTCTGTTGCCGCCTTATTCATTATATTCGGTGAAGCCCTATATCTATAGGGTGCCCAATGGTCCATGCTATCATTATGACGGTACCCCATATATCTGTGAGGAATTTCCCTGTTTGCCATCAGGGACGTTCCAGTTAGCAGTGGGTCCTGTGACTGTGCGTGTGAGCTCCTCTTTGTCTGATCTTTCTTACAAAACCTGTTTGATATGGGTGACCCTGCAGAGATTTTCTCTCTATCGACATAGCTTTTGTAGTCGTTAAGATTCTCAAGCCTATCCACCATGTCAAGGTGTCAACGTAGGAAGTCTCTCAGAAGACCACAGACTGGAGAGTTTAATGGAAAACTAGACAACATCAGGTGGGACTTCGTAGGACTGAGTGAATTCCGAAGAGTGGAAGAAAAACTGATACAATTACAAGATGGTCAGCATCTGTTCTATTATAGAGGTAAGGATAAAGAAAGATCTAGTGGAGTAGAATTCCTGATCAACTGAGAGGTTGCTGGTAACGTAGTCAAATTCAGTAGTTTGTCAGACAGGGTAGCTTGGATTGTGATTAGGCTGTGTAAAAGGTACACTCTAAAAATAGTTCATGTTTATGCACCAACTAAACAGAGTTCAGACAATGAAACTGAGTCATTGTATGATTTAAATCAGGTAATGGATCAAGAAAAAAGTAAGTACACAGTAATAGGAGACTTTAATGCTAAAGTGGGGAAGAAGATGGGAGATGAGACATGCATTGGAAAGTTTGGAGTAGGGGAAATAAATGAGAGGCGAGATGTTATTCAATTTTGCAGAGAACTACAACATGACCACTTTCTTCCAAAAGCGTGTAGGCCTTAAATGGACCTGGAGAAGTCCAAATGGAAAAACAAAGAATGAAATAGACTTCATATTTGGAGATGAGAGCAAGAGCGTTAGCAATGTTATAGTGATATAGTCAACATAGGTAGTGACCATAGAATGGTGGGTTGCACAGCTAAATTCAGTTTCAGTGTCAAGAGAAATAAACTAATTTCAAGAAAGAAAATCAGCCTTGCAAAGGTTAATGATAAGAAATTTCAGTTAAAAGTTCAAAATAGATTCAAAGCTCTAAGACCTAATGAGGGCATCGTGGAAGATATTAATTTGAATTTATTGAATATCATTAGGGAATTGGCAGAGAAAGTAGGAAGTACAAAAAACATTAGAGAAAACAAATACTTCAAAGCCACAAATGACCTAATTAAAAGAAGGACCATGCAGATTAATTAAAAGGCAGAGATTAGAGAAAAGAAAGAGAAACATGGATGAAATAGAGGAAGCTATTCAGAAAGGTAAAAGTATTAAAGGAACCAATGCAGACATGCTTTAGGAAGACAGCAAATGATATGTTTGAAAGATAGAAATGGAGAAATCATTAAATGCAGGGACAGAATGGTAAAAAGAGTAGAAGAATTTTACCAAGAGCTTTACTCATCGAAGACCATAATTGAGTCAGTAAATTCATGTATAGATGTTAGTAGTGTACCAGAGATTACAAAGGAAAAAGTAGAATTTGCTCTAAAAACTATGAAATGAGGAAAAGCACCTGGGGAAGTTGGTATATTGATAGATCTATTGAAAGACACAGGTAAATTAGCTCATATTAAATTAGCTCAGTTGTACACCCAGTGCTTACATCAAGAAAGTGTTCCTGAATCATGGTGCAATGCTACAGTGATTTTGCTTCATAAAAAAGGAGACCAGAAGGATCTTAGTTACTATTGACTGATTAGCTTGCTATCAAATGTATATAAAGTATTCTCCAAGATCCTTACAAATAGACTAAGTCAAGTTTTAGATGGAAACTAACCGAGAGTACAGGCAGGCTTTAGGAGTGGATATTCGACTCTAGACAATTTGCAAGCGATAAATCAACTAATTGAGAAAACAACGGAATACAATATACCTTTGTGTTTAGCTTTTGTAGATTACGAGAAGGTATTTGATTCAGTAGAACAAATAATACTAAACTCACTATGTAATCAGGGTTCAAACAAACAGATCATAAGAGTTTTAAAAAATATTTATGCAAAAGGTACTGCTGTAATTCAACTACATAAAGATTCAGAAAAGATAAAGATCGAGAAAGGAGTATGGCAAGGCGATACAATTTCACCCAAACTATTTGCAGCTTGCTTGGAAGATACTTTCAGAAGATTGAGTTATGAAAAGAAAGGTTTAAAGATTAATGGCAAATATTTGAACTACCTAAGATTTGAGGATGACATTATTCTTATTTCAGAAAGAGCAGAAGACTTGCAAGATATGCTGAGTGATCTAAACAAGGAATGTCTCAAAGTAGGTTTAAAAATGAATAAGAGTAAAACCAAAGTAATGTTCAATACGAAAGTTCAAAGTAAAGAGATTGTAATTGATGGTGAGAGTCTTGAAGAAGTTGAGGAATATGATTATTTAGGGCAGATGGTGAAAGTGATGAAAGATCAGGGTAATGAAATAAAAAGATGCATTACAGTTGGTTGGAAAGTTTTTGGTAAGTATAATAAAATCCTGAGAGGCTCTCTACCTTTATGTTTGAAACGTAAAGTTTACAATCAATGCATTCTGCCAACAATAATCTATGGGTGCGAGACTTGGAAACTAACGAAGGTGATGGAAATAAGACTAAGGACAGCACAGAGGAAAATGGAGAGATCAATGATGGGAAACACTGAGAGACTGAAAGAGCAAGTTGGGTGAGAGAGCAGACTAGAGTGAAAGATATTGTAAAGGCGGTAAAAGAGAGGAAGTGAAATTGGGCAGGTGGGTTGGTGCAAACGTCTGATGAACGATGGAGCAAGTGTGTTAGTGAATGGACACCGCGAGATAGGAAGCATGGAAGAGACCAGACACAAGGTGGAGAGACAAGATTGAGAAGTTTACAGGAGTGAAGTGGTAGAGGATGTCAAGGTCATGTAAATCATGGAATGCTAAGAAGGAGGCCTTTGTTCAGCAGTGGACTCAGGATGGCTGATTTGATTGTTTTGTCCAGCATGTTCCAATTGTCCACTATGTGGAAAACTGTCTTCAGATCTCTTCTATAACTATTCTTTTTGAGTTTCTTTCCATGTCCTCTTGTGTTTCTCTTGTACCAATTTATTGTGTCCTCTCTATCAAGTATTTCTGTGCCTTTCATGATATTATAGATGGTCAGTAGATCACTGCTCTTCTTTGTTCCAAAGTCAGTAATTTCATTTTAAGAAGTTTCTCTTCATATGACAGGCTTGAAAGGGCTGGGGCCATTTTCGTGGTTGCTATCTGGATTCTTTCAATTTTCTTAATATTCTTTTTGTTACTGGGTGACCATAATGTCACAGCATATTCCAGTCTAGGCCTTATTAATGAGACTAATATTTTTTTTAAATTATTTCTTCATCCAAATAGGTAAATGCCACTTTTATTGATCTTGACAAGTTGTAGGATTCTCCGACAATTTTGTGCCCCCTGGGGCTAGGGGATGTAGTTTAGAATATAGCCCCCGCCACGTCGGCTGCGTGTCGTAAGAGGCGACTAATGCCGATCCCCGGGCGAGGCTCTTGTTTTCCCACACAGGGCTTTCTCTTAGACTTCCTTTTCCACTCTTCTCTCCTCGTCCGCTTGCTGTCCCCTCCCTCCGACCTAACTTTCAGCCGCCCCTCTCAGTAGCGGCGCTACCATCCTACGGTAATGCGTCCCTGCCTATAGGTTCGTTGGTGGCAGGGTATCATGCCACCTCGAAGGGCACCTGCATTGCAGCACGGTAAGCCGGTGCAGTAGGATTTCGATCCAAGTCCTAGCCCAGGCGTGAGGCTCCGACTGGTGCCGTCCTCCCTATCCTCACTTACAACTTGGCCTTGGCAGCCAATTATGAAAAAGTCAACCTCTTTTAGTGGAGTGGTCGGCCCCCTAAATCCGGCTCCAGCTGACGCGGCTGGTAAGACAGCGTCGTCTACCCCGAGTAAAATGCTCCTTGGCATAGAACATGCCCCAAGGCGCCTAAATTTTTTCGAGCTCATGAAGCTAGTTACCCCTTTTGGTACTGTCGAACGTATCTCTCTTCGTGTTAAGTCAAATTATAACAACTTTTATGTGCGTTTCGTAGCTCCATCGGAGTGCATTGCAGCCAGCGTTGCCCTCGATGGTAATAAAATCGTGGATTCGATCTTAAAATGTTCCATCCTAAAAATATCAAATATTGAGGAACAAGACGATGACTTCGTCCCTAATGATACATACCTTACCCCCGAGCTCCCTGAACGTCCCCATCCTTACGCTTTAGCCCCCGTGTATAGCCTAGTGACTGTCGAGGAGGGCAGTAACGATGTCCTAGTATTTAATATGATCAACAAAATGATCGCCAACCCTCCGCTCACTCCAGAAACCTTCACGCGCTTTGGTCGCAACACCTACCTAGTGAAGGTAAGACCCCACCAGGGATTTGTGCTCCAGGGTACGTCCGGAGATTTTTATGGCAGCGGAATCCTCAAGATTTCTCCATATGATGACT
Organism: Oratosquilla oratoria; assembly: GCF_046742065.1. NCBI lineage: Eukaryota > Metazoa > Arthropoda > Malacostraca > Stomatopoda > Squillidae > Oratosquilla > Oratosquilla oratoria. The sequence continues at coordinate 1,125,072 of NW_027467714.1, forward strand.
ATAATGGCTCAAAGGGTAAGATTTTTAACTCTTCCCTTAGTAGCCTTCCAGCCGCTACCCTCCTTAATATGTGCCCCCAGAACGTTTTGGATGCCCACGTAATGTCCAAGTATAGCCCAGAAGAACAAAAGTTTGTCCCAACGCCGCTGATAATATTAAAGTTCTCCGACCCGAATCCCCCAGACGTGATCGTGATTGGGCCCCACCGCTGTACGGTTAGGTCCTACGTTCAATCGCCGAGGACGTGCACCCGCTGCCTGCGGTACAGTCACTCCTCCAAGATCTGTGGTTCTCCTGCCCTCTGCCGCAACTGCGCCAAACCATCCCACGTCACTGAGGGTGAATGCTGCAATCTTGCGCCAGCCTGCGCTGCTTGTAATGGCACTCGCCGCACATTCTCGAAGGAGTGTGAGGAGCACTCCTAGCAGAAGCTGGTCTCGGAAACTGCGTACAATAACCGAACCAGCTTTCGCGGTGCGGCAGCCATCCTACGGGGGGGTCAGCGCCCCGCGTCTTATGCGTTGGCGATGAAGACTTCAGTAAAGGCTAACCCGTCGTCCCTTCCCTCATCATCACATCCGGATGCCACATCGTCCGCTGCGACCGTCCCTGCGCGACCCTCTCAATCTTCACGCCAGTCGACCTCCTAGCGTGTCGTATCTCGCATCACTGACGGCAATCTCATGCTTGTTTCTCCCCCTCCACATCTGACAAATACATCCGATCTCGGCACTCTGGATCCAGTTAATCCTTCTTCTCGACCCGTGATGTCTTCTGATAGATCACCGAAGAAGCGCTCTGAAACCAGTAAATCGCGATCGCCCCGGAACAACTCTAAGCCCAGTAAGTCATCAAAGTCTCCTACTAAGGTCTGTAGATCGCCCACACCATCTTTTGAGAAAAAGTCCCCCTCTTCGGGGCAATCGTGCTCTCAGCCTCCATTGGCGGAATCTATTGCCAACTCTTCATCAATAAATGACTTACCCCAGATGACATCCATCCATCTCCACCCCGTCGTCTGTGCAGGATGGGGAGATTCCTGGTGCCGAAGACGTTGTGATGAAGAGCCCAAGCAACTCCACAACTTCGCTTTTGGACCTTCCATCACTCCTGCTGTTGCCTAAACATTCCCCTGCCCTTTCCGGCAAGCAGCTTCCCCAGAAACGACCCCTGCCCGATGGTGACTCGAGCGACTGCCCATCCAAGACCACGCCCTCCATCACCTCCCTTTCATCCTCCTCCTTCAGTGTCCCCCAGATCCAATAAAAAGTTTACACAGCCTCACCCTATCAAAACCACGCCAGATCCGTCGAAGAAACAGCCGCCTTCTAATCCCGGTCCGTCTTCTAAATCTCCAGATCAAAGGCCGAAAGAAAGAGACCAGAGAGCCAAGATCATACCTCCAGAAACTCCTATGGGACGCGACTTTTGTAAACCCCATGATAGCCAGCTTAAGCCGTCCCCCGTTGGGGGGCGGCACTCTAATTAATCCTTCAAATTCTCACCTCCCACGACACTCCTTCAATGGAACATCCGACGTCTCCGTGCGAACGGGGAGGAGTTGAAGTGCCTCCTCCGTGAACACAACCCCGGAGTTGTCTGTCTAAAAGAAACTATGCTTCCCTCCAGTCACTATAATATAGGTATGAACTACAGGTTCTACAGTACCACTCCTGCATCTGGTTCTCCAAGCAGGGGTGGTGCTGCGATAGTCGTCCACGCAGGCGTTCAACATTCTGCCATCCCTTTGCGCACAACTCTCCAGGCGGCCGCTGTACGGGCCATCCTTAGTAAGAGCTACACGATCTGCTCCCTATACCTGCCGCCAAGCTCTAGCGTTCATGCTTCCGACATTCAAGAACTTGTCGATGCACTCCCACCCCCATTTATTATTCTAGGTGATCTGAAAGCACACAGTCCTTTGTGGCGTAGCTCTTCCCGTAACGAGAAGGGCCGCGCCATTGAAAAACTTTTAGAGGAGAGCGAGGTCTCCCTCATGAACGATGAAAACCCGACTTATCATAATATCTTTCTCGACACTACTTCTGTCCTGGACCTCGGGATCTGCACTTCAGCGGTCCTCGTGGACTTCTCCTGGAGGGTGTGTGCAGATTTACACTGCAGCGACCACTACCCGATAGTAGTTTCTCGTGTTTCTCCTCCCCCCGTCTCCCAGCCCTAAAGGTGGAAGTTGATAGCGGCAAATTGGTCACTCTTTGGGGAGCTGTGCTCCGGACTAAGTGACTTGCGCGTGGACGACCCGATTCAAGCTTATAAGCAATTCGTCTCGATTGTTCTTAACGCCGCCGATGGTTCTATACCGGTTAGCCGTCCGCCGATTGGCAGGCCGCCTGTTCCTTGATGGGACACCACCTGCTGGAAGCTTCGTGATACCGTTCGTTCCTGCTACTGGCGTTTCCGTCGCCTTCCGACGGAGGCCAGTAAGATGGTGTACCAGAAAGCGGTTGCGAACAAACGAAAGTATATGAAGGAGGCGAAGCGCATGTCATGGCAGAACTACGTATCGACCATTAAAACGTCGACGCCTTCGGCGTCAGTTTGGAACCGAGTGAAGAAGCTTTCCGGCAGGTACATACCATCTCCTCAGCCGTCCCTCCTTATAAATGACACTGTTGTCTCGGACCCGAGTGAGGTGGCTGAGGAACTCGCCACACACTTCTCCCGTATTTCCAGCTCTACTGCCCTACATCGAGAACTCCAGCTACCGGGTCACGTGACGAGTTTTGATGACCACGCTCCCACCGACACTGAAGCTTACAATCTGCCCTTCTCCCTTCGCGAACTCAAACACGCCATCGACCAGACGCTGAATACTAGCCCAGGCGATGACACGATTTGTGTCGACATGATCAGCCACCTTCCTTCGAAGGCTCTCACAACCCTTCTGGCGATATATAACAGGATTTGGTGCTCTGGTCTCTTAATTATCTTGGCGATCGTCTACGATCGTCCCCATAGCCAAGCCAGGCAAGGATCACCAGATCCCTTCTAGTTACTGGCCGATCGCCCTGACGAGTGTGTTAAGCAAGGTGTTTGAGAGGATTGTCAACCATCGACTTACCCACTACCTGGAGAGCGGAGACCACCTCACTCCTTGTCAGTTCGGCTTTCGCCGACACCGCTCCACCTTAGATCCTCTGCTCCGTTTTTCGACACACGTGCAGGATGCCCTAGTGCGCAACATGAATACCATCGCCGTCTTCTTCGACCTGGAGAAGGCGTACGACACGACTTGGAGAGGGGTTATCTTGATGAGCCTCCTCGAGATGGGAGTGCGGGGTAGGATGTTTTCCTTCCTTAGAGCTTTCATGTCAGATAGGACCCTGAGGGTGAATATCAGCGGGACATATTTGTCGCCCAAGCCCCAGGAGCAGGGTGTCCCCTAAGGCAGCGTCATCAGCCCCACCTTGTTCTTGGTCAGCATCAATGGGATAGTCCAGGCGGTTGCTGAGGCAAACACTTCGCTCCAGTGCTCACTCTTCGCTGATGACTTCCTTATGTACCTCTCCTCCATAAACCTTTTCACAGCAGTTATACGCACTCAGCAAGGTGTGAATGCTGCTACTTCCTGGGCCTCTCGCAGAGGCTGCCGATTCTCCTCATCGAAGACGGTGGCGATGCACTTTTGCAAGCCTCAACAACGACCACGCCAGAATGTTCCCCCACATATTATCCTGGGAGGCATTCCAATACCCTATGAACAGTCGACTAAGTTTCTTGGGGTCATTTCTAACCAGCACCTTACGTGGAACAACCACATCCTCAGTCTTAGACGATCTTCCCTCTCCGCCCTCAACATCTTAAAGGCGGTTTCTGGACGCGACTGGGGAGCGGACCAGCCTTCACTCCTCAGATTATACCACGCCCTCATAAGATCACGGCTGGATTACACGTGCCAGATCTATTCCTCGGCAAGTGCGACGTCCCTCCGCTCCCTCGATACAGTACACCACCAGGCTTTGCGACTGTGTACTGGTGCCTACCGTACCTCTCCTGTCGAATCCCTCTACGTCCTCTCTGGCGATTTGCTGCTCTCTAACCGAAGGGAGCCACTTTTACTCTCCTTTTACTTCAAGTGCATCTTTTGACGTGGTTAATAACATGAGACTCGGGGATACGTACAACACCAAAAGATCAGCTTCAGTCCCACCGCACCTACGCGCGCTCCGTCTACTTGAGGAGGGAAGCGGCTGCCCCCTTAAGGTGTCTGAGTCCAGGAACTTTGATACCCTGCCTTGGTGCAGGCCCATTCCTGAGTTCTGCCCCATGGAACGGTCAAAAAGTGGGCACCTGCCCTACATCGTTGCTGCCTCGTTTGAGGAGCATAAAGAATTACATGCTGACTCCATTGCGGTCTATACTGACGGGTCAAAATCTCCCGCTTGTGTGGGCTGCGCAGCCGTTACATCATCTCAAACTTTCACGGCAAAATTACCCTTCACCTCATCTGTTTTTACGGCTGAATTTTACGCAATTTTACTCGCTTTGAAGCATTTTATTTTTAATTCAGATTTTAATGATTTTACCATTTATAGCGACTCTCAATCATCAATTTTAGCACTTACTAGTTTTATTCCGTCCCACCCCGTGATATCTGAGATCCAAGAGTGGCTAACGAGAACAGAAGCCAGGGAAAAAACTGTCCGATTCTGCTGGTCCCCCGGACACGTCGGTATCATTGGCAATGAGAAGGCGGACAGGGCGGCCAAGTCTGCGGCGGCCCCTCCCTTACCATCGCGCGGGGACTCTCCCTTTTCCGACATCCGCACTACCATTTCCTCCCGCGTGCGTAGAAAGTTTGACACCACTTGGGACAATATTAGAACGAACCAAAAGCTACGGAGCATAAAATGTTCTGCAGATCGCTGGCCACTCCTTTCCCACTACAACCGTTTTTATCCGAAACTTTTAAACCGTTTACGTATAGGACATACAAAAGTAAATCACGATTTTTTTTTTTTCTCTTCCCCGGATTCCCCCTTCTTGCGTGAGGTGTGGCTCCCCCTTTTCCGTTCGTCATTTCCTGCTCGAGTGCAAATACTACGAGCCTTCCTCCTGACCTCCGTAAGATGCTTGGTGCTACACCCATGATACAACCCCTTGTAGGATTTTTAAAAGACATTAATTTGTTTTATTTATTTAATTTTAACTGTGTTCTACCTATTTATTGGTAGTCTTACTTCTTGTGTAGTTCGCTGCTTAATGTCTAGGTTTCGTGTATATTTCGTAGGTTATTTTAGTAATTAGTCAGGCAGTAACATTGTAGTTGTTTTAATTTGTAGAATTTTAATGTTTTAACCTCGTTATCTATTTTATCCTGTGGCACAAATGGCTTAATGACCCTGTGCCGGGCTTTTGCCCTCTCTAATTAATCAATCAATCAATCCGACAATTTTGTTTATTTGGGATAATTACACCCAGGTCTTTTTCAGATCCCACTTTCTTTACCTCTTTAGTTCCAATTATACATTGTCCTGATATTCTGTTTTTACTTTCTCTGAGCTCCACTATCCTACATTTCCTAATGTTAAAGGCCACTTCCCACTTCAGACTCCATTTCCAAACCTTGTACAGGTCTTTCTGTAGTGATTCGCAGTCCATTTCAGTTTTCACTTTCCCCAACAATTTAGCATCATCTGCAAAGAAGCTCGTATAACATTCCACATCATCATCCATGTCATTCACATAAATAGCAAACATTATTAGAGCCAATACAGATCCTTGCTGGACTCCACTAATCACCTTCCAACATGAATACTTTTCTCTGAGTACTACTCTAATTTTTCTACCATTCAGGAAATCTTCCATCCAGTTTAGTAGGTTGCCTTGTATCCCTCCTATTTATTTATTTTTTTTTTTTTTGGTATGGTACTTTATTAAATCTAGAAAATCACAATCGGCCCATCCTCCATCCAGTTTATTAGGTTGCCTTGTATCCCTCCTGTTTTCTAAATTTTTTAATAATATTTTGAGGTACTTTGTCTAAGGATTTTTGTTAGTCAAGGAAAATACAATCAGCCCATTCATCTCTTTCTTGTATTATATCAATTAGTCTCGAGTAAAAACAGATTGAATTTGTGATACATGATCTTCCCTGCCTGAATCCAAATTGTCTCAGGTTTATTATATTGTTTTCTTCCAGATGTTTTACTCGTCTATTCTTCTTAATTTTCTCACAAATTTTGGCTACAGTGCTTGTTAGGGAGACTGGTCTGTAATTAGTTGGTTCTTCCTTGTTTCCTCCCTTATATACTAGTACAATGTTAGGATTTTTCAAGTCCTTTTGTAGTTTTCCTTCTTTGAGTGTGCATTTTATTATGTTGTATATTTTGTCCACTAGTTCTTCTTTTCATTCTTTTAGCATCCAGTTTTCAATTCCATCCAGGCCGTGTGATTTCCTAACATTACTCCATTATTTCTTTTTGTGTTATTATTTCTCTCATAGGGGGAGATCACACTTCACTTCCCTTATTCCAATGCTATACTTTTTCTCTAGTGAAAACAGACTTGAAATGATTGTTCATGACTTCAGCCATTTCTAGATCTTCTGTGTATTCTAAATTTCTTTGGTGTAGTTTCACCATTTCCTGTTTATTTTTAAGTTTACCATTCACATATCTATAGAATAGTTTGGGTTGATCTTTGCATTTTTCTATAATGTCTTTTTCATAGTTTCTTCATCTCAGCACACTTTTACATATTCATTTCTATAGCTTGTGTATATTTGCCATTTTCCATTTTTTTTTTTATCTTTTCTCCATCCTTTCCAAGCTTGGTCTCGTCTATTTTTTGCCTCACTGCATCTTCTGTTGAACCATCATTTAATGTACACTCACTCTTATTTCTGTCTTGGCACGTACCTATTCACTCCTTCATTATAGATTTCTATCAAGATTGCCCATTTCTCTTCCACTTTTATCTCTTCAATGTAGAATTTTCCCCAATTTGCATTTTGAAGGAATTTCTTAATTTTTTCAAGGTCCATGTTGTTATACATCAATCTTCCTTTTCTGTCCTTTTAATTTCTCACCATATATCTTCCTTTAGCTCAGCCTCTATTAGTATGTGGTCACTCTTTCCAAATGGTGTCTTGTATTCTACTTTATCTACAATTTCAGGTTCTGTTGTATTAAATGAAATCTCTGTGGTTCTTCATTACTTCTGTATCTGGTATTTTCATTGACCCATTGTGCCATTGTATGTAATGCACATAGGTAAAAATAACAGTAAGTACGATTACAAGTTATTTGGAAATTCGTTAACAAAAGTGGATAGTGAAAAAGATCTTGGCGTAATTATCAGTAACGACCTCAAATCATCCAAGCAGTGTATTTCAGCCTCTGAGAAAGCAAATAAGATTCTAGGACTGATTGCGTGATCTTTTGATTTCAAAAGTCCATCACTCATTAACAAGCTATATAAATCATTAGTTCGTCCAGATTTGGAATATGCTGTTTCTGTATGGTCACCGAATCTCATTAAAGACATTGACAGACTGGAAAAAGTACAACGGCGAGCCACAAAACTGATTCCAAATATAAAAAATAAATCATACGAAAATCGACTAATACATATGAATCTGTTTTCCCTAAAAAAGCGTAGACTCAGAGGTGACTTGATACAGGTCTTTAAAATTCTAAAGGGAATTGACAACATCAAAAGTGACCTAATTTTTACATTGAATGAGAATCAGACAAGAAACAATGGTCTCAAACTGTCCGGAAATAGATTCAATTTGGAAGTAGGTAGAAACAACTTTGCCAACCGTGTAGTTAATGAATGGAATAAACTTCCTGCACAGGTAGTGCAATGTAGTTCAGTTCGAAGCTTTAAGAATCATTTAGATAAATACCTAAGTAAGATGCTGTAATGATTATAATTTATCTTATATTGTTTTTGTTTTGTTATCATTTGTCTGTCTGATTTTCATTTATTATTAGTTATATGTCAAGTTATTATTATTTACTATTTACCTGTTTGTTTATTATTTAACTATACCTATGCATTTATTTATGTATTTTATTTGTTATTTACATTATTATTGTTTTTATTTATTATTTTATTATTAATATGATTTTTTTTCGCATCTGACCTAGATATGGATCAAAAGGTCTCCTGTCGGCATGCTCCGCCTTTGTAATCCTTTGTAATACATTTCCTCATAGATCCTCCCTACCCTTCACTGTCATCTCTCAACAGATTTCTTTACAGTTAATATTCCCCAGAAGTACCAAATTACCTCCATCCTTTAGTATCTCATTTAATGAAAGCCTTGTATCTTCTAACATTTTTGAATGCTCATTCTCTTCCCAAGAGCCTGTTTTTGAGGGCACATAAATCACCACAAACTTTCTATTTTTCCATGTCTCTGTCTTCGACTTTTATCATGATCATTTCTACATTGTTTTTACCCTCGGTAACCTTCATCACATTCAAGTTTTTCTTGGCCAAGAACATGATTCCTCCATGTTTCTCGTTTCTATTTTTAATCCAATAATTGCATAACCCATGTCCAACACTATTAGGTGGTATTGGACCCCTTATTTTCATCTCCACAATTTCCATGATGTCTGGTTCTTCATCTGACAGGTAATCATTTAGTTCATTCAATCCTGAGATTAATCCATAAATGTTAGTATAGGCCACTTTTAATTCTTTTCTTTCTCCATCTTGTTATCTTTTTTTGTTTAACCCACTCTGATGTACCATTTTCTCATCATCATGTCTTATGACCCTCCAATAGAACTCCTTGCTTTTGGTCTCTGTTCTCTTTGCATTTTTTCCTTAGCTTCACCTTTTAGTAATTTCTCTTTTTCTATTTCCTCAACACTCACTTGTCTTTTTATCCATATCTTGTAGTGCTCACTCCTTGCCAACTTATTTGCTTTTTCTAATATGACTTCCACCATTTGCAATCTTAGTTTTATCTCTAGTAGTGTATTTCTTTCCTTAGAATATTGTCCCATTCTTATATACTTCAATATCTTTTGCTACTTCCAGGTCACCATCTTGTATTTCTATAAGAATTGATATTGCTGTTTCTTTTTCTGCCTTCTCTCTCATGTACCTCACCAGACCATGTTTTTTCCCTTAGTCCATGTACCACAATACATTTTTTCTATTCACTGAATCTCAAACCCAATTTTCTTTTTATTTTATTACCTGAATTATTGTATCTTTTGCATTTTCCTACATCTCTTGTACTATTTCTTTAAAGTCAATTTCTTAATTTTCTCTGTTTTCATTCTATTAAACTTTTGCATACATTCATCACCTAAGTTTTCTTCAATTCTTTGAGTCATTTCTTGTATTTTGTTATTTACCTCTTTTTTTTTTAAGTTCTCACTATTACATATACATATACCAAGGCTTTTTCCCCCTTACAAGGGAGGTAGCCAAAAAGGAAAAGGCATAAAAACATTCCCACCCATTCCATCCCTGAATACACTCCACACCCCTCCACCCTCCCTCTTATCTTACCACCTTTTGGATGACTGGTCATCCCTACACCTTGTCCACTGCCCTGGGTCAGAAGCAGTGTCGCAAGACACAGCACATCCACAGCAAGGCCACTTCATTAAATCGGCGACCCCCCCTCTCCGTCCCCCTATGCATAAAGGAGAAGACGGGGAGAAATTTCTTTGGGCTGCGTCAAATTTTGCTCACATATACTACCTCACCCCCCCCCCCATCCCCCCACCCATTCCACCTCATGCATCACATCATCATCCATATACAACCATTCTCCATTCACCCCTGTCTTCTGTCCTCTCCCGTCCTTCCTCAACAGACATTCCCCTCTTCCCCAAAACCCCCTTCACCCCATCCATCCACCTCATCCTAGGAGGTCCCTTCATGTTCACTCCCTCCACATCTGCCTTCCATACCTCTTTTACTAGTCTTTCTTCACTCATTCTTTCTATGTGTCCAAACCATCCTAATACTCTTTCATCAACCCTATCTCCCAACTCCCTTTCCACCCCTGTTCTCCTCACCTCCTCATTTCTCACTCTATCGAGCCTAGTAACCCCCAACATACTTCTCAGACACCTCATCTCAAACACATTCAAGCTCCTTCTCTCTTCCTCTCTTATGTTCCATGTTTCTGCCCCATACAGTGCTGTTGGCACAATCACTCCTTCATTCAGTCTCCTCTTCGCATCCATTCCCAAATGTCTATTCCTCATTACACTTTTTAATCCACCAAGGCATTTACTCGCTTCTCTCAATCTACATTCTACCTCCACCTTCACTCCACCTTTTCCTGCCACATTTGCACCCAAGTATCTAAAACTATCCACTTCCTCCTGTGGCTCTCCCTTAATGCTCACTTCCAGACTACTGCCACTGTCACCCCTTGTACATCTCATCACCTTACTTTTACCCACATTTATCTTTAGCTTTCTTCTATCACATACTCTCCCAAACTCTGTCACCAACTTCCTCAATCCCTCCTCCAAACCTGCCACAAGCGCAGTGTCGTCAGCAAACAACAACTGGCTCACCTCCCACTTTTCTCCATTTTCTTTGACCATCTCCAATCCCTGACCCACTACCCTTGCATTTGCCTCTCGCACCACCCCATCCATGTATAAGTTAAACAGCCAGGGCAACATAACGCATCCTAGACGAAGTCCCACCTTTACCTCGAACTACTCACTCTCTCCATTTCTAATCCTGACACAAGCTCTACTACTCTCATAAAAACTCTTGACAGCTCCTAGAAGCTTTCCTCCTATCCTGTATATCTGCATAACCTCCGACAGTGCCTTTCTGTCTACCCTATCGTAAGCTTTTTCCAGATCCATAAAAGCCCAAAAAACATCCTTCCCCTTTCCTATAGCTTTCTCACATATCTGTCTTACCACATAGATCTGATCTACACAACCTCAACCCATCCTAAATCCACACTGTTCCTCACCAATTACTCCCTCTGTCCCTCTCCTAATCCTCTCAATCAAGATCCTCCCATAAGCCTTCCCAACTACACTTAACAAGCTAATCCCTCTGAAAATACTACATTCATACTTGTCCCCTTTTCCCTTGTAAAGAGGAACTATACAGGCACTCCTCCAGTCCTCTGGCACTCTACCCTCTCTCCAGCAAACATTAAATAACCTCAGCAGCCAGTCCACCATCACTGTACCTCCTTTTTTTTAGACATTCTGCATGGCATCCATCCAGACCAGGTGCCTTACCTGCTTTCATCATCTTAACAACTGCCTTCACCTCATCCTTCCTTATTTCTCCTCCATTTTCCTCACTCATCACGGTCATTTTCTTAACACTTCCCACTGCAGCTATCTTTCCCTCCCTATCCTCCTTCACATTTAGCAACTCCCTAAAATATTCTGCCCATCTTCCCCTTACTGCCTTCTCCTCCATTATCATCTCTCCATCTGCACCTTTTACCTTTTCTTCTCTACTTGATTCGCCTCCTCTTTTTCTCTTAATTTCTTTCCAAAACATCTTTTTATTACTTTCAAAATTTTCTGTCATACTCTTACCCCATTTTGCATCTGCTCTCCTCTTTGCCTCCTTTACCTTTTGCTTTACTTCTCTTTTCTTTTCTTTGTACCTCTCATATGACTCCCTCATCCTATTTTGTAACCAATCTGTGAAAGCTCGCTTCTTCTCTTCTACAACCTTCTTTGTTTCCTCATCCCACCATTCACTACCCCGTTCCTTCTATTTCCTCCTGTCCTTCTTGTTCCACAAACCATCCTTGCACACTTTGTGACTCCCTCCTTGAACCATCCCCATTCCTCCTCCACACCTAACTCTACTCTATCCTTCACTCCCTCCCACTCCTTCAGTTTCCTTTTGTATTTCTCCTTTTCCTTTTCATTTAAAGAGTTCACTCTAAGCACCTCCCTGCCTTTTGCCCCTTTCCTCTTTCTCCATCTGTCCTCCACTCACAACTTACCTTCCAAAAAATGATCTGATATATATATATATATATATATATATATATAATATGTATACAGGTAGTTCTCGTTTTGTGCGAGATATGGGTTCCTACAGGCTTCGCACAAACTGAAATCGCACAAAAAAAAACATATTTTCCCCATAAGAAACAATGGATAATGGGGGGGATGCGGGTTTTGGCCCAAAAAACTTCCATTTTTTGAACGAAAAACACATTTATTTGACTAATAAAGTGAACATGTTCTAAAAATGTATTGTTCTAAACCTATAAGTAACACTAATGTGTAAATAAAGTGTAAATAAAGCACCCATTAACACTCAACACGATGCTCCCTCACTTCTCACAGCCCCTCACAGTCACTCGCCATCTTCGTCTGTGCTGTCCACCTCCTCTGGCACATCCACTTCCACTTCCACTTCCCCTCCTATAGCTTCAGGGTCATCCACTTCCTCTTCCTCTTCTGTCACTGGTTGCACAGGCGGTTTATTGAAAAACTCCAGCATGGTGGTCTGGCGGTTTTTCTTTTGAAATTCAGTCTGCATTTGAGTGTAGCAGAAAAGTGTGTCCATACACTTTCTTGTGATTGTGGTGCTTCGTTCAACATTGGGGTCGTGTTCTTCCAGCATGGCAAAACCTTCTTTTATTTTTCCTAATGCTTCACTGATAACAGTGGCAGTGAGCGTCCGTCCTCCCTCAGCCTTGTCTGCCACTGCCGTCGCTTCTGCTTCTTCTCTTTCCCTCTTGTTCTCTTCTTCGATGTCCAGCAGGTCTTCATTGCTCAATTCTTGTCTGTGTGACTGAAGCAGTTGATCAATGTCCTCTTCCTCCACTTCATCAAGGCCTAAATCCTGGGCATAGCTGATTGTGTCCTTGTTTGCCTTCGAAACGATGTCGTCCACATTGAAGTCTTCGAAGGAATGAACAAACTGAGGACACAGTTTTTTCCAAACACCATTCAGACATTTCGTTGGCACTTCATCCCAGGACTGCTTGATAAAGGTTACAACATCTTTTATTGTAAAATTCTTCCAGAAATCTCGCAGCGTCTTGTTCATCTCGTTCGTTTTCTTTACTGCAGCAGCCATCGTAGACCTCAGGTAGCAGGACTTGAAGGTTTGAATCAGCCCCTGATCACAGGGCTGCAGCAGAGAAGTCGTGTTGGGAGGCAGAAAGGCCAGCTTGATGTTGTTGCTGAGATTTTCAAGACTGGCTGGATGACTGGGAGCATTGTCTACCAGCAACAAGATCTTGAAGGGGATGCCTTCCTTGTTGCAGTAGGCTTTCAGCTCGCTGTGCAACTTGTTCTTGTAGTAGTCACTGAATATTTTCCCAGTCATCCAGCCCTTCTTGTTGGCGTACCAATGGACTGGCAGGAAAGCCCGGTCATATCCCTGAAACACACAAATTATCCGAGAATTAAGGTGTGGCCACGCTCCTTTTTCTTAACAAAGAAAACGTATAAGCCAGTCGCTTGCATCACAAACTTAAGTATTTTTAATGTCACTTGTGTACACTTCACAAACCCTGATTAATTAACGGTATTAAATATTTTATTATTTAACACAATCAATAACAATAACAACATAAGAACTGTAGAATAAATAAATAAATATTAAATAAACCAATCTTACCTTAAGGGCTCTGGGGTTCTGAGAGTGATAGATGAGGACAGGCTTCAGCCTGCAGTCCCCCTCAGCGTTGGCCCCCAGCAGCAGCGTCAGGCGGTCCTTGGACGCCTTAAAACCAGGCGCCGTCTTCTCCTCCTGTGCGATGTACGTCCTCGCTGGCATCTTCTTCCAGTAAAGGCCGGTCTCGTCTACATTGAACACTTGCTTGGATGAGTATTGTCCTTCTTCCAGGGTCTTCTTAAGCATCTCTGGGAATTTCCTGGCCGATTCTGTGTCTGCTGATGCTGCTTCTCCGGTCATTTTGATGTTATGAAACCCGTGTCTTAGCTTAAATTTTGCAAACCAACCAGAACTTGCTTGAGAGGATGTATTTGGCCCGTCATTTCCTTCGATGTCGTTAATGAGGCTTTTAGCTTTTTCCTGAATGATGGCCAAACTAACAGGAATGCTGTTCTTGTTCTGGTGTTGAATCCAATTCGCCAGCATTTTTTCCATCCTCTCCATGGCCGACGATCTGCTGTAGGCTACCCTCTGCAATGTCCTAGACGAACCTGCTTCCACAGTTGCTCGTATTTTTGCAGCATTGTCTCGGACGTGCCGCAGTGTGCTCTCCCCCAATCCCAAGGCATGGGATATGATCGAAGTTTTTTGTCCTTGGTCATACCGGCTCAAAATTTCCATTTTCTTAGCCAGAGTGAGTGACTTGCGCTGTATTTTCTTAGCTGGAGGGCCGCTGCTGGTTCCAGGAGAAGATGAAGGACGTTTTGGGGCCATTTTGACGAATGAGTAAACTGGCTGGACTGGCTGTGACTGCAAACACACGAGAGGGCTGTAAACATTGAACTGGGAGCGGGAGCGGCCGCCTGTCGGCAGGCAGCGGAACTACGTATCTGGCGCACTGTTTGAAATGCGGTTGGGGCAAATCGCATCTTAGCGAACAGATCGCACAATTTTAATTAATTATAATATTTTTAATGTCGCATCTTAGCGAATTCGCACAAACAGAACACGCACAAAACGAGAACTACCTGTATATGTATGTATGTATAACATATATGTATAATATATATATAAAATAAGTTAAATGTACCCCCTTCCTGCCATACACCCATGGTGGTTTTTCCAACCCCCCCCCTCACTATTCCCGTATTAACAAATAAATGTGTGGACATAAGTCGTGTCTTCAACTAAATGTGAGGATATGAAGAGCAAAGTAAGGTCAGGGATTATACTTCCTATTATATTATAGGAAAGCCAAATTCCAAGGAACTAAATACCCATGGATGGCAGAAATTTTTCCATGCTCAAACCCCTAACCTTTCGTTGTTTTAGGCCTGCTAATATTATAGGTAACTGAATAATCTAGGAATTTACCTTTCCATTCAAACAGAAAGAATCTAAAAGGGACATATCTACCCAACTGAAAATTGTTGAGGATGATCTGGTTTTGAAAAAGGAAGAAGTTGCAAAATTAACACAGCAGCTGCAGCAGGCTCAAATGGTAAGTATATGTGGTATGTATTCAGGATGGTGAAAGATTATATTTTGATGTGCTTAGTTCCATAGAATTAGAGCAGATGATGAGTTTAGAATAAACTTGTAATGTAAACCTATAGGTTTATATTTACCAGTACTTTACATTTAATACTTTGATATATATATATATATATATATATATATATACACATATATATATATATATATATATATATATATATATATATATATATATATATATACATATACACACACACACAACATCAAGAAATGTGGTATAATGGAATTTGGAAAAATAAAAAACAGAATATTAGGACAATACAAAATTTGTACAAAGGAAATTAAGAAAGTCTATTCGGAAAGGGACCTAGGAGTAACTATCACCAATGACATGACACCAGACAAACATATCAACAAATTAGTCAGAGAAACTTTCAATTTATTAAGATCAATGAAAGTGGCTTTTGAATACATGGATGGAGAAATGGTAAAGAAAATATTAGTTACATTGATAAGACCAAAATTGGAGTACACTGAGACACTAAGGACACCTAGTACTAAAAAAGAACATAAAGAAATTAGAAAGAATTCAAAGAGCAATGATAAAGATGGCACCAGCACTCTTCAATTTGACATACAAAGATTGGACAAACTTGAACTTCCTACCCTGGAACAAAAAAGAGAAAGAGGAGACCTGCTATCCATATACAGAATTATGAAAGGTATGGAAGTCCTTGATAGAGATGACTTATTAAAGAGGGATAGAAGAAAAACCAGAGGATACCAAAATAAACTTAAAAAAGGATAGTTATAGAAGAGCTCTGAAAAAGAATAGCTTCCCACACAGAGTGATAGATGTCTGGAAGAAAGTGAATGAAAAAAGAGTGAGTGCAAAAACTATACAAGAATTTAAGGTCAAACTGGATGCTGAAAGATACAAAAGCGGGTTACTACAAGCATAATTCTCTTCCCGTAAAATACAAACTAGGTATATACATAGCCCAGATGATGTAAGTGAATCCTTTGCAGACCATTTAGCAAATATCTCTTCAAAAAATCCTTCATCTAAGTATTTTCAACATCGTATTCAAGAAGAAAATAATGAATTAAAATTTAGAACAACAAAAAATGAATCTTATAACCTGCCATTCAGCATGAAAGAACTCCTATCTGCTTTATCTTCATGTAACGACTCCTGTCCAGGCAATGATGAAATAACTTACTCTATGATCAAGCACCTCACTGTGGAGACCAATTTTTTTTTACTAGGTATAATAAATAGAATATGGAAAGAAGAGTCATGCCCCAATATCTGGAACATAGTAATAATATTGGCTTTCTTAAAACCAGGAAAAGATGATAAAATCATGACCAACTATCGTCCTATAGCACTCACATCATGTATATGTAAATTAATGGAGAAAATGGTAAATGTACGCCTAATCTGGTATTTGGAGAAAAATTGACTTTTTAACCCCACACAGAGTGGATTTCGTAAGATGCGATCGTGCACAGATGCATTGATAAGATTTGAGACATCAATTTGTGAGGCTTTTGCTAATAAGAAACACCACATCTCAGTCTTCTTTGATATAGAAAAAGCTTACAATACCACTTGGAGATTTGGCATCTTGAAAGTTATTCACAAAATTAGACTTGGAGGAGAACTTCCCATTTTTATTAAATCTTTTCTCAACAACTGAAGGTTCAAGGTCAAAATTGGTAATACATTTTCCTCAGTTCATGTTCAAGAAGAAGGAGTGCCACAGGGCAGTGTTTTGAGCATAACACTGTTTACATTATTAACCCATTAATGACGATAATTATCTAATCAGTAAAAAACTTTAATTTTTGCAGAAAATGTTTATTATTGACTCCCTTACAACTGTGAATATGAATGAATTAAGAAAAGTATATACAAGTTTGTTTTTTGACATGGCAGGTTTTCCTGCCAGTCGGCAGTAGAGAGATGAAAAACTTGTCACATCTATCAAAAAACACTATAAACTAAAAATACTCATTCAGTTTTAAACCAAAGCCTATTTGTGGCTATCTAATAGTGTTTCCTAGTAAGTAGACAGTAAATGGTAGCCTTCCATGCATTCAGGGTGAACAGGAACATCACACATTTCACACAAATATACTGTCCTCCTTGAACGCTGACGACACCATGAGTTTGGTTGGTCCCCTTTCACAGTCCAGTGTTGCTTGCCATTGTACCTTACCGTGTTCTTTGCCAGTCCAGCAGGGAGTCTCCTTGGTCCAGGCGACTTTTTGCTTTTGCCAGTCCCTTTCATGATTGCAATGGCAAAATGCCGAATGAAGTCTAGCAAACTGATGTTATTTCCTAGTTTCCTGAAAAGCATCCACGCATTCGTAACCTGAGCATTTATACTCCAAGCAAATATTGGCCACCACCATTTTTTTGAGTGAATGCAGATCCTGTAACAGGAAACTTGCTGATCAAAGAGATCAACACCACCCATATATTGGTTGTATACCTTTACAGAGTCTGGCATGTCAATCTCAAGGTGCTTTCTCTCACCCTTACTCCACCTCTTTGCTTTGTGAATGGGGTTCTGTCTAAACTTATTTGAAGCAACACAAACCACTTTGTTATCTTTCCACTTGATAACTGAAGTACAACCAGTAAATGCTTCCTCCATGTAGCCGCGGTTTTTCTTTTCCATTGATTTCTTTGGCATAAGTGGGGCTCCACAGAGACGATCTTCACGCAATGTTCCTGTCGCTCCTATACCTTGAACAGCAAATGTTTCAAGCAAAGGTAATGAAGTGAATAAATTGGCAAATACAACATGCTGACCTGCCTCTAATCCAATTTGGTTGACCATTTCCATCACTACATTCGGACCATGTCCAAGTCCCATGTCTGGAACTCGTGTACAGGTGCCACAGTATGGCTCAGAATGAAGAAGGAATCCGTCAGCAGTACATGCTGCCCAGACCTTGAAACCAAATCGTATTGGTTTACCCCTAATAAACTGTTTTGATCCATGTTTACTGTAGTATGGAATCATAACCTCATCTACACTGTAGAATTCTTGTCTGTACCTTGATTTGTTGACCTCATTCAGATGCCGGAAAATCGGGCGCACCTACAAGAAAGAACAGGACCCATGTAACCGAACATAACATAATACACAAGTACCAAACTTAAAGTTCTCCAAGCAAGATCATAATAAAAATATCTTAGATCATTGCTATCAAATATACTACTATAAGGTGGAAAATATATATCAGCTTTGATTGGTATATATGCATGTAATACTGAGTGACAATTCTAATTTTACCTTGTAAAATTTGTCCTCTGTCATTTTCATGTTATCTGCGAAGTGCAAGCAGCGCATGATTTCTTCAAAGGTGTCTCCTCTGATACTCTCCGATATGAGTTGGTCGAAGACATCAGGAGACTCACACCAATATAGTCTTCGAACTGGAAGCTTGTTGTACCCAGATATTACAAGGGTGGTCATGAATAAGATCAGGTTTTCAGTGTCACATTGTCACTTGAAAGAGATTTCTGTGCTGCAAACAACTTACTCTGTTCGCACACTTCATCTATCCACTTATCTGTCCAAAACAACTTGATGCAGTCCTCTGGGAGGCTGAGAGGATGTTGAGGGAGTGTCTGGTTCATCATTCATATCATCCTCTTGAACAATTGTAGCAATAGAAACTACCTCAGAAGACAAAATTCTCCATGGAAGATGATAAGGATTGCATGTGACTTCGTCATCTGAAGCATCTGAGTCACAATCGGTGTCCGCAGCACCATCCTCATGTGGTGGATTGATAGCTACTGTTGTGGCTTCACGATCAAGTTCTTTCAATATATCATGAATTTCATTCAAACTGAGACTGGAAACCAAGCAAACAAACAAATAAATAAAATAAATATCTACACGTTTTGTTATGCATCTTATTGTAGTTAAAAAAATTGAGGCTACAAAATGCTATGCAATTTATTGTCAGAGAAACTACATAAATCTATTCTTAATATCAGTTTCTCTGCATGTATGGTAACAGTTGATATATAATAAGGCATGAGTGCAGTGACACTTAAGTCACATAAAGAAATTACAGTATAATTAGCATTAAAAACTCTTGGCTAGAAGAATCGTTTATCTGAATGCCGAGCGGCATGAAATCCTGCCGGCAAATTATTTTTTAGTAATATCTCCGATAATAAACAATTTGCTGATAATTTCTTAATACAGTTTTATAAGGACACCATTCTAGAGTAAAATAATAATAGCTACTATTCTAAGAAAATAAAAAAAATAGTTCTACATACCTGCGTTTGTTGGGTGGTCGAGACATGTTTACAAGCGCCTTCACACTCCTGTGTCTACCACGTAACTGACACAGACTCGCGAATCAGAGCAACACCCGGGGGTGGTGACAAACAAGATGAAACCTGTAGGTATCTGCCCGAGTAGTGTTCAGTGCACTAGAACTGAATACAACGTGTCCTGCCTTGAATATAGGCAGTGGCAGAATATCCTGCCAGTCGTCATTAATGGGTTAATAAATGCTATAAGCTCTATAATCCCATGTGAAGTAATGCATACCCTATTTGCTGATGACTTGTCCATCTCTTTTGCAGCTTCACGAATGGTAATAGCTGTAAGAATGATACAATTAACTATTAATAGAATAGCAGATTGGGCTTCAAAATGTGGACTCAAGTTCTCAGCCTCAAAAACGGTAGTGATGCATTTTTGCCGAATAAGAGGTCTGTATCCTGATCCTGACTTATATTTATATGGACAAAGAATATCTTGCAAAGATGAAACACAGTTCTTAGGACTGATTTTTGATAAAACATTAACTTGGATCCCACACATTAAGAATCTAAAGGTAAAATGCTCACAAGCTCTTAATTTAATAAAAGTACTCTCTCACACCTCATGGGGAGCCGACAGGAAACATCTGATGATCACATACTTGTTAGTACTTGTTGGAAGATCCTACAGAACTGCAGGGTTTATCAAAGTGCTGATTTTTTTAAGACCAGTCATATACTTGTGGTCACAGCACAGACTGTTCATCAAATCCAGGAGAATCCTGAGCTGTAACCCATGTGAATGTCATCTGAAGAAACTCAGGGATGATGCATTTACCTAGTTGTATTTTGCGGGAAGGGGAGCTATGTTCGTGGTGTCCCGCCATTGTATCTCGCAGTGTTTAGTTTGCTTTTAAACTCATGAATGGTTTTTGTGCATACTATTTCATTATCCAGTTTGTTCCAAGTGTCCAAAACTCTATGTGGAAAACTGTTTTTCTTCAGTTCTCTTCTATAGCTATGTTTTTTTATTTTCTTTCCATGTCCTCATGTGTTTCTCTTGTCCCAGTTAAGTAAGTCCTCTCTATCAAGTATCTCTGTGCTTTTCATGATTCTGTAGATGGTCAATAGGTCACCTCTCTCTCTTCTTTGCTCCAGTGTCGGTAACTCCAGTTTAGCCAATCTCTCCTCGTATGATAGGTTTGCAAGTGCAGGTGCCATTTTTGTAGCTGCTCTTTGGATTCTTTCTATTTTCTTTATATTCTTTTTGGTACTGGGGGACCACAATGTCGCCGCATACTCTAGTCTAGGCCTTATCAATGTAACCAATATTTTTTTTATCATGTCTTTGTCCAAGTATGCAAATGCCACTTTTATTGATCTTAGCAAGTTGTAAGTCTCCCCAACAATTTTGTTAATCTGTTTATCATAGGACAAGTCGTTCGTGATAATTACTCCCAAGTCTTTTTCGGATCCTACTTTCTTTACTTCCTTGGTTCCAATTGTATATTTTCCTGATATTTTGTTTTTGCTTTTTCCAAACTCCATTATGCTACACTTCTTAGTATTAAAGTCCACTTCCCATTTCTGACTCCAGTTCCATACCCTATTCAGGTCTTCTTGCAGTGCTTCACAGTCCTTATCAGTTTCTACTTTCCTTAACAGTTTGGCGTCGTCAGCAAAGAAGCTCATGTAACAGTTCACGTCCTCACCCATGTCATTCATATAGATAGCAAACATTATTGGTGCCAGTACAGATCCTTGCGGTACTCCACTGATCACCTCTTTCCAATCTGAATATTTTTCTCTGAGCACTACTCTCATCTTTCTACCAGTCAGGAAGTCCTCCATCCATTTTAGTAGGTTCCCTTGTATTCCTCCTATGTGTTCCAGTTTTTTTTAGGAATTTTCTGTGTGGTACTTTGTCAAAGTCTTTTTGCAAGTCTAGGAACGCACAATCAGCCCATCCATTTCTTTCTTGCACCATGTCTATTAGCCTTGAGTAAAAGCATATTAAGTTTGTGTTGCATGATCTTCCTTGTCTGAACCCGAATTGTCTTGGGTTTAATATGTTGTCTTCCAGGTGTTTTACCCATCTATTCTTGATTATTTTCCCACAAATTTTGGCTATAGTGCTTGTTAGTGGTACTGGCCTATAGTTGGTGGGTTCTTCCTTGTTTCCTCCTTTATATATTGGTACAATATTAGCATTTTTCCAGTCATTAGGTATCTTTCCTTCTCCGAGTGAGCTATTTATTATGATGTGTATTTTGTCTGTTGGTTCTTCTTTGCACTCCTTTAGAATCCAATTTGCAATACCATCCGGGCCATGTGATTTTCTGACGTCCAGTTTTGATAGATGTTCTGATATTTCTTTTTGTGATGTTGTAAACTCACTCATGTGGGGAGATTGCTTGTTATTATCTACATCCCAATTTTGTATTTTCTCTCTGGTGAAGACTGATTTAAAGTGATTGTTCATGACTTCGGCCATCTCTAATTCTTCTGTGTATTCTTTATTTCCTTGGCGTAGTTTCACCATTTCCTGTTAGGTTTTAAGTTTACTATTCACATACCGATAGAATAGCTTGGGTTGATCTTTGCATTTATCTATAATATCCTTCTCAGGAGTATGCAGTGGCAATCTGTAATTGGTTTGAAGTACTTTACTCTCTTGAGGACCCTGAAGAACTGTGGAACACTTTCAAATATGAAACTCTGAGAGCTGCTGAGGAGTGCATTGGAGTGTGCCCAAGGTTGAGGAGTGGTGTGGTGCTGTGGGAGGCACAGGAAAGTGTAGAGTTAGGCTGTGCTGCCAG
The DNA here is from genome assembly GCF_046742065.1 of Oratosquilla oratoria. Classification (NCBI taxonomy): domain Eukaryota; kingdom Metazoa; phylum Arthropoda; class Malacostraca; order Stomatopoda; family Squillidae; genus Oratosquilla; species Oratosquilla oratoria. The sequence continues at coordinate 1,147,272 of NW_027467714.1, forward strand.
AATGGATGGGTACCTGGACCAATATAGGACTCAGAAATGGTAGCCTAGATCTCTTATGAGAATGGATAAGGAGAGTTACATCAGGGGAATTGATGTTGAGGGCCATTTTAATTTAAATTACCTCAAGCCTGCTTCTTGATTTCTTAAAACCTCCGCTCTAAATCTATGACCCATAGGAGAACAATCTGAACTGCTGATGGCGAAGTAGTGTCAGGTGTGGAGGGGTGTATCCCCTTTGCCAAGTACTTTGAATAGTTGCTCATGGGTAACCCTCCAAGTGGACAGTTGCCCCTCGATGGTGTTCAGGTGGCATTTCCTGATCCACTGATAGATGAATCTCTGCCCTCTCTGACAGAGGTCAAAGAAGCTATAAGTTGAAGTGTAGAAAGGCAGCTGAGATCTGCAATATCTGTGCAGAGTTGCTGAAAACTGGGGGTGAGGCCATGATCTGTGGATTGCATGTGGTACTATCTGCTGTCTGGCAGTCCAGTACCATTCCTTCTGACTTGAAAAGGGGTCTAGTTGTCCCCATCTGGAAAGGGAAAGGGGACCTGCAGGGCTGCAACAACTACTGTGGTATTACTTTGCTCAATGTGCCAGGTATCAGGCTTGCCCATCTATTGCTAACATAGGTTTGTTCATATCTGCTGAAGTCTCAGAGGCATGTACAGTCTGTTCACACCAGGTAAGATAACAGCTGATTGGATCCTAGTGCTTCATATCCTTGTGGAGTGCCGACATGTTTCAACAGGGGTTTCTTGCAGCTTATGTCGCTCTCAAAAAGGCGTTACCCTAAAGTATAACTATGGGGCTAATTAAAATAAAATTTCTATTGTATAATAATTTTAAACAGTAGTAGGATAGATGTATCAGAAAAATTCCACTAGTAAAAGAGAATGGAGGGTTTGTTGTCAATCAGATTTTGTAGTTATTTTAACATACCTCAGTTCATCTTCTGTCACTTAATAATGCTTTCTTAGAGTAAGGGTCGTTTTAGAAGTGAAAACACTGGTAGTGATGATATAGAACATTTAATAACCATATTAGTAGACTGTTGGCTCTCCTACCATAGTCTGCCATGGGTACATTCTTTTTTATTTATCATGAAGGAAATCCCCTGTATATAAATGAGATACCTTTTAAATATTTTCATATATTGAAGCAAAACTTGCACTGTGGACACTCGCGTGACTTGGTGCTGTACGGTATTTTCATTTTTTTTTTTTTTTTTTTTTTTTTTTTTTTTATGCCATCAAAGTACAGTCAAACCTTACTTACAAACACCTCACATAATGAATGATTCATATAATGAGCCCCCCCCCCAAAAAAAAGGCTTAATGAGTATTTCGTGATTTGTATGCCTTACGTGAAGGCTCCTTTCTACCTAGCTAGCCACAAGTCACAAGGAGCATCTTGTGACTCATGGCTAGCTCATTCTTGTGTGCTTCTTAGCCAATGTTGTCACTGCTTGAAATTTTCTACTAGATCTTGGATTATTTTACTTTGACATTAGTCTTGAATTTTTTTCTTAAAATCCAGTAAATCTTGTAGTTTTCAAGTAATTGGATGAATGCATAGAAAATATGCAGTATTACACCCACAGCAAATTTAATTATAAAACCATGATCTATTATTTTTGACTATTTCAACAAACTTTTCCTCTATGGCATTTCTATAGTAAATGGTGCATTGCCGAGTTATGTCTATTTTCTTTCTAGCCAATCATATGTAACCATTGAGTGTCATGGGACTCTTTCTGCCAATCAATGTGGGGCCATGACATCCACATTTAGTTTGAACACAGTTACCACAATGCTAGGTTATGCATGTGAGGAATTGGGTAGTTAGGTTTGGTTTAGTTGGTTAAATTATAATTACCAACTCATCTTTTACTTCCCCACCCAAAACCTCCAATTCCCAGCTCCCAGTCTCTCACTCCCAAAATTGTGAAGGGGGAAGGGGTGGCATACCTCGAAAACAAGGCATTTCTAACAAAAATTTCATAGAGTTGTAGAATCGTTCACAATTATATAAAACGCTGTTTCTATCTATAAAAAAAAAAAAAAAAAAATTGGGATATTTGCAATATTTTCAATGAAAATATTATAGGAGAAAAGTGTCTTGGAATTGACCAAAACAGTAGAAAACATGTTTTTGTAATAAAAATTTCTGCAGGTGCAATTTTGGATATTTTCCAATCATATTGTAATATATAATTGCATTGTGGTAACTAAGTGAATCATGAAATGCAATTGGAAACAAAACAAATGTTTATGTATTGATTGATTAGTGATGAAATAATGTGTCCAAGGTCAGTTTGTTATATATGTTCAGTATGAAACCAGTAATGGGAGCTGGACACATGTGTGTATATTGAGTGAATGTTCTGTTTATGTTACTGGGAATCTCTGCTATTAGTCTGAGTTTAGTGTTCAGGCCGCCAATATCTGAGTGTCACTTGTACATACATATACAAAAGGCTTTTTCCCCCTTACAAGGGAGGTAGCCACTTGTGATTGTATATTTTCCAAACTTGTGTTCAGATGCATTATTTGTGATTTTTTTCAGTGCTAAGTTTAACCCTTGCTAGAATGTCCCTGAAGAAAAATACTGCAAGAAAACAGGGATAAGAGAAAAGAAATCACTGTAGAAGTGAAACTTGAAATCATTAATAAGCGAGAAGGAGGTGTGGGTGTGGTTGACCTAGCACGCACATACAATCAGACTACATCAACAATTTGCACTATACTCAAGAACAAGGACAATATTAAAGAGATAGCTGCTTGAAAGGGAGTGACATGTATATCAATGCAACAGCCACATATTCATGATGATGTTGAAAGCTTGCTTCTCATATGGATCTACGAGAAGCAAAAGCAAGGTGGCATCATTTGTGAGAAGGTGAAAGTAATTTTTGCCAACCTTGTTAAGAAAATGCCAGGAGCAGCAGTGGACAAAGAAGTATTCAAGGCAAGCTGTGGGTGGTTTAAGAAGTTTAAAAGAAGAACCAACATTCACAGTGTTGTGAGGGTTGGTAAAGCAGCAATCTCTGACAGAAAGGCAGCAGAGAACTTCATTGGTGACTTTGGGAAGCTTGTGGATTTTGAGAGTTATTTGCCACACCAGGTTTTTAATTGTGATGAGGTGGGTCTTTTCTGGAAGAAGAGGCCGAGGCAAACCTACATAACATTGGAGGATGAGGCATTGCCAGGCCACAAGCCAATGAAAGACTGTCTTGTGCTGCTGTTTTGTGGCAATGCAAGTGGCGATTTGAAAGTGAAACCGCTGCTCATTTACTTTTCAAAAATTCCATGAGCCTTCAAGAAGTGTAAAGTCCAGAAGAGCAGGCTAAGTGTGGTGTGGAGATCCAACAGCAAGGCTTGGGTGACAGGTGATCTTTTTACTGATTGGATCAATGAGGTGTTTGGTCATTCTGTGAAAAAATATTTGCTTGAGACAAGTCTGAAACTTCATGTCTTGCTTATTATAGACAATACTAATACCCATCCTGTTGGTCAGAAAATCCACTAGCCTTCAAGAAGTGTAAAGTCCAGAATAGCAGGCTAAGTATGGCGTGGAGGTCCAACAACAAGGCTTGGGTGACAGGTGGTCTTTTTACTGATTGGATCAATGACGTGTTTGGTCATTCTGTGAAAAAATATTTGCTTGAGATGAATCTGCCATTTCACGTCTTGCTTGTTATAGACAATGCTCCTGCCCATCCTCTTGGTCTAGAAAATGACCTTGATGAATTTCAGTTCATCAAGATCTAGTTCCTGCCTCCCAACACCACTCCCTTACTCCAGCCCATGGAACAGCAGGTCCTCTGAAACTTTAAGAAGCTGCACACTAAAGCACTCTTCGAGCACTGTTTTGATGTGACTAAGGGGACCAATCTCGCCATCAGAGAGTTTTGGAAAGATCACTTCCACATTTTTGCCTGTCTCAAGATGATCAACAAGGCATGGGAAGGGGTCACCAAGAGAATCCCTATGGTTTAGAAAAAGCTTCAGCTGGACAGTGTTGTCAGATGGAGTTTGACTCTGTGCCTGTGGAGCCTGTAGTCAGTGAGATTGTGTGCCAAGACCATGGGGCATGGGGTGGATAAAAATGACATCCGCGAGCTTGTGGAAGAGTATAGACAGGAACTGACCGCTGAAGAGCTTATGGAGCTGCATTCTGTTTCACAGCAAGTAGTTGTGGAGATTTTGTCAGGGGAGGAGGTAACAGCCTCAACAGAGCAACAACATTTCAGTGCAGTAAGGGAGATGTTTAAAGCATGGGAAACTGTTTCATTGTACATTGAGAAGTTTCACCCTATGTGTGCTATGTGTGCTATGTGTGCTACAAATTTAGTTGATAATAATGCTGTTGCATTTTTGCCAAATTTTTGAAGTGTAAACAAAAAGAAATGTGTCTAGACAGCTTTCTAGTGAAAAAGGATTCTAAAGAAAGTGCCAGTTGTGCCAGTGTTTCTAAAAGATTTAAAGCTAGGGAGTCAGTCAAGACTATTATAGCAGCAAGTGAAGAGGAATCTCCCTTAGTGGAAGATTTTCTCCCTTCACCTCAATAATCCTCCCCATCTCCATTTCCCATGCTGGATACTTTTTTTGTGTGTGTAAATTGCAACAGTTTATTTATTTTCATTTCATTTTACTAATTCTTTCCAAGGTTCATTTACTGGACATTCATTTTTTTTTCTTATTTTGCTCATTAATTTAAAAATATTTTTAGATATTACAAGGATGCGTTATGTCGCCCTGGCTGTTCAACTTATACATGGATGGGGTGGTGCGAGAGGTGAATGCTAGGGTAGTGAGTCAGGGATTGGAGATGGTTAAAGAAAATGGAGAAAAGTGGGAGGTGAGCCAGCTGTTGTTTGCGGACGACACTGCGCTTGTGGCAGGGTCAGAGGAGGGATTGAGGAAGTTGGTGGCAGAGTTTGGGAGAGTGTGTGATAGAAGAAAGCTGAAGATAAATGTGGGTAAAAGTAAGGTGATGAGATGTACAAGGGGTGAAAGTGGCAGTAGACTGGAAGTGAACATTAAGGGAGAGCGACTGGAGGAAGTGGATAGTTTTAGATACTTGGGTGCAAGTGTAGCAGGAAAAGGTGGAGTGAAGGTGGAGGTAGAATGTAGATTGAGAGAAGCGAGTAAATGCCTTGGTGGTTTAAAGAGTGTAATGAGGAATAGACATTTGGGAATGGATGCGAAGAGGAGACTGTATGAAGGAGTGATTGTGCCAACAGCACTGTATGGGGCAGAAACGTGGAACATAAGAGAAGAAGAGAGAAGGAGTTTGAATGTGTTTGAGATGAGGTGTCTGAGAGGTATGGTGGGGGTTACTAGGCTGGATAGAGTGAGAAATGAGGAGGTGAGGAGGAGAACAGGGGTGAAAAAGGATTTGGGAGATAGGGTTGATGAAAGAATATTAGGATGGTTTGGACACATGGAAAGAATGAGTGAAGAAAGACTAGTAAAAGAGGTATGGAAGGCAGATGTGGAGGGAGTGAACATGAGGGGACGTCCTAGGATGAGGTGGATGGATGGGGTGAAGGGGGCTTTGGGGAAGAGGGGAATGTCTGTTGAGGAAGGAATGGAGAGGACAGAAGACAGAGGTGAGTGGAGAATGGTTGTATATGGATGATGTTGTGACTGCATGAGGAGGAATGGGCGGGGGGGTGGGGGTGGGGTAGTATGTGTGAGTAAATTTTGACGCAGCCCGAAGGGATTTCTCCCCGTCCTCTCCTTATATGCAAAGGGGGACGGAGAGGGGGGGTCGCCGATTAAATGAAGCGGCCTTGCTGTGGATGTGCTGTGTCTTGCGACACTGCTTCTGACCCAGGGCGGTGGGCAGGGTGCAGGGATGACCCGTCATCCAGGAGGTGCTCAGATGAGAGGAAGGGTGGGAGGGGTGTGGAGTGTATTTAGGGATGAAATGGGTGGGAGTGTTTTTATGCCTTTCCCTTTTTGGCTACCTCCCTTGGAAGGGGGAAAAAGCCTTGGTATATGTATGTATGTATATATATTTTTTTTTTCTTAAGCATGGGATGCATTATTGTATTTTACATTGATTCCTATGGGAAAAATTGTTTCACTTAATGAGTGTTTCACAATTCGAGTAAGATTCCAGAATGAATTATGCTTGTTAAGCGAGGTTCTGCTGTATATGCCTCTCATGTAGAGAAAATTTATATCTGCCTTCTTTTCATAACTTCAATTTTTGTCTTGTGTATAGGGAGTCTCCTACTTTGTTTACTACTTTAGATGGTGTATAATTTATAAGTTTAATCAAGAGATCATATGCAGGAATTCAGTTTACCATCTGGCATAGATAACTTTCCTCTTGGGTTAGCATAGGTCTATGAAAACCTAACCTTCATCCTCAAGGGCGCACAACAAGTTTTTGAGTTATTAGATGAAAAAAACTGTTCACGATGTTGGCAAATACAATTTGTTTACTCTCAGCCTTTCTCTACCTCCTTCCCTATTCCTCCACTTTACATCCATTCTCAATTTCCCATAAAAAATAGATTAATATATAAATAAATTAATAAATAAAATTTAATTTATGTGACAATTCCTTGCTATCTTCTCTGAAAACATAAATGTCCAGAACTGTTCCAATCCTTTCTTTTGATAGCACTACTAGTCCATTAATGCTCTGTTCACCATCCTTCCCCCACTACCATTTTCCACATATGTTTGGCTTTCTTCTTAAACATTGTGTTTGCTATCTTCAACTACATCTATAAACACCAACATAATTTTTCCAGTATAATTCTTATCAGATACCCCAGATCTCCCTACTACCCCATCTATTGCCTCATCTCCTTTTTTTAATATTAAGATCCCCCAACACCACTACATTTGCATTTCTCCTAAAACTATGAACATTTAAATTTTTTAAGTCGGGCAAGGAAGTTGATGATTGAGATTGAGATGAGAAATGGGAAAAGAAAATGATCAGGTAGAAAGAAAAACTGAAAAGGAAATGGAAGATTTATTTTGAATGATTTCATGATAGTAAAGATATGGTAGAATTGACAATGCTGGAGTTGGAGGAATTTTCAAATGTAAAGACTCATTTTAGGTATTTGTCTGGTATGTAGGTCTACATACTTTTTTGTTATATTCTGTTGTGTACAAAATGTCAGGTAACTACGAGTTTTGAAAAGAAAGTAAATCTAAAAAATCGGTTTGAAAAATTCATTAGCCCAACCCAGTCTCATACTATTTAACACTTATACCCCAACCTTGTTCCTTGCCAAAACTATAACCGGGAAAACTCCATGATAGAAAGAATTAAAGTAAATGAAATAGCAGTGCAGCTAGGAATGCAATTCTCGACATAAAAGAGACAGAATGACCAGAGAGTCCCTCAACAGCATGAAGCGGACCTTGGCGAGTTGTGTCGTCAGTTGGGTCACTTCTTGAAGGCAGAGAGGCAGCTCAGGACAGACGAAGTGACATCCCTAAGAGAAAAACTTGAACACATCATTTTTACAGCTGCTAACATGCAAGGTAACCATACAGCAGGCTGGCAGGCTGGCTGACTGCATGGTGAAGTAGTTGGGGAGTAGAAGGGCAAAGGAATGCATGCCAGCAAGAAGGGTAGTGCTTGGTGAAGGTGAAATCAAGAGTTCAACAAGGTCACAGTCATTAGGAAAGGCACTATGATAGACTTTTTTATCACTTAAGATTTTGAAGATACTAATTGAAACTTTACAATGGAGTTGCAGATAATTAGATGAAATATTATATGGAAAGGAAAATAATTTTGTATTCTCCATTTTACATTTGCTTATTTTATTCTTATTCTGGATGATAACTAGGCTCTCTCTAACTTTCAGAATAGTTGAAGTTTCCACCTTTTTAAATGTTAAAAATAGAAAATGGTAATATTAATGATATATGTATGTACATATACTATGGTATATATATATATATAATATACAGACACTCTACTTATGTTCATTCATTTTATGTTTTTTCGATTTTACGTTTGAACTGACTGTAAAAAAAAAATATATATATATATATTTGAGTGAATTTTTGAGTTTAGTGCGCTCTCCATAGTACTAGACGTTCAAACGATACTTACGCATGACGATGCGTCCATTGTTTACATGGCACAAACGACAGACTAAACGTGCCTTGCCTCCTCCTCCTCCCCTCCTCCTCCACCATCTCACTTTATGTTGCTTGAATTTAATTTATTTGAAATTAATGTTATTATTTTACAATGTTATGTTTATAATTAATGATTCAGGGGTGTTTTATAAGATACAGTAATAGAATTTATGGATGTATAGTACAGTATGAACGGTCATACATTACTGGAACGTAGAGTAACAACTTACGTTCATTTTCACATTATGTTCGGCCGTTCGGAACATAACTAAAATGTAAGTTGAGGAGTGTCTGTATATATATATATATATATGCGAATAAATCACAAAAAACACGTGATTCACAAAATGTGTAATAAAACCGCTTGGAAAATATGTATATATATATATATATATATATATATATATATATATATATATTAAAATTGGAAACAAATTAAGCAGGTTATGTTTTGCAAATACATATACCAAAGGCTTTTTCCCCTATATAAGGGAGGTAGCCAAAAACAATGGCATAAAAACCACTCCCACCCATTCCATCCCTATTATATTCCACTCCCCTCCACCCTCTTCCCTCCCTCTATCTGGGCACCTCCTGGATGATGGGTCATTCCTGCATCTCACCCACTGCCCCAGGTCAGAAGCAGTGCCACAAGACAACACATCCACAGTAAAGCCACCTTTTTAAATTGGTGACCCCCCTCTCTGTCCCCCCATGCAGAAAAGGAGATGGGGAGAAATCCCCTCAGGCTGCGTCAAACCACTTTTCACCCCCCACCCCATCCCCCACCCACTCCACCTCATGGATCACAGCACCATCCACACACAACCACTCTCCATTTACCCCCGTCCCCTGTCCTCTCCCCTCCCCCCTCCCCCCAAAGCCCTCCCTCCTCCCATCCCATATATCTGCAACACCTCCCACATTGCCTCTCCCATCCACCCTGTCACAAGCCCCCTCAAAATCCACAAAAGCCCAAAAAACATTCTTACCCCTTCCCACAGCCCTCCCACACATCTGTCCCACCACAAAAATCTGATCCATGCAACCCCCACCTGTCCCAAACCCACACTGACCCCACCAATCACTCCCTCCCATAAACCCCCCAACCACACTCAACTAGCTGATCCCCCCGAAACCACCACACTCACACCCGTCCCCCCCCCCTATAAAATGGAGCCACACAGGCACCCCTTCAGTCCTCTGGCACTCCACCTTCTCCCAGACAGACACCAAACAACCCCACCAGCCAGTCCACCATCACTGTACCTCCCCTTTTCAGACATTCCACTTGACATCCACCCAACCCAGGCACCCTACCCACTCTCATCATCCTAACAACTGGCTTCACCTCATTCTTCCCACTCCTCCACTCTCCCCACCCACCACGGTCACCTTCCCAGCACCCCCCATTGCAACCACCTTTCCTTCCCCATCCTCCTTCAGATTTAGTAACTCCCTAAAATACTCTGCCCATCTCCCTCCCACTGCCCTCCCCCCCCACTATCACCTCCCCATCTACCCCCCCACTCGATCCACCACCTCCCCTTCTCCCAACCTCCCTGCAAAACATCTTTTTACTACTGTACTTTCAAAACCCTCTGCCACACTCCTACCCCACTTCACATCTTCTCTCCTCCTCACCTCCCCCATCCCATGCTTCACTTCTCTTCCCTTCTCTTTGTACCTCTCATATGATTCCCCCATCCCACCCTGCAACCAATCTGTGAAAGCACACCTCTCCTCTACAACCCTTCCCACTCTCCCCTCCCTCAACCCCCACCCTCTATCCAGGTTCCACACACCACCCCCACACACCTTGTGACTCCCTTCCCGAACCATCCCCACTCCTCCACTCCCAGCTCCACCCCCCCCCCATACTCCTTTTCTTTCTCATTTAAGGGAGCATCACCAGCGATCATTCAAAAAATTCTGGTACATGAGTGAATTTTAGGTAAACATTTCAAAAGAATCTCTCTGATGGTGGTAACACTCATACAAAGTTATACAACTGTTTTTATTTTTCATTTTTTATACAGCATAAAATGGGTAAAATATTGGCAACCTCTGGCAACCCCATTGCATAAAAAATATTCTGTATATTGAAATAGCATCAACATTTCTATAGCCATTTTGTTTTTTTGCTACAGAATTGTGTTTATGGTGATATTTGGCAACTCCTCCCACCAGCATACTCCACACAAAGACAGTGGACAGGGCATCAATACTCTTGAAAAGGTCAAAGTAAGGTGACGTCGTTTCTGGCGCTCTCACAGTACACATCAACTTTGATTCCTCGTCCTGTATTGTTACTGTGATCATGGAAAAATTAACAAGAAACAAGAGAGTGGCAGTAGAATATAGAGAGAGCCTGTGAGTGCCTGAAATAGAAACAAGAAGGAAAAAGAAAGAGGAGAGAAGCAGCACAGCTGCACCCAGCACTCTGCAAGCATCTAAATGAAGAAACAAGGATGGAAGAGAAATGGAATATACTAAAAGAAATTTATAATGAGGGAGTGAACAAATATGCACCACAACAAAAGCAAGAAAGAGTATACATAAAAAGTTGGTACAACAAAAAATGTAGTGAAGCTAAGGATAAAAGAAAAAAATTGGAAAAAACAGAAAAAAGAAGAAAAAAAAAAAAGCAAAGTGCAAACATACATCAAACTAAGAAATGATTATGTAAAAATACGCAGAGATGAAAAGAGAAACTATGAAAGATACATAAAGGAAAAATGCATGGAATAACTTAAACTGTTTTTCAGGTATGTAAATGGTAAACTAAAACAATAGAAAAGCTGCACCAGGGAAATTATGAATATACAGAAGAACTAGAAACGGCAGAAATTATGAGCAATAATTTAAAATCAGTATTCACAATTGAGAACTCGTCTAACTGTGAGGGAATAGAGAGAAATCCCCCACCAATGAAGGAAATAACTGTAACAGAAGAAAATCCGCAATCAAATAAAAAACCTTGATGTCAGAAACTCACATGGTCTGGATGGAATTGCAAATTGGATACTGAAAGAATGCATAGAGGAGTTAATGGTTAAATATACAATATAATTAAATACTTAAAGGAGGAAAGGTACCACAGGACTGGAAAAATGCAAATATTTTACCAATATATAAAGGAGGAAACAAGGAATATCCAACCAACTACAGACCGGTCTTCCTAACAAGCACACTAGCAAAAATAGGTGAAAAAGTTTTCCAAAAGTAGATGGGATACACATCTGGAAGAAAAGACTATACTAAATCCAAATCAACTTAGATTTAGACAAGGAAGATAATGTACAACAAACCTAATCTGCTTCTATTCGAGACTAATAGAAATGGTACATGAGAGGGATGGATGCACTGTGCCTTTCTGGACTTACAAAAGGCATTTGATAAGGTACCACACCAGAAACTATTAAGAAAAATAGAATCAATATGTGGCATTAGAGGAAAATTATTGGAATGGATGGAAGACTTCCTGACTGGGAGAACAATGAGGGTAGTAATCAGAGACACACACTCGAATTGGGAAGAAATGATAAGTGGTGCCCTGCAAGGTTTGGTACTGGCTCCAATAATGTTTGCCATATATATAAATGACATGTCCCTCTGTTATGTTGTCCCCCAATCCCTTGTTACTGTCCTGTACCATTTCTCTGAATATTCATTTCCTTTTTTTGCCTACTCTGTGGTGGGGGAAGAGAATGCTACCACCAAGTCTTTCCACTTGAGTCGTAAGAGGTGACATAAAATGGGATGGGGGATGGGATTAGGAGTCTTACTGCCTATAGCCCCAAAGGGGACATTGATAAAGAAAGTAAAGGCATAAGAGGGTCTGGGAGTTTTCAACCAGTACCCTAAGATTTGGGTCTTTTAATGTGCGTAGATGTAGTACAGATGAGAGTAAAAGGGAAGAGATAGGCAGTATGTTTGCGAGAAGAAAGATGGATGTGCTGGCTTTGAGTGAAAATAAAATGAAAGGGAAGGTTGACTGTGAGTTGGGAGTGTAGCTGGGAGGTACTCAGGAGTGAAGAGGGGACGAGGGAGAGAAGGGGTGGCTATACTAGTAAGTGAAGAGATAAGTGTGTAGTGGAGTGGAAGGAGGTTTCATCAAGGTTGATGTGGATGAAGGTGAAGCTGGGAAGGGAGATGTGGGTTTTTGTAAGTGTGTATGGGCCTGGTAGTGAGAAGAGTGTAGAGGAAAGGGAGGCTTTTTGGGTAGATATGAGTGCATAGAGGGATTAGGGAGAAATGTCAATGTAGTTGTATTGGGAGACCTTAATGCTAGGGTAGGAAATGAACCAATTGACGGAATGATTGGAAAGTATGGAGTTCCAGGTATAAATCATAGTGGAGAATTAATTGATGGTGGAGGTGTATCTTGAGAGTTGATAATAGCAAATACAGTGTTTAGGAAGAAAGTCAAGCATAAGTACACATGTGAGGAGGTGGTGGATGGAAGGGTGGCAGATAGAGCGTTAATGGACTATATAGTGGTGACCAGGAGTATGGTAGAAAGAGTTAAGGATGTACATGTTTTAAAGGGAGAGAGTAGGGGAATATCAGATCATTTTCTGATGGAAGGTAAATTGAGAGTGGCAAATAGGTGGAGAAAGAGGAAAAGGGCAGAAGGTAGGGAGGTACTTAGAGTGAACTGCTTAAATGAGAAGGAAAAGGAGAATGAATATAAGAAGCTGAGAGAGGAGTGGGAGGGAGTGAAAGATAGAATAGAACTAGGAGTGGAGGAGGAATGGGGATGGTTCAAGGAGGGAGTCACAAAGTGTGCAAAGATGGTGTGTGGAACAAGGAGGTGGGAGGAAATAGAAGGAAGGGTAGTGAGTGGTGGGATGAGGAAGCAAAGAAGGGTGTAGAAGAGAAGATACAGGCATTCATAGATTGCCTACAAATTAGGACAAGGGAATTGTATGAGAGGTACAAAGTAAAGAGAAGTTAAGTTAAGCACAAGATAAAGGAAGCAAAGGGGAGAGCAGATGTGAAATGGGGTAAGAGTATGACAGAAAAATTTTGAAAGTAATAAAAATATGTTTTGGAAAGAAATTAAAAGAGGAAGAGGAGGTGAATCAAGTAGAGAAGAAAAGGTAAATGGTGCAGATGGAGAGATGATAATGGAAGAGATGGCAGTGAGAGGAAGGTGGGCAGAGTATTTTAGGGAGTTGCTAAATGTGAAGGAGGATAGGGAGGGAAAGGTAGTTGCAGTGGGAAGTGCTAAGAAAATGAGTGATGAGTGAGGAAAATGGAGGAGAAATAGGGAAAGATAAAGTGATAGCATCTGTTAAGATGATGAGAGCAGGTAAGGCACCTGGTCTGGATGCCATGCAGAATGTCTTAAAAAAGGAGGTACAGTTATGGTGGACTGGCTGGTGAGATTATTTAATATTTGTTTAAGAGAGGGTAGAGTGCTGGAGGACTGGAGGAGTACCTGTATAGTTCTCCTTTACAAGGGAAAGGGGGACATTTGTGAGTGTAGTAGTTTCAGAGGGATCAGCTTGTTGAGTGAAGTTGGGAAGGCTTATGGGAGGATCATGCTTGAGAGGATTAGAAGAGGAAGAGATGGGGTAATTGGTGAGGAACAGTGTGGTTTTACGATAGGTAGGGGTTGTGTAGATCAGATTTTTGTGGCAAGACAGATATGTGAGAAAGCTATAGGAAAAGGTAATGATGTTTTTTGGGCTTTTATGGATCTGGAAAAGGCTTCGGCAGGGTAGACAGGAACGCACTGTGGGAGGTATTGCAGATATATGGGATAGGAGGAAAGCTGTTAAGAGCAGTCAAGAGTTTTTACGAGAGTAGTAGAGCTTGTGTTAGGATTAGAAATGGAGAGAGTGAATGGTTTGAAGTAAAGTTGGGACTTTGTCAGGGATGTGTTATGTCGCCCTGGCTGTTCAATCTATACATTTACCTAGTTGTATGGATGGGATGGTGTGAGAGGTGAATGCAAGGGTAGTGGGTCAGGGGTTGGAGATACTACTACTCTACTCCGCTGGTATTCGGGCCACTTGGTGATCCATAACCGCTTTCGAAGCGTCTCGCCATGTCTTTCTGTCCTGTGCCACCTCCTTCCATTCTCTTGGTTCTATTCTACATATCTGCACATCTTCTTCAACGCATCTCCTCCAGTCTTTTCAGGGGTTGGAGATGGTTAAAGAAAATGGAGAAAAGTGGGAAATAAGCCAGTTGTTGTTTGCTGACGACCCTGCCCTTGTAACAGGATCAGAGGAGGGATTGAGGAAGTTAGTGACAGAATTTGAGAAGGTGTGTGAAAGAAGGAAGCTGAAGATAAATGTGACAGCAGGCTGGAAGTGAGCATAAAGGGTGAGAGACTGGAGGAAGTGGATAGAATTAGATACTTGGGTGTGAATGTGGCAGAAAAGGTAGGAGTGGAGGTGGAGGTAGAATGTAGATTGAGAGAAGCTAGTAAATGCCTTGGTGGATTAAAAAGGGTAATGAGAAATAGACATCTGGGAACGGATGCTAAGAGGAGGTTATATGAAGGAGTGATTGTGCCAACAGCACTGTACGGGGCAGAAGCATGGAACATAAGAGAGGAAGAGAGAAGGAGTTTGAATTTGTTTTTGAGATGAAATGTCTGAGAAGTATGATAGGGGTTACTAGGCTGGATAGAGTGAGAAATGAGGAGGTGAGGAGGAGAACAATTGTGGAAAGGGAGCTGGGAGATAGGGTTGATGAAAGAGTATTAGGATTGTTTGGACACATGGAATGAATGAGTGAAGAAAGATTAGTAAAAGAGGTGTGGAAGGAGTGAATATGAGGGGGCGTCCTAGGATGAGATGGATGAATGGGGTGAAGGGGGCATTACAAAAGAGAGAAATGTCTGTTGAGGAAGGATGGGAGAGGACAGAAATTAGGGGTAAGTGGAGAAGGGTTTGTTTATGGATGATGCTGTGATGCATGAGTGGGAGTGGGTGGGGGATGGAGGATGAGGAAGTATGTATGAGAAAGAAAAAAATTGACACAGCCCGAATGGATTTCTCCCTGTCTTCTCATTTTCTGCATGAGGGGATGGAGAGAGGGGGGGGTCACTGAATTTATGAAGTGGCCTTGCTGTGGATGTGTTGTGTCTTGTGATACTGCTTCTGACCCAGGGCAGTGGACAGGATGCAGGTATGACCCATCATCCAGGAGGTGCCAAGATAAGAGTGAGGTAGAGGGTGGAGGGTAGTGGAATATGTAGGGAATGGAATGAGTGGGAGTGGTTTCTATGCCTTTTTCTTTTTGGGTACCCCCATGTAAAGGGGAAAAAGCCTTTGGTATATGTATGTATGTATAAATGACATTGATGACGGAGTAGAGTGTTATATGAATTTCTTCACAGGTGATGCAAAAATACTAAAGAACAGAGGATGATTGTGGATCATTACAGTTAGACCAGGACAAAATCTGGAAATGGACTCAAAAGTGGGAAGTGAACTTCAATATCTAGAAGTGCAATGTAATGTAGTTTGGAAAAAGTAAAAACAGAATATCAAGAAATTATAAAATTGGTGAAGTAAAAAAAGTGAACTCAGAAATAGACCTTGGAGTAATAATCAGCAGACATGACACTGGACAAACATATCAGTAAAATAGTTGGAGAAACCTTTAACCTATTAAGGTCAATGAAAGTGGCATTTGACTACTTAGATGAGGAAATGATTAAAAAGATATTAGTTGCACTAATAAGACCAAAACTGGAGTATCCAGCAACACTATGGACACCCATTACTAAAAGGAATATAAAGAAATTAGAAAGAATACAAAGAGCAGCGACAAAGTTGGCACCAACTTTCTCTAAATTAACATATGAACAAAGATGGTCCAAATTGGAATTAACAATTCTGGAACAAAGAAGAGAAAGAGGAGATCTGCTGACTTTTTATAGAATCATGAAAGGAATGGAAAGCCTAGATAGGAACGATTTACTAAAATGGGACAACAGAAAAACTAGAGGACACAAAAAGAAACTCAGAAAGGATAACTAGAAGAGATCTGAAAAAGAATAGTTTCTCACAGGGTATTGGACCTGGAATAATTTAGGTAAAGAAACAGTGTGTGCAAACACTATTCAAGATTTTAAGAAAAAAGTTGATGCTGAAAGATAGAAAAACGAGTCACCACAAGCATAGCCCCCTTCCCGTATAATACAAGTAGGTAAATACTAGCCACTCCCACCTTACACCTCCACCCACGCCACACCATTCACCCTCACCTCACACCTCATCAACAAAGAGGAAATTGGAGATTTGCTATATATTGCAACCATCAAACAAATGGTCATGAAAATTTAGATCCCCTGTCCTGTAAAGTTTATGTTTTTGTTCTGTTGTAATATCTTCGGTTGTTTTTTATGGATTTTGTAATTTTTGTTTCATTTGAAAGAAAACATCATGCTCTTTATTTTCTACAGTAAAAAATAAAAGATTTGATTTTTTTATGAAACCTGAATTTTGCAGAATTGTTGAATTATTCAGATAAACAAATTAATAAAATTCAGAGGTATCAGTCTGATAATATGTCTTCAATAATATTTGTTCCCCAGACTAAGCTTTCATTTCATAAACTGAATGATGTGGAAGGATTTTCCATTAACCACTTCACTCCGGGCCAAAATCTCGCAGGCAGCATTAGCTGCCAGACATACGATGTTGCATCATAATACTCGCATCATAAAAAATAGTCACCGCTTATATCGATCGTTCTCTCTTTCACCCGTGAATTTTGATAACCATAGAAAATGTGATGAAGCCAGTTTAGAGAGTATGTCAGTTACGCAATGACAACTACAATAAATATAATCAAGACGCCGATATGGCAGCCTCGCGTATCCACTTGCTCCTCATGCCCCCTACGTAGGCAGCACCGTATGGAAGAGGTTAAGTAATCAGAGCTTCAATAGAGCTCACTATATCTTCACTAAATCTTCACTATGCCTTATATATACATGGGAGGAACAGAATACCCTGAGGAATTATACACTAAGGGGTAATTATACCTAAGTTCATTAAATACAT
This sequence comes from Oratosquilla oratoria, assembly GCF_046742065.1. Lineage (NCBI taxonomy): Eukaryota > Metazoa > Arthropoda > Malacostraca > Stomatopoda > Squillidae > Oratosquilla > Oratosquilla oratoria. Next base: position 1,164,439 of record NW_027467714.1, read on the forward strand.
ATTTGAACATTTTATTTCACCTATTCCATATAAAGTTATGTGACACTCCCTTAAGCAGTTCATTCTAAGTATCTCCCTACCGTTTGTCCTTTTCTTCTTTCTCTTTGATATTCCCTCACTCTCTCCCCTTAGAACATATACATCCTTAACTCTTCCTACTATACTATTTACTACTATATAATCCATTAACGCTCGTAACACCCTTCCATCCACCACCCTCTCCCATGAGTACTTATGCTTGACTCTCTTCCTATACACTGTATTTGCTATCATCAACTCTCTGGACACATCACCATCAACTCTCCATTATGATTCTTTCCTGGAACCCCACACTTCCCAGCCACTCCATCAATTGATTCATTTCCTACCCTAGCATTAAGGTCTCCCAATACAACTACATTGATGTTTCTCTCAAATCCCTCTATGCACTCATTTAAATCTATCCAAATAGCCTCCCTTTCTTCTACACTCTTCTCACTACCAGGCCCATATGCACTTACAAAAACCCACATTTATCCAGTTTCACCTTCATCCACATTAACCTTGAAGAAACCTTCCACTCCACTACATGTTTACCTCTCTTCACTTACTAGTATAGCCACCCCTTCTCTCCCTCATCCTCTCTTTACTCCTGAGAACCTCCCAACTACACTGCCAAACTCACACTCTCCCCTCCCTTTCAACTTAGTTTAACTCGGTGCTAACACACCCATCTTTCTTCTCACAAACGTACTGCCTATCTCTTCCCTTTTACTCTCATCTGTACCACATCCATGCACATTAAAAGACCCAAACCTTAGGGTACTGGTTGGAAAACTCCCAGACCCTCTTATACCTTTACTTTTTTTTTAGGAATATCCCCTGTGGGGCTACAGGGAGAAGGATGCATAATCCTAATCCCCATCCCATTTTTGTCACCTATTACAACTTAGATGGGAAGACTTGGTGGCAGTATCCTTTCCCCCTACCACAGGGGCAGGGGGAATTTCAGGATGTTAAAAAAAAAAAAAAAAAAAAAAAAAAAAAATATATATATATATATATATATATATATATATATATATATATATATATATATATATATATATATATATATATATAATTAAACAGAGTTCACTTTCAGAATGTGACTAGAATGGCAAAATGGTTGAAGATGGTTCAGAGGTGCATGAAGTTTAAGTTTTAGATAAGGATATTAGTGAAAGCATGGCAAGGATGGTGACATTGGGGTATAATTGCTTTTAAGGATATAGTTTTGTAATGGAAAAGTTAAACAGATTTCTCTTTGTGTTCTCATACATGTATGCTTATTTGGTGAAGGAAATGTTTGGCTTACTTCAATATCTTTTTCATCTCACACATGTGCATTTAAACATGTGTATCTAACACATGTTATAAAAATGTCAGATCTGGATTTCTTCATTGAATAATAGAATTACAAATACTAGACATAAAAACAGTAGTGTCTGGTTTACATATAGAGCAGGATGGCTAGTATTCCTATTCCTGCCAATTGGCTTGGTATATTTTTGCTAAGAAATGGATGTATAGTATTTGATATTTTAAGCCTATTGTAGAGAGCTTTTCAGATCTTTATTTCATATTTTGATGTAAGTTGACATTTTTGTGGCTGACTTGTTGATAGATTTAGGAATAGTAATAATTGTTGTTTCAAGTTTCACCGACTGTAACCCCACAGCCTTGCAGGAGAGGGCAATAGTCTGTGGGATATTCCATATATAACATTAATAATTCACCATCACCATCCTATTCCCACAAAGTTGGGGGTGAGAAACCCCCAAGTAGGGCAACCTCTGTGATTTTTTTAAGGCCAATGTTTGGGGTGCCTCCCCACCTGGCCAGGACTGATGGGAATCAGTGCAAGAAGAATGCAGTGGGTACCAGGGATCAAACTCATGGCCACCTGATCATGAGTTCACCACAGAATTCACTGGGCTACTGCATGGCCCTAACATTAATAATTGTTTTTTCTAATTCCACAGATTGGAAACCTACAGCCACATAGCAACTAACAATGGCCTTAGGCCTGCCCATAGATCTCTCTGGGTACTGATATAAACAGAGTATGTGACAGTGTCTATAGATACATCCTATCAAATAAAATTATTGAAAAGGAAGTACAGGGTGGTCCAAAAAGATGTATCCATTTGTGATAAAGTAGCTTTTATTATTGAAAGGAAAACTTAACAATATATCAGCAGGATGGAGCAAGACTGCATTGCTCCAATGTATCACTTAAATACCTCCTTTGCTACTTCCCTGAAGATAGGCTCATTTCCTCTTGTACAAACCTCCTGCACATTCTCCAGACCTATCCCCTTTGGATTATTTTCTGTGGGTATACCTAAAAGACAGGGTCTATGATATCAATCAACTATTGCTGCGCTCAAGAATAACATTCGAACAGAGATTAAGAGAATTCCCCATGACATGTTGGACAGGGTCATTACAAACTTCAGTGTGTGAGTAGCCACAATGATTCAGCGCCAAGGAGCTTGGATCAAGCACATTATAAATTATTGAGCTGTGCTCGCAAAATGGTGGTATACGGGGAAAAAATTTACACCACACAAAACTTACTAGTATAACCACCCCTTCTCTCCCTTGCCCTCTCTTCACACCTGAGAACCTTCCAACTACACTCCCAAACTCATTCTCGCACCTCCCTCTCAACTTTGTTTCACTCAAAGCCAACACATCCATCTTTCTTCTCGCAAACATACTGCCTATCTCCTCCCTTTTACTCTCATCTGTACTACATCCATGCACATTAAAAGACCCAAACCTTAGGGTACTGGTTGGAAAACTCCTAGACCCTCTAACGCCTTTCATTTTTATTTTAGGAATGTCCCCTGTAGGGCTGCAGGGAGAAGGATGCCTAGTCCTAATCCCCGTCCTGTTTTTCTCGCCTCTTACAATTCAAGTGGGAATACTTGGTGGCAGTATTCTATCCCCTGCCACAGTGTAGGCAAAAAAAGGAAATGAATATTCAGAGAAGTGGTTCAGGACAGCAACAAGGGGTTGGGGGACAGCATAATAGAGGGACAGTTGCAGTATAATAAGTGTGTCATCATTTCTCTGTGAGTAGAGTCCTCCTCTATCACAGACAAAATGATGTGTGGCTCTAGTCCATAGGGGCACCCTATATAGACCATTAAGTATCAACTGCATGCTACTTTGCCACAACATGCAGCCAATACCCCAGATGGGGTGAGTAATTTCAATGAGGAAAATGATCAGTGTGGTGCTGGGGCCAAATTAGAATAAAAAGATTTTGAGGTGAAAATAACTTCAATGGAGGTAAGTGAAATTGCAATTGAGGCATATACCATAGTAAGATCATGAGCGCCCTTTTTAAGAACCCAAGGAAATGCATTTGAAAATTTCAAACAAAAAAAATCTCCGAAACTAACCATATGAATTTCATCTAATTTACACCATTCTAAAGGAATCTCTAATACATATACCAAAATTATATCATCATTTTGCTTTATGCCTTTGCTGCAGCATGAAATGTCAGGTGATGTGGTGTGTGGGTCAGTTATTTTTCAAAATCATAACTTTTACAGCTAATTGTTTCCCCATATCCTAACCATTAAAATAACAACACATAAAAATAGATGTCATAATAATGCCATAATAGTAGCTTATACATGATAAGCATTCATTATGATAATGGTAAATTATAATAAAATATTATTAGCTAATGCTCTGAATAATGCCACAATATCATGATAATAAAAAAAAGCACAATAGGGTAAGCAGGCATCCAGAAAAAAGAAAAGAAGTAGAGAGATTGAAGGTCAGCAGGAGCAGTATGTACCAATTCTGCTAAATACTTTCTGCTTCCAAAGTTATGAATGGGGAAGGAACATGTTTGCTACTCTGGAATAGCTTATAAGTTGATATAGCCCAAGCTCAAACAATATATGAGTTCAGATCTAAATATGATAATTGGAAATCAAGGATTAAGTTGGAACTGTACACGAATTTGAGTCTAGGCATGTTAGAAAATTAGAGAATAGGAGACGGAACTCGCCAAGCATTGCTCCTTTCCTGTATACTACAATTAGGTAAATACAATTAGGTAAAGCTGTCTAGGAGTGTGTCAAGGACATACATGTCACCCACTCCTCCAACTGTGTCTACTTCATCTGGGGTATCATTACTTCTTGCCTGTTGATAATGTCTTTGAAGTTATGGTCATTCTCAAGTAGGGCAATGCCCTGAGGAGAACCTTGAGATCTTGTAACTTCTCATTCAACAGAGGTATGGTAGATGCATAACTAGGAGACAGGTGGACAGCAGACAGTTCAAAGGACTTGAGTGAGAACTTCTCTCTGCCTTTCATGAGTCATACTTGATGCTGGTCTGTAGTGTCTCCCATGTTGTAACTGGTTTTGATGGCATACCCTTCCTTGTACTTGCTGCCATACAAAATTACCCTGGGATCCCTTAAGTTTAAAATCTTCACTGTCTGTTGTGTGGTACAAGATTGGAGCACATCAAATTTGAAAAAGTCATCTTGGGTCAAGTCATCAAAATCAAAGCCACCCTTAACAGATTACAAGTTCAGTGTACTCAGCTTTGCTGCAGATTATGTCCTCCCTCCATATATATTTCCAAAATGCTGATCACAAGGCATGTAAGAGTGACCTAAGACGAAGAAGTAATGTTCTGGTCTGAAAAACCTCTTACTGTGCAAGAGATGCAGGCACCCCAGGATGACATTTATATTCTTATTTTGTCCTATACAGTTATCAAAGAATAGAACACACTCTATCTGGTTGTTCTTGTAATTAGCCTCAATCTTAGATGAACCTCACTGTGTTGTAAGTTCATCCCACATGTATATGATGGGTTTCTGGGTCTTGATGATAAAAACACAAAAGTTGTATGTCTACAGTTTCCTTTTGTAAAAAGCTATACTGGTACTCAATTTGGGTGTCAGTAATATTTGTTGCAAATCAAAGCATAAGGCCATAACGTCTTCATTGTCATCACTAATAAAACTGTCAAGTGCACTCTAGCTCATGCTGCAGATGTCCTATGTTCATTAAGTTTACCTTACATTTCATCCAACAGAGCTTGTACACAACCCATTTGTCAGTAATTTTTAATGTTAGCTGTCAATAAATCACATGTGTTGCATGTGTCAATAACTGGAGGCAAGAACCCAATGTGAAACTCATTCCTGAACACTTCACTATAGTAATTAAACAAAACTTGATCAACATCTTTATATTCATCTTTCCTGAACTTCATATACATATCATAGAGCTTGACAATACTGAGATTTGAATTCATGTATATGCAGTTACAAGATTTTGAATGAGAATAATGAGAGCTCATGGTAGGCAGCATTTTAATGTGTGTACATACGTGGTCAGCTTTTTCTCCCACAATCTTGTTTGCAGTAGGAATTTTTCCATGCTGGTCAGGCATGGCAGTCTTCCCCATTGTTATGTATAGCCACACACACACAGTTTCACCACTTTCACCCTCCTTTCATCACTGTCATTCGTCACTTTCCCCTTTCTTCATTTTCACTTATTATTACTGTCTTTGTTTCACATATTTTAGTAGGCCGTGTTGGTGAGATGATGAAACAAAGAAGGTTGTAGAAGAGAAGAAGCAAGCATTCACAGATTGGTTACAAAATAGGACGAGATAATCGTATGAGAGGTACAAAGAAAAGAAAAGAGAAGTAAAAGATAAGATAAAGGAGACAAAAGGGAGAGCAGATGTAAAATGGGGTAAGAGTAATACAGAAATTTTGAAAGAAATTAAGAGGAAGAGGAGGTGAATCAAGTACAGTAGAGGAAGAAAAGGTAAAGGTGCAGATAGAGAGATGATTATGAAAGAAATGGCAATAAGAGGAAGATAGGAAGAGTATTTTAGGAAGTTGCTGAATGTGAAGGAGGATAGGGTGGAAAAGGTAGTTGTAGTGGGTAGCACTAAGAAAATGACAGTGATAAATGAGGAAAATGGAGGAGAAATAAGGAATGATGAGGTGAAGGAGGGCTATACAATTACTGAATTAAAACAGAAATGATAAACAGGGAGGAGGAATCTGTTCTTGGCCAAGAAAAACTTGAATGTGACAAAAATTATGGAGGGCAAAAGCAATGTAGAACTGATCATGATAAAAGTTGTAGACAAGGACATGAAAAGTAGAAAGTTTGTGGTGATTTATGTGCCCCCAAAAATGAGTGCTTGGAAAGAGAACAAGACTTGTTGGGTAATGTATTACTGGACATTACCATGGAATATATAATGGCACAGTGGGTCAGTGAAAACACCAGATACAGAAGTAATGAGGAACTGCTGAGACTGGATTTAATATTTACAATGGAATCTGAAATGTGGATAAAATTGAATAAAGACACCACTTGGAAAGTATGATCATATACTTATAGAGACTGAACTAAAGGAAGAAATATGTATGGAGAGAAATGAAAAGCATAGGAAAGGAAGATTGATGTACAAAAAAATGGACTTTGGAAAATTAAAGAAATTCTTTCAGAATGCAAATTGGGAAAAATTATACATGGAAGATACAAAAGTGGAAGAGAAATGGGATATTTTGATTGATAATTATAATGAAGGAATGAATAGGCATGTACCAAGACAGAAACAAGAGAGAGTTCATTAAATGCTGGTTCAACAGAAGATGCAGTGAGGCAAAAGATAGAAAAGACAGAACTTGGAAAAGATGGAGAAAAGATAAAAAAAAAAAACTGGTAAATGGCAAATATATACAAACTTTAGAAATGAGTATGTAAAAGTGCAAAGAGAGGAAAAAGGAACTATGAAAAAGACATAGAAAAATGCAAGGAACAACTCAAACTATTCTATAGACATGTGAATGGTAAACTTAAAAATAAACAGGAAATGGTGAAACTATGCCAAGGAAATAGATAATACACAGAAGATCTAGAAATGGCCAAAGTCATGAATAATCACTTCAAGTCTGTTTTCACCAGAGAGAAGCCACATTATTGGGATGAAGGAAGTGAAGTGCAGTATCCCCCCATGAGCGAAATAAAAACACACAAAGAAATAATGGAACTTTTAACAAACCTTGATGTTAGGAAATAACATGGCCTGGATGGAATTGCAAATTGGATTCTAAAAGAATGCAAAGAAGAACTAATGGACAAAATATATAACATAATAAGTTGCTCACTTAAAGAAGGAAAAATACCAAAAGACTGGAAAATGCTAATATTGCACCAATATATAAAGGAGGAAACAAGGAAGAACCAACTAACTATAGACCAGTCTCACTAACAAGCACTATAGCCAAAATGTGTGAGAAAATCATTAAGAATAGATGAGTAAATCACCTGGAAGAAAATGATATAATAAACCCAAGACAATTTGGATTCAGACAAGGAAGATCATGTACCACAAACTTAATGTGTTTTTACTCAAGTCTAATAGACATAATACAAGAAAGGGAAGGGTGGGCTAATTGTGCTTTCTTGGACTTACAAAAAGCTTTTGACAAGGTACCACACAAAACAATATTAAAAAAAAAACCTGGAACATATAGGAGGGATACAAAGCAACCTACTAAAATGGATGGAGGACTTCTTGAATGGTAGAAGGATTAGAGTAGTACTCAGAGAAAAATATTCAGGTTGGATGGAGGTGATTAGTGGAGTTCTGTAAGGATCTGTATTGGCTCCATTAAATACACTGCATGTTGCTGGGGTGAGTGAGGAGAGAGAAAGGGTGTCTCATGTCATGCAGCTGTTCAGCTTGCCTCCTTAGAATCCTGGGATAAGGTAGATCACACAGGGTGAGTTGCTGATGGAGTCTAGGATAACTTAGGACAAGTTATTTTAATATTGTGGGGCAAGGCAGGGCGAGTAAGTAAAGCATCCTTGGTTGATGATGATGCTAATGGGCACTTGGGAACCATTACAAAAAATATGTAATAAGATGACTAGGAATGAATACACAGCAATGGTGGTGACTTGGGACAGACTGGGAGTATGTAATTTTTTTTTTTTTTCAGTCATTTATTTGAACAAAATGGAAATGTTGTTACATTCCTCCTCACACACGAGATTACAGCCGTTCTGTATTTTCATAGTTTTTTCATACCTTATTTTGTACCATGAAAGCACATACCTCTCATACAGGGAAAATTGGCCTCATTTTTTCCTTTTTGTAGCTTTCAATTTTCATATTTGAGTTTTGTATATAGGGGATTCCCTATACTCAGGTTTTCATAACAAAATTTCCCATATGTATTTCATATGTAAAGCTGTACATAGCTGCAATATAGTGTAATCCACATACACTGTAAAGAAGAGCCCTGTGTATTTGTTCAATAATGAAACTTGTTTGTTTTTATAGTTAACTTTGCTTGCAAAACTAATATTTTTTCTTCTAAGACAGTATAATAACCTGGCATGTGAGATATCTTGTGGAAAAAGTAAATACCAAATTATATTTTTTCTCTAGGGGTTTTTCATGGAAGTATGATTATGTGCATCACTTTTGCTTTGTTGTTGCTATAGTTCTTTATATACTGTATTTCTTCTTTCAAATAAGCTCTTTGTTTTATGTAAGATTTGATCTATTTGTAAGTGTACATGCGATTCAAAGTATTTCCTTTCCATTGTTCTATATGAGGCTACTAATACTTAAGTAATAAGATTTTCAGAACATAATTACCCTTATGTATTTCATGGATTTGGTCTCTTCCAGTATATGTATTCAACTCCACAACTCAGATTAACATTGTATAAACTCTTTTAGAATTATATAGTAAAGGGTTTGAAAAAAAAAAAAAAAAATAGGTTGTACTATACTTATTCTGATTGACACTTTTATACAGAGCAATGCACCATCCAGCAAGAAAGAAGTGGTGGTGACAGCAACGATGTCAGCAGTCAAACACCCACTTTGCGAAGGGTTAGCAGCTATGGGCCATCCAGGAGCAAAGGTTTGTATAATAGAGGGGTATTTACTTAAGCGTCACCCTCTGCGACCATTGGCGCTTTTTTTTTTTTTTTCTATTACTCATTTCTTAAGAACTTGTTTGCTTTTATTTGATCATTTTTGTATTTTTCAAACAATTCATTTGTCTATTTTGACATAAATATACATATTTAGTCAATGTTGGAATAATGAACAAATTAGGGAAAAGAAAGAATTACTTGATTTCTTTTGATTTAAAAAATGTTAAATTTAATGACAAGAAAGTGGAAAAAACGACACACACACACACACACACACATATGTTTCTATTCAAGGCTAATAGATATAATACAAGAAAGAGATGGATGGGCGGACTGTGCATTTTTAGATCTAAAGAAAGCTTTTGACAAAGTACCACATAAGAAGTTGCTTAAGAAATTAGAAACTGAAGGAGGAATACAGGGCAAACTACTAAATTGGATGGAGGACTTTTTGCAAGAAAGAAAAATGAGAGTAGTGATAAGAAACCAGCACTCAAAATGGGATGAAGTAATAAGCGGTGTTCCGCAGGGAACAGTTCTGGCCCCAATAATGTTTGCTATATATATTAATGATATGGATGAAGGAATAGAAAGCTATATGAGCTTCTTTGCAGATGATGCAAAACTACTGAAAAGAGTGAAAACTGAAGAAGATTGTGAATCACTACAGAGAGATCTAAATAAGGTACAAGAATGGAGTAGGAAGTGGGAGATGGAGTTCAATACAAAAAAGTGTAGTATAATGGAATTTGGAAAAAGCAAAAACAGAATAACAGGAACATATAAATTGGGAGAAGAAGGAATAAAAAAAGTAGAAAATGAGAAGGACCTGGGAGTCATTGTTATGAATAATATGTCACCTGAGAAACATATAAATAAGATTTTTGAGAAACTTATAATCTAATAAGAACAATCAAAGTTGCGTTTACATACCTGGATGAAGAAATGGTGAAGAAAATCCTAATCACCCTGATAAGACCAAGATTGGAATATGCAGCAACGATATGGTCACCAAGTACAAAAAAATGTATAAAAAAACTTGAAAGAATACAAAGAGCAATTACAAAATTGGCACCAACACTCTCAAAACTATCATATGAAGAGGGACTAGAAAAACTTGAACTACAGACACTAGAGCAAAGAAGAGAGAGAGGAGATTTGATAGCTATTTACAGAATCATGAAAGGCATAGAAATTACTGACAGAGAGAATTTGATAAAATGGGATGACAGAAATACTAGAGGACACGGAAAGAAAATAAAAAAGACAGCTATAGAAGAGATTTGAAAAAGAACAGCTTTCCTCACAGAGTAATAGACAGTTGGAACAAGTTAGATGAGAAAGTGGTGTGTGCAAAAACAATACATGAATTTAAAAATAGTTTAGATAAAATGAGATATGAAGACGGGACCCCACAAGCATAGCTCCCCTTCCCGTAAAATACAACTAGGTAAATACAACTAGGTAACTAGGTAAATACACACACACGAGAATCTGATAAAATGGGATAACAGAAATACAAGAGGACACGGAAAGAAAATAAAAAAAGATAGCTATAGAAGAGACTTGAAAAAGAACAGCTTTCCTCACAGAGTAATAAACAGTTGGAACAAATTAGATGAGAAAGTGGTGTGTGCAAAAACAATACATGAACTTAAAAATAATTTAGATAAAATGAGATATGAAGACGGGACCCCACGAGCATAGCTCCCCTTCCCGTAAAATACAACTAGGTAAATAAACACGCATACTCCCATCCTGTAGAATACAACTAGGTAAATACACACACACACACGTCGGTCGAAATGACAACGAAGTTTGGACTCCAGAAAAATCTACAATGTTCGTGGATCTCAATGACGAGTGAGTACCTATGTTGTATTAATAGGGAATGAGAAAGCTCGTGGTGTAGTGGGAAGGTGAAGAAATAGGAGAAGGTGAGAGATTATTGAGGAAAATGGAAGGAAATTAGGAAGGGGACGAATGGGTCCAGGAGGTCAGATGGCATGTCAACAAGAGAGGGGCAGACGACAGTGGTGAAGTCGAAGAGATTAGTAAAAATGTAAAAGTTAGAAATATAGATAAGAGCAGCACAATGGAAAGTGAAGATAATTATTTCCATGGATTTAATGAGGGAGGAAATGATAACCTCCCCCGACTAGTAAATCTAGAGGAGAAACTAAAATAAATGAATGAAACAAGGGAGGTTAGTTACCCAAAGAGTTGATAAATTGGTAGAACTAAAGAAGGAGAATCAAAACCTAACTAAAGAAATAGAAGAATTAAAAAGACAGTTAAGAGAAGTAAAGGATGAGAATGAGGAATTAAAAAGGGATAATAAAGAGAATAAAGAGTCCATAGCAAAAGAGGTAAGTGGTTGGAAAAAATACAAGAGAACAATAAAATTTAATTTATAGATATAGTGGAACAGCAGATGAAAGAACAAACTAAGGACACAGTTATTAAAGTGATGAGGGAGAAGGAGAATATAGTAAGAGACTTAGTGGATAAAAAGAAATGTATAATTATATTAGGGATGGAAGAGAAGCATAATCCAAATAGGACTACAAAAATAAAGGAGGAAAAGGAAAAATAAAAATGAGATATTAGAAGTAGTTCAAGAAGATGAACCAGAAACAGGGAAATAGAAGAAATATATATAGACTAGGGAAATACAATACAGATAAGACCAGGCCAATTAAGGTTAAATTCAGGTCACAAATGACAGCAGAGAATATCTTGGCAAAAACAGGGAAACTAGCAGACAGTGATCAATATAAACAGGTATGGATAAAAAGAGAAATGAATAAAGAGGAAAGAGAGGATTAGAAAACAAAAAGACCAGAAGCTAAGGAAAAAAACGAGAAAAGAACGGAGTCAGAAAAAGAGGAATTCTATTGGAGAGTAGTGAATATGAACGTGAGGAAATGGTTCATAGCAGAGAAAAACAGAAGGGAAACAGAAAACACAGTGGAAGTAGCAGAAAATTAAAAGTGTCACACAAATATAAATGGCTTAAGAACAGGCTTGAATGAACTGAATACCTGAAGGAAAAAGAACCGGACATAATGGGAATTGTAGAGACAAAATTGAAAGGTCCACTACCACCCAACAGTGTATGACATGGTGCATATAATTATTGGATTAGAAACAGAGAGGTGAAACAAGGGGGTGGAGTTATGTTCCTGACTAAGAAGGATATAAATGTGAGGAATGTCACATATGAAAAGAATGGAGTAGAGATGATTGTGATGAAAGTGGAGGACAGGGATGGGAAGAGCAGGAAGTTTGTAGTAAATTATGTGCCTCCTAAAACGGCTTTGTGGGAAGAGAAAGAACACAAAAATATGTTAGAAGACACAAGGATAAGATAATGGAAGATAGAGGAAGAATAGTTATAATGGGTGACTTTAATTGTAAAGAAATCTGCTGGAAAGAGGTGACAGTGAAGGGTGGACATGACCTATGGAGAAACTTGTAATTTAATAAGAACAATCAAAGTGGCATTTACATACCTGGACAAAGAAATGGTGAAGAAAATACTAGTCACTTTGATAAGACTAAGATTGGAGTATGCAGCAACGACGTGGTCACCAAGTACAAAAAAATGTATAACAAAACTTGAAAGAATACAAAGAGCAATCACGAAATTGGCATCAACACTCTCAGAACTATCATATGAAGAGAGACTAACAAAACATGAGCTACAGACATTAGAGCAAAGAAGAGAGAGAGGAGACTTGATAACTATTTATAGAATCATGAAAGGCATAGAAACTATTGATAGAAAGGATCTAATAAAATGGGATAGTAGAAATTACAAGAGGACACAGAAAGAAAATTAAGAAAGACAGTTATAGAAGAGACCTGAAAAAGAACAGCTTTCCCCACAGAGTAATAGACGTTTGGAACAAGTTAGATGAGAATATGGTGTGTGCAAAAACGATAAACAAATTTAAAAACGGTCTAGGTAAAACGAGATGTGAAGACGGGACACCATGAGCATAGCTCCCCTTCCTGTGAAATACAACTAGGAAAATACCACTAGGTAAATACTGAAGTGGGTAAAAATATTTTTTTAAGTTATGAGAACATTAGAAAAAGATAAAAAGTTGGACAGGAAAGGAGAGACTATTATAGTACCAGAGGGGTTCTGGCATCTGTAATGTTCTTGTTGTATATAAATGACATGAATGGAATAGATAGCTATGCAAACTTAATTGCAGATAATGAAGCAAGTAAAAAATGAAGAGGATTGCAAATTGTTACAAGAAGACCTAGATAAGGTGAAAAATTTATTTCAATACAAAAATGTAATATCTTGGAAATAATGAAAAGGATCAGTGAGAAGATATGAAATGGAAAATTAATAATTTGCAAAGGCAAAGGAAGAAAAAGATTTAGGTATCATTATCAGAGATGATCAGTTGTCAGAAACTCATACATATGCTGAAAAATTTTGTAGTAGCATTTGACTACATGGAAGAGGATATGATGAAGAAAATAAGTGAAAGTCTGATTTGTCCTAGATTGGAATATGCATTAGTGGTATTGTCACCACACCTAAAGAAAGATATATGAAAAATAGTACAAAGAGCATCAACCCAAATGGTCCTGGTCTAAATGACAAAGAATATGAGGAAAGATTGAAAAAACTAGGGCTTCCCACATTGTAAATATAGAGATGACATGATGTCGCAATCTGGTGTTGTTTCTTGATTTACTGTCAATCCAATGCCAGTGTGCCTATATTCCCTTTTATATCAGTTAATTCCTTCTTTCTCATGAGTGAAATATAGGCAAAGTGCAAAATGTATAACTACCGTTACCTACAAATAATACAAATAAACTTGTGATAATATTACAGGGGTTGAGAACAAGGGCATGAAAGAGAGAACTAGCATGCAACCCTCTTCATATGTGTGGCACTTGCATGTGCCAAGAGCATAGAGGCCAAAAAGCCTAAATCTATAAGCCTAGTTTATTTTCCTATTTACCTGCCTTCACACATTTGTCTTGCATCTTTATTTTGTGTGAGGAAGCTTTACAAATTATCATTCGTTACTTGTCTAAATTCTGCATGAAATTATTCTCGTGTATATTGATTGCACTACTTCTCTGTGGCATCTTTGTTCCCAGCCTCTGACCCTGGGTCATGTAGAGACCAATTCTTGTGTTCCTCTGACACAGCTTCATGTCATTTTCTCCTTGGGAGGTTCTGTGGCTAAATTAGGGCGCTGTTACTTGTGACGGAGATCAAGATAATAGTGATTAGAATCCTGCTTGGGGTGAGATTAACTAAGGGCATAGTTAATTAAATTCCATGCTACAAAGTCCACTATTACCTATAGAGCATTAATGGACTATGTAGTGGTAGATAGGAGTATAATAAGAAGAGTTAACCTCTTCACTCTGGGGCACATCGCACGTCTGGCAGCATTAGCTGCCAGACGTGCGATGTTGCGTCATAATAATCACATTATAAAAAATAAAGTCAGTGCTCAAACGTTTGTTCTCTTTCACCCGTGTATTTTGATAACCATAGAAAATATGATGAAGCCAGTTTAGAGAGAATGGAAGTTACTTAGGTACATACATACATATACCAAGGCTTTTTCCCCCTTCCAAGGGAGGTAGCCAAAAAGGGATAGGCATAAAAACACTCCCACCCATTTCATCCCTAAATACACTCCACACCCCTCCCACCCTTCCTCTCATCTGAGCACCTCCTGGATGACGGGTCATCCCTGCACCCTGCCCACCGCCCTGGGTCAGAAGCAGTGTCGCAAGACACAGTACATCCACAGCGAGGCCGCTTCATTTAATCGGCGACCCCCCCTCTCCGTCCCCCTTTGCATATAAGGCGAGGACGGGGAGAAATCCCTTCGGGCTGCGTCAAAATTTACTCACACATACTACCCCACCCCCCACTTCCCCGCCCATTCCTCCTCATGCAGTCACAACATCATCCATATACAACCATTCTCCACTCACCTCTGTCTTCCGTCCTCTCCCTTCCTTCCTCAACAGACATTCCCCTCTTCCCCAAAGCCCCCTTCACCCCATCCATCCACCTCATCCTAGAACGTCCCCTCATGTTCACTCCCTCCACATCTGCCTTCCATACCTCTTTTACTAGTCTTTCTTCACTCATTCTTTCCATGTGTCCAAACCATCCTAATATTCTTTCATCAACCCTATCTCCCAAATCCTTTTTCACCCCTGTTCTCCTCACCTCCTCATTTCTCACTCTATCCAGCCTAGTAACCCCCACCATACTTCTCAGACACCTCATCTCAAACACATTCAAACTCCTTCTCTCTTCTTCTCTTATGTTCCACGTTTCTGCCCCATACAGTGCTGTTGGCACAATCACTCCTTCATACAGTCTCCTCTTCGCATCCATTCCCAAATGTCTATTCCTCATTACACTCTTTAATCCACCAAGGCATTTACTCGCTTCTCTCAATCTACATTCTACCTCCACCTTCACTCCACCTTTTCCTGCTACACTTGCACCCAAGTATCTAAAACTATCCACTTCCTCCAGTCGCTCTCCCTTAATGTTCACTTCCAGTCTACTGGCACTTTCACCCCTTGTACATCTCATCACCTTACTTTTACCCACATTTATCTTTAGCTTTCTTCTATCACATACTCTCCCAAACTCTGCCACCAGCTTCCTCAATCCCTCCTCTGACCCTGCCACAAGCGCAGTGTCGTCCGCAAACAACAGCTGGCTCACCTCCCACTTTTCTCCATTTTCTTTAACCATCTCCAATCCCTGACTCACTACCCTAGCATTCACCTCTCGCACCACCCCATCCATGTATAAGTTGAACAGCCAGGGCGACATAACGCATCCTTGACGAAGTCCCACCTTTACTTCAAACCACTCACTCTCTCCATTTCTAATCCTAACACATGCTCTACTACTCTCATAACTCTTGACAGCTCCCAAAAGCTTTCCTCCTATCCCATAAATCTGCATAACCTCCCACAGTGCCTTTCTGTCTACCCTATCATAAGTCTTTTCCAGATCCATGAAAGCCCAAAAAACATCCTTCCCCTTTCCTATAGCTTTCTCACATATCTGTCTTACCACAAAGATCTGATCTACACAACCTCTACCCGTCCTAAATCCACACTGTTCCTCACCAATTACTCCCTCTGTTCCTCTCCTAATCCTCTCAATTAAGATCCTCCCATAAGCCTTCCCTACTACACTCAACAGGCTAATCCCTCTGAAACTACTACATTCACACTTGTCCCCTTTTCCCTTGTAAAGAGGAACTATACAGGCACTACTCCAGTCCTCCGGTACTCTACCCTCTCTCCAGCAAACATTTAATAACCTCACCAACCAGTCCACCATCACTGCACCTCCCTTTTTCAGACATTCTGCATGACATCCATCCAGACCAGGTGCCTTACCTGCTTTCATCATCTTTACAGCTGCCTTCACCTCATCCTTCCTTATTTCTCCTCCATTCTCCTCACTCACTCTCATTTTCTTCGCATTTCCCACTGCAGCTATCTTTCCTTCCCTATCCTCCTTCACATTCAGCAACTCCCTAAAATATTCTGCCCATCTTCCCCTCACTGCCATCTCTTCCATTATCAACTCTCCATCTGTACCTTTTACCTTTTCTTCCCTACTTGATTCGCCTCCTCTTCCTCTCGACTACAATAAATATAATCAAGATGTTGATGTCGGCATCATCGTGTACCCACTTGCTCTTCATGCCGCCTACGTAGGCGTCACCGTATGGAAGTGGTTAAGGATGTACATGTTCTAACGGGAGAGAGTGGGGGAATATCAGATCATTTTTTGGTGGAAGGTAAGTTGAAAGTGGAGGATAGATGGAGAAAGAGGAAAAGGACAAAAGGTAGGGAGGTGCTTAGAGTGAACTCTTTAAATGAAAATGAAAAGGTGAAGGAGTACAAGAAGCTGAGAGAGGAGTGGGAGGGAGTGAAGGATAGAGTAGAGCTAGGAGTGGAGGAGGAATGGGGATGGTTCAAGGAGGGAGTCACAAAGTGTGCAAAGATGGTGTGTGGAACAAGAAGGATGGGAGGAAATAGAAGGAAGGGTAGTGAATGGTGGGATGAGGAAACAAAGAAGGTTGTAGAAGAGAATAAGCGAGCTTTCACAGATTGGTTACAAAATAGGATGAGGGAGTCATATGAGAGGTACAAAGAAAAGAAAAGAGAAGTAAAGCACAAGGTAAAGGAGGCAAAGAGGAGAACAGATGTGAAATTGGGTAAGAGTATGACAGAAAATCTTGAAAGTAATAAAGGAGATGTTTTGGAAAAAAATTAAGAGAGGAAGAGGAGGCAAATCAAGTAGAGAAGAAAAGGTAAAATGTTCAGATGGAGAAATGATGATGGAAGAGAAGGCAGTAAGAGGAAGATGGGCAGATTATTTTATGGAGTTGCTAAATGTGAAGGAGGATAGGGAGGGAACGATAGCTGCAGTGGGAAATGCTACGAAAATGACCGTGATAAGTGAAGGAAATGTTAGAGAAATAAGGAAGGATGAAGTGAAGGGAGTTGTTAAGATGATGAGAGCAGGTAAGGCACCTGGTCTGGATGGATGCCATGCAGAATGTCTGAAAAAAGGAGGTACAGTGATGGAGGACTGGCTGGTGAGGTTATTTAATGTTTGTTGGAGAGAGGGTAGAGTGCCAGAGGACTGGAGGAGTGCCTGTATAGTTCCAATGTACAAGAGAAAAGGGGATAAGTGTGAGTGTAGTAGTTTCAGAGGGATTAGCTTGTTAAGTGTAGTTGGGAAGGCTTATAAGAGGATCTTGATTGAGAGTATTAGGAGAGGAAGAGAGGAAGTAATTGGTGAGGAACAGTGTGGATTTAGGACAGGTAGAGGTTGCGTAGATCAGATTTTTGTGGTAAGACAGATATGTGAGAAAGCTAAAGGAAATGGTAAGGATGTATTTTGGGTTTTTATGGATCTGGAAAAGGCATATGACAAGGTAGACAGGAAGGCACTGTGGGAGGTTATGCAGATATATGGGATAGGAGGAAAGCTTTTAGGAGCTGTCAAGAGTTTTTATGAGAGTAGTAGAGCATGTGTCAAGATTAGAAATGGAGAGAGTGAGTGGTTTGAGGTAAAGGTGGGACTTCATCAGGGATGTATTATGTCGCCCTGGCAGTTCAATTTATAAATGGATGGTGTGGTGCGAGAGGTAAATGCAAGGGTAGTGGGTGAGGGATTGGAGATGGTTAAAAAAAAAATGGAGAAAAGTGGGAGGTGAGCCAGCTGTTGTTTGCAGACAACACTGTGCTTGCAGGATCAGAGGAGGGATTGAGGAAGTTAGTGACAGAGTTTGGGAGAGTGTGTGAAAGAAGAAAGTTGAAGATAAATGTGGGTAAAAGTAAGGTGATGAGATGGACAAGGGGTGAAAGTGGCAGCAGACTGGAAGTGAGCATTAAGGGAGAGTGACTGGAGGAAGTGGATAGTTTTAGATACTTGGGTGTGAATGTGGCAGGAAAGGGTGGAGTGGAGGTGGAGGTAGAATGTAGATTGAGAGAAGCTAGTAAATGCCTTGGGGGATTAAAAATTGTAATGAGAAATAGACATTTGGGAATGGATGCTAGGAGGAGATTGTATTTACCTAATTGTATTTTGCGGGAAGGGGAGCTACGCTCATGGTGTCCCGCCTTTGTATCTCGGTGTCTAGTTTGCTCTTAAACTCATGAATGGTTTTTGCGTACACTATTTCATTGTCCAGTTTCTTCCAAGTGTCTACCACATGTAGAAAACTGTTTTTCCTCAGATCTCTTCTATAGCTATGTTTTTTTATTTTCTTTACATGTCCTCTTGTGCTTCTCTTGTCCCAGTTTAACAAGTCCTCTCTATCGAGTATTTCTGTGCCCTTCATGATTCTGTAGATGGGACAGAAACATGGAACATAAGAGAGAAAGAGAGAAGGAGTTTGAATGTGTTTGAAATGAGGTGTCTGAGAAGTATGATAGGGGTTAATAGGCTGGATAGACTGAGATTTGAGGAGGTGAGGAGGAGAATGGGGATGGTAAGGGAGTTGGGAGATAGGGTGGATGAAAGAGTATTGGGATGGTTTGGACAAATGGAAAGAATGAGTGAAGAAAGACTAGTAAAAGAGGTATGGAAGGCAGATGTGGAGGGTGTGAACATGAGGGGGCAACCTAGGATGAGGTGGATGGATGGAATAAAAAGGGCTTTTGGGAAGAGGGGAATGTCTGTTGAGGAAGGATGGGTGAATGGAAAATGGTTGTGTATAATTGATGTGATGCATGAGGTGGAATGGGTGGGGGGATTGGGGGTGAGGTAGTATGTGAGAAAAATTTCTCTCCCCCCCCCCACGAGGCCCAGTACTTTGATGTAGTGGGGGGGGGGGGTTGCGTGTAGCAAGGACGGGCTGAGCTGTGCCAGCTAGGTGCAACCATACTGGAGAGGTCAGCCCTAAGCCACCAGATGAAAACTGAGTCAAAAGATTTTGTTGACAACCCTAGCTTGTCTTTGACCATGGACTGGAATGCTCATAGGATTTGCCGCCCTCACCCTATGACAGTTGTTTTTGAATGAGGTATTTGGGGTAGTGAATAGATAGGGGATCCCTCACCCTTTTCCTTTGTGAATTCCCCTATCCCTACCCTTCATATTTGCTACCCTACTCTCCTTTTTCACCATCTTTCTCTAATACTTGTTAAGGAAGGTTCTGGTATCTTGGTGCCTCCCAAGCTACATGTCTGGACCCAGTTCAAGTGGGAATGTATACCGCGAGGTCACTACTCCCTGTGAGGGCCGAAAGCTCACCGACTGGGGAATGCATGTTTGCGAGGTAGGTACTAGGCTGCCAACTTCCTTTCTCCCTATCCAGTACACATGCAGAGTGACTACGCCGGACCCATCCTAAATGGGACAAAACAAAAGAGGACAAACTTCCGGGTTGATAAAGTCTCTAATTCACCCCCGAGGCCCTGCATGTGTAAATAGTTGTTTCTGGAACTTCCAGACTCTGCAGAGACTTTTCTTCTATTGGTTGAGGGATCAGGCAACTGCAGTATCTTCTATGAATTGATCTTTCTTTCTTAATATATGGTGCGGCCCTATCATGGTGGCTGTTCAAACTGTACATTCTAAAGCTCCACCACTACCTGATCCTCCTCCTAAACCTCCCGATCCTTCTCCTAATATTGCCAATGCTAATGTTGACAATATTGACTCGGCAAAAGTAAAACCCCCAGTTGGTGACTTCGGCTTAAAGAAAGACTTCGGTAAAAATACTAAGATTTCATTGACAGATAATTCTGTAGCCCAGAAACTTACAATTGGAATGGATTCTGAAGTGACGAAAACATCTTAAGATACTCAGAAACCTATAAATAGCTCACATATTGCCCCTAATAGTCATAGTCTTACATTTAAAATATGTCTCTCTTGATAAGAGTTATATTGACTTACATGAAGAGTTCTGTAAATTTGGACCAATTAAAGAGATCAGGGTTAAACTGACTGACAACTTTAAAGCTTGGCTAGTCTGGAACTCATTTCTTTCTAATCAAGATGCTGCAGCTGGCTGCTTGGATTATGATAATTCCAAAGAAAATGAATCTTCGGCCCAACTTGTTGCTAGAGTGCCACCTAACCTGGATATCTTTTATTCAGAAAACCCAGTAGAGGAAAGGAAGGAAAGTGTGCAGAGGCCTCCCAATCCAGCTAAGTGGCTTATTATCACTCTTGCAAAGGAACATGCTAACTTCTTCAAGTTTAGAAGATTCTTGAAGAGTCACCTTGGCTCTGGTAATTTGACTAACTCGCAGGTATCACGATTTGGAAGAAATTCCTTCTTAATTCATGTAAGGTCTTATGAACAAGCTGCCATGGTGCTTAACTTGAGACAGAAATCAGACATTAAAGAAGTTAAACTCCACTATACCTTTAGTTATGCCAAAGGGATAATTTTTAATAGAGATCTCCATGACTTTGAGGAAGAAGAAATATTAGAAATGTGCCCAACAAATGTTTGGAAGGTTTTTAAAATCCCTCGTTCTTCTATGATTATCCTAAGTTTTTGTGGTGAAGATCTACCTCATTATGTAGAGATAGAAAAAGAGATTGTTTATGTGAAGCAGTTTAAGCCCCGTCCCCTTCAGTGCTTTAACCACTTCCATACGGTGACGCCTACGTAGGCTTCATGAGGAGCAAGTGGGTACGCGATGATGCCGACGTTGGCGTCTTGATTATATTGTAGTCGTACCTACATAACCTCCATTCTCTCTAAACTTGCTTCATCATATTTTCTATGATTATCAAAATTCACGGGTGAAAGAGAATGAACGATTGAGCACTGACTTTATTTTTTATAATGCGATTATTATGACGCAACATGGCACGTCGGGCAGCTAATGCTGCCAGACGTGCGATGTGCCCCAGAGTGAAGAGGTTAATTGCTATGGTTTTGGCCATCTTTCCCGCAGATGTGCAAGGGACAAACTGTTTGATATGTGCTCAGCCTGAACATGGGGACTGTTCCCACCCAACAGTTTGTATAAATTGTAAAGAAGAGCATAATGCCAGGGATAAGAACTGTGTAATTTATAAGACTACTAATTCCAAAAGATACAATGATGTTAAAACAAATGGTAAAGTGGATCAGCCAATTATAGAACCCAATAGAAATAAAAATGCCAATATGAATTCTTCTGTTAACACTAAACCCAAGCCTCAGTGTAAAAGTGTTACTATCAAATCTAATCGTCTTCCTTCTTCTCAACTTGGAATTTCTAGTACTTCTCAATCCTTCTCTGCGGAGGTTTCCTCACCCCTTGTTGAAGGGGTGTCCCCTGCCCCATCTGGAGGGGCACCTAAGGTTTCTATTGTTGAAACCTCACAGGCCTCTTCCAATGAAGCCTCCTCTCAGGCAATCTCTCTTCCAGACTTGGGGGACTCCCTAGTAGAGGGATTGGTGACGAGTGTGCCTCACTCAGTAGAGGTGCACAGAAGCAATGAGGATCAACCAACTCTGGAATCTAATAGAAAACAAATACAAATACGAATTCTGCTGTTAATCGTTCTTCTCCACAACTTGGAAATTCTAGTACAGTACTTCTCAACACTCCTCTGCAGAAGTTCTCTCATCCCTTGTTGTGGGAATGTCTTCTGCCCCATCTGGAGGGGCACGTAAAGTCCCCATTGCTGAAACCTCACAGGGTTCCTTCAATAAAGCCTCCTCTCAATCAATCAACCTTCCAAACTTGGGGGGGCTCCCCAATAAAGGGATCACTGACTGGTGTGCCTCACTCAGTTGAGGTGCACAGAAGCAAAGCTATGGAGTCTGAAGCTGTGCGCAGTAAAAGACTCCACAGTCCACCCTCATCTCCATCTTCTTCCCCATATTGTGATATGCAATCTAAGAAAGGAGCTAATAATTCAGACTCTACATCAACATCTGTCGGACCATTGTCAGAGAGGAGGAAACCACCCGCGAAAGCCAAGAAAGTAGAAAAAAAAAACCATCTTGTAGACCCTCTCTCTCCCAAACTTCTCTTCCCAGACCAGTAGACCCAAAAAAGAAAAAGAAAACAGTATTATGTCTACAATTCAATGGAATATTCAAGGTTTTAATTCTCATTGAGAGTAGGTTCAGATTCTCTTTAAAGAACATGATGTGTCTGCTATTTGTCTCCAAGAAACAATGCTTGGTGATTTATCCCCTAATGTGCCTCCCCTGGAGCCGCTCTATTATGCAGGGGAGTGACCCCAGGCTCTTGCCTCCACATGGAGGGTATGGGGACGGCCAATGTCAGTAGCATACTGGGGACCAACTACCCATGACTTTCAGTACGACATAGCCTCGACCGTTGCTGAATAGGCTTTTATACCTACATTTCTTACCCACCCATTATCTTCTCTTCCCCTCGCCCAACTTTCTACCCCTTTTATTGTATCATGATTGACCCTCCTGATGACATGGCCAAATTTTGAAACCTCCCAGTAACAACTTTCATGTACAATCATTATAAGTCAAACTTTTCATTCATAATCACAAAAAAAAAAAAAAAAAAAAGTCCTATGGCGATGGGAGCCTCTAGTCACGAACCACACATAAGGCGGTGTGGGCAAGATAGTCGTTCTGTGATGGGATGGAGGCAACATCACAGCTCGGCAGCTACCCACATGACTGAGCAGCCCTGTTCAGGATCCACTCTGCTCACCCCACATGGGGAGGGGGCTAGAAAAGGTGCCCTAAAAATAGTTTGCCTCACATCCACCTGACTGGGGAACCACCCCCAGTAAAGTCACCCTCATTGCGGTCAAGATGCAGAAAAATCCCAAGCTCAGGCTCGAAAAAAGACTCTTCTTTGACACCACCAAATACTGATAGTAATATAAAACAGTTGAAAGTAGTGCACATAGAAGATATTCCAGTACAATGTAAGTGTGATGATATATCTACTCCACTGAGCAAATTTGGAATTATAGTAGAAATTGGCATGGAATTTCTTGACATTGAGAAAAAATGGGTATGTAAACAGGCCATGTTTGTGGTTTTAATTTAAACTGAAGTTTTAAAACAGTTGTTTAGGTCCCCTGGCAAAGCAATTGCTTTATTGTGCTTCACAACATCCAACTCAGGGCAATTAGTAGAATCTAATTGATGCTTGTATTTCTTTCTTAATTCTATTTCTTCTTGAACTGAACAGATTGATGAAATTGGTAATTCCACCTCCTCACTACTCTCATTTAAAATCTTGATGGGTTTAGTACACACCTGAAAACATCCTATTTGTGTACCTTTCCCTAAAACTATATCTTTGTTTAAAGTATTAATAATTAATATTTCTACTATGTTCTTATTTGACTTATAAATCCCTGAGTCCAATTTCAAACCTTTTAATCTAATTGATTCTGGGAGGGTTAAAATTTCAGAGTCTACAGTGACTCCTTTCAACCGCACGCTCTTTAATCTATACATACAGTGGAGTACCGCAAGGATCTGTACTGGCACCAATAATGTTTGCTATCTATATGAATGACATGGACGAGGACGTGAACTGCTACATGAGCTTCTTTGCTGATGACGCCAAACTGTTAAGGAAAGTAGAAACTGATAAGGACTGTGAAGCACTGCAAGAAGACCTAAATAGGGTATGGAACTGGAGTCAGAAATGGAAAGTGGACTTTAATACTAAGAAGTGTAGCATAATGGAGTTTGGAAAAAGCAAAAACAGAATATCAGGAAAATATACAATTGGAACCAAGGAAGTAAAGAAAGTAGGATCCGAAAAAGATTTGGGTGTAATTATCACAAACGACTTGTCCTATGATATACAGATTAACAAAATTGTCAGGGAGACCTACAACTTGCTAAGATCAATAAAAGTGGCATTTACATACTTGGATGAAGACATGATAAAAAAAATATTGGTTACATTGATAAGGCCTAGATTAGAGTATGCGGCGACATTGTGGTCCCCCAGTACCAAAAAGAATATAAAAAAAATAGAAAGAATCCAAAGAGCAGCTACAAAAATGGCACCTGCACTTGCAAACCTATCATACGAGGAGAGATTGGCTAAACTGGAGCTACCGACACTGGAGCAAAGAAGAGAGAGTGGTGACCTATTGACCATCTACAGAATCATGAAAGGCACAGAGATACTTGATAGAGAGAACTTACTTAACTGGGACAAAAGAAACACAAGAGGACATGGAAAGAAAATAAAAAAACATAGCTATAGAAGAGAACTGAAGAAAAACAGTTTTCCACATAGAGTTTTGGACACTTGGAACAAACTGGATAATGAAATGGTATGCGCAAAAACCATTCATGAGTTTAAAAACAAACTAGACACTGCGAGATACAATGGCGGGACATCACGAGCATAGCTCCCCTTCCCGCAAAATACAACTAGTTAAATACAACTAGGTAAATTACATGACTTACCCACACCAGACACCTCAGAAATACAAATCTCTTCCTACGCAGATGACATAACAATCACATGCACACATTGTAACACAGACAAAGCTTCAGAAATAATCCATCCATACCTTGATACATCACAGACTCAAAATAGCTCCAACCAAATCTACAGCAACACTTCTCACCAACTGGACAAAAGAACACAAATACATACCTCATCTCTACATCAACAACACTCTAATACCACACACAAACACACCGAAAATTCTTGGTGTGACATACGATACATCCATGTCTTTCAAACAACACATCACAAACATAAAAAACAAATGCACACCTAGACTTAACGCACTTAAGTCAATCACTGGAACAACATTTGGACAAAACAAAGAAACTAATACAATAATATACAAATAATGCATACGCTCAGTGATGAATTATGCGAGTCCTGCATGGGCTCCTAATCTCAGTGAGACACACCACAGCACCCTTCAAATCATACAAAACAAAGCCCTAAAAACAATTACAGGCTGCACAAATACAACACCTACAGACCATTTACACCATGAAACAAAAGTCCTCAAAGTCAAGGACCATCTCAACATGAGAGGCACACAAACACTTGCCGCAGCCACCACAAACACATCACACCCGCTACACTACATAGCAGAACACCCACACACACCAAGAAACATTAAAACAACACCCAAAGACCTGTATCACACACAGATACTCTCTTCTCTTCCTCCACAACCACCAAATACCAGCCTCCGGAAACATATTCATAATCATATCACTCACCGCTCCATTAACACACTGAAAGACAACACACTGCTGCATGCCAGACCCCCTGATATCCACCCTTCTGAATCCTCTCTCCCACGAAAGGACAGAGTCCACCTGGCCAGACTGCAGTGCGGCCACCACCCAGCACTTCTAAGCTACCAAAAGAGGCTGGATGACCGCATTGTGAACAGCTGCCCAGAATGTAACACTTCACCCCATACCATACAACACATAATGGAAGACTGCATTATACACAATCATGCACGCAAACAACACAACATACACTCTATAAAGGATTTGTGGGAAAACCCAGTTTCGGCTGTAGCATTCCATGGGGAGATGGGACTGCTCGGACAGACAGTCTAGGGAGTGACAACAACAATAACAACAACTGCACATCTACCCTATTAATTGCTCTGGAGTGAAATAATGTCCACTTTATTACGCCACCATCCACAATTTGCAAGGCTTCATTTGTAGTTGAGGAATTAGTAATTTCTGGGATTTCTTGGACATCTGAATTGGGTTCGCTATATTAGGCTTTACTTTCTGTTGGTCTGGACTGCTCAGCCTCGTTATCTAAGGTAAAATTGTTATCTTTCTTATCTATGTCTAGGGATTTATTGATTCCTGTCACTGGTTGATTTAAAAATGGGATTAACTGTGATTTCACTAAGATCCCTAAATCAGCTGGACATATCACCATGTTCTCTTTTCTCATAGTTGCAAATCCTATCAATAAATCTGGAAAAATAGATTCTTCTACAACTATCACTGGAATGTGCAAATGTTCATTTGTATATAAAATAACTTCTAATTCAACCTTACCTAATGTTTTTAACTAATTTCCAGTTACTCCTTGCAATGAGTAATGGATTGGTTCCAAGATTTTCACTCCTGGTTTTAACTGGTTTAAAACTGTACTTGTTATAACATTGACTACAGATCCTGTATCAATAAATATTTGAATAGGCTGTTATATCGCTGCCACTAACACTTAGTCACTTGTGTTATTCATCCGTAGGCCCCATGCCTCCTCCCTCTCTTAAGTATGTTTCCACCAAATCTTCTATAATCAGTTATTAAAGTTTCTTGATGGGTTGAATTAAAATGGAGATATAGTTTTCTTATCTTCTTTTCTTCTAAGTAGTACACTTGGTTCTTCAAGCTACACTAAGGGACTCCCACCCAGGATCCCTGTTCATCCCACCAAGCCACCTCTGCTCCGACGTCACTATTAAATTCAACCAGTATCTTTTTACTTTTCAAATAAGTACCACCCTTTAAGGGCATGACTTTACCTCCATGCACCAATAATTTTTCTCCACCTTATTCTTCAATCAGAAAGACTGTTATACTGTCTCAAGCGATATTGTTTATGCAAGCAGTTTGTCGTAGCAGAACGACTTCATGTTTACATTTTGTAACGTCAGTGCCTACAATGTTTAGAACATAAGACGGTAACTCTGCAACTTGCAGTCGGCCATTGTATCATAACAACCAAATACAATTTACATATCGTTTCACCTACCCCTCGATCTACCCAAATGTCTACCTCCATCCACCGGCCTCTTACACCTGTCATCCAGGAAGTGTCAAGATGAGAGGGAGGGTAGAGGGTGGAGGGGAGTGGAGTGTATTGGGGATGGAATGGGTGGGAATAGTTTTTATGCCTTTGTGTATTGGCTACCTCCCTTGAAATGGGGAAAAAACATTTGGTATATATATGTATGCATGTACAAAGTCCACTATAGGGGACACCGTCCTAGCCTCTCAATAGGGGGGAGTTTGTGATGTTAAACCAAATCATCAAAGTTCTTCTATAGTCCTACATCTTACCATATATTTGTAATATCTTAAGCTAATTGTGACTAATTCCATGTGAAATATATGATGGCCCACGAAACATTGAGCATGAACATTACATCGTATATTTCATAAATATGTTTCATAACATAGTTTGTAGATATGCAGATGAACTGAATATTACATAACAATTTACATAATAATTTATATAATACATTATGTGATACATCATTACATAATACATTGCACATCATGTGACACATGATAATGACGTTCAGATCAGAGGAAAATATTGGAGAAAATAAACAGAAGATTTGCTGGGGTGGGATGAAAAAACAAAAGGTTATAGTAAAAAAAAATATGAAAAAGCAAACTTGTTTGAAAAATGTTAGGAAGTATAGCTTTCCATATAGATGTATAGACTTATGGAACAAGTTGAATAAAGATTTAAATCAGGCTATCAAAATAAGCAAATTTAAGGAAAAATTTAATGAGTGGAGGGAAAGAAATACAACTAGGTAAAAACTAGGTAAAA
Source organism: Oratosquilla oratoria (assembly GCF_046742065.1). NCBI lineage: Eukaryota > Metazoa > Arthropoda > Malacostraca > Stomatopoda > Squillidae > Oratosquilla > Oratosquilla oratoria. The sequence continues at coordinate 1,192,488 of NW_027467714.1, forward strand.
ACACACACCTATGCACGCACCTTTTCTCAATGGTCAAAGGGACATTGGCTTGTACTACTAGTGAAAGCTGCCAGGGACCATGGTTCAAACTCAAGACTTAGAACTTGAAGTGCTAACCACTGCATCAACAAGTTGGCTCACTGACACCGGGCTAATCAACAGTAACAATATCTTCAATAACTGCAGTACTTCTGGGGAAGTAATGTTCAGTTTTCTCATGGTTAAGTTGGGAGTGAAAGGGATTTGTAACATGGGGGTGAAGGGAATGAAGGTTTTCTCTTCCCTTTATAGCTACCTTGCTTAATAGGAAATAGTGTAGAAATTGAAAATGGTTATTTATTATCATGTGTTATATAGCTGTGCTTTGGTGATTTTCAGAATTAAGAAGATCACCTAGTTGTCCACGTCTTATGGGATTCACTTCTCTTTTATCGATGGGACCCTCTCAAACTGGAGTAGGGCCAGCACCTGTTACAGATCTTCCATCTCCTTTGGCAGGCATGGTAGCATCAAGGAAGAAAGTGTTTGAGACAGCAATGTGAGTCAAGGTATAACTGAAAAATGTAAGAAAGAAAAAAAAAATGAATACTCTGTGTTCACCAGAAGCAACAAAATAATAGAAAAAAAATGCTGTGGAGAATGTAAACATGAAGCAAAGGAGGAAAAGAGAAGTCACAAAGGGAAATGGGTGTGGAGATCCATGTGGTGATATGAAATATAAATGTAATGAAACAAGTTTAAAAATGTCTTTCAGAATGGTCTTGGTTTATTATGGCAGCTTCTGTTCTGACAGGATAATGGTATACTATGCAAAAATTACCTTTGGGCCCAAGAAGCTGCATGTGGAGCTTAATCATAACGGCAGTGCAAATGTTATGTGGGACCTATCAGAAGTAGGTGCTGTCTTGAAGGAGAGTGTAAATTCCTCGAGGGAAAAGTGGGCATGTACCTCCTTTTCAAGATTGTCTGCAGTCCAAGCTTCTAGATCTCATTGTGGCTCAAAATGGCACAGAAACCTTCCTTTAGAAGTCCTTAGGTCAAACATAGGGGAATAAAATCCTCATCACAAAGGTTATAGCATTCTCCTTGTAATAATTTCTTGTTACAAAGGCTGCACATCCTGAGTCCCTGTCAGTGTGAAAGGAATAGAATAAAATGATGCCAGCAGGAACATATTTTGTAAAAGGACAGTGAAGTGCAAGATTCTTGTATATTTCCACATGTTCAGCAGAAAATAATTATTGCCAAATTTATAACATCATGGAGGTAATGCCAAATAAGTAAATATCATAGGCACAAAACACCCTAGTAATAATGAATTTAACCTAAATTATAGAAAAGTGGCTTTGTATATAGTCATCTGTAAAATCATGAAATAGTATTGAACAGAGAAGTGTTTAGAATTTCTGCATTACATTATGCAGCTCAGAGTAATTAGAGCTGGGCAGTGAATTTTTAGTATCTAGTTTGTCATTTTTACTTCAGAAGAAAAAAATTTATATATATATATATATATATATATATATATATATATATATATATATATATATATATATATGTATATATAATATGTATATGTATATAGATATACATACTCATACAAAAACACACATACACTATACATGATTTTAAGAATAGACTGGGTGTGGAGAGATACAAAAATGGGTCGCTATGAGCATAGCTCTAGTCCTGTAAAATACAACTAGGTAAATACATATATATAATGAAGGAAAGATGACAAAATGAGTGATAGGGTGGTGACATAAACACCGAGAATTGTTAGAGTTTTTATTCACTAACGTTTCGCTCTTAACAGAACTTTTTCAGTGTGCATACGTGGACAGAAATTCAACATATAACCCGCATGCTTGATGCCACATTTCTTTCCTAACCTACCCCATTCCTCCCTCTCGCCTCCTTGAACTCCCAGAGTACCAACCAACTGGACATCTTGGATAATTTAATAAGACCATCCTGATGATTACAGCAGGGATAGGATGTTATGAATGCTGCCTCAACTATTTTGTTCTTGTCTAACCCATGTTGCAACATTTCTACTCTGTTCCAGTTGGGCAAGTGTCCATACACATTGGTAGTTCACATGGAACAATATATACATTTACACAACTGGAACGGAATAGAAGTTTTGCAACAAGGGTTTGACAAGAGGAGGAAAATAGTCGAGGCAGCATTCATTATATCCCAACCCTGCTGTAACCATTGGGATGGTTTTATTAAATTGTCCAGGAGTTTAAGGGAGCGAGAGGAAGGAATGGGGTAGGTTAGGAAAGGAATGTGGCATTCAACATGCAGGTTATAAATTTGTTAACTTCCCGTTCATGTATGTACACTCTGAAGTTCTGTAAAGAGTGAAACGTCATTGAATAAAAACTTCAACTATTCTTGTTGTTTATCACCACCACCACTCATATATATATATATATATATATATATATATATATATATATATATATATATATATATATATATATATATATATATATATATATATACATACATAACCTTATCCAGCCGAGTAACTCCTATCATACTTCTCAGGCACCTCATCTCAAACACATTCAAACTCCTCTCTTCCTCTATATGTATATACATATATATACATGTATAATATATATACATATATATATACATATATAATGACCTCTCATTAATGGACGTTAATTAGCTGTGTTTGTGGTGTTTTCGCTATGTTTTTGGTGTTTTGGAGTGGTTTTTGGGTGGCATAGTGATTGCATGCACTAAACAACAGCACCAAAAACACAGCGAAAACACCGCAAACACAGCTAATTAACGTCCGTTAATGAGAGGTCTCACTGTATGTATATATATATATATATATATATATATGTATATATATATATTTCTAAACAGAAATGTAGTAGCACATTTGTAAATTACACACAGGAACCCACAGTCGGAGAAAGAATAAACTTCGAATAAAGAAAAATCCTATATTTCGGCTATCAACTGTAGCCCTCTTCAGGAAAGTACATAAGATAGAGAACAGAGGGGACTTATAAACTACAGTAAGAAGAGATGTGGACAGTTGACCTCACTCAGGCGTGGGGCAAACTGGGGTGGCGGGGGAGGGAGGAGGTGAAGAGAGGGGAGGATGTAGTGTCCGCACCAACTTGGCAACTGCTGCGCGTGAGATTATGTCAGGTGTCCACTGCCCTTTAGAAATATTATTATTAGGGCATTCCTCAATTAATGCTGATTCGACTATTTTTCTCCTGAAACCGCAGTGGGACTTGAACACTAATCTGGCCTTACCCCAGTCGAAAGAATGATTCTTATTTTTGGCATGAAGAAATACAGCCGAATTTTCTTGCCCATACCTAATTGACCTTTTATGTTCTGCCAATCTAGTGTTCAGGTCTCTCCCGGTTTGACCCAAGTAAACCAAATCACAATCTTTGCAGGGCAAACAATAAACACCAGGTGACTCAACTTCCTTCGGTTTTTGTTGAACGTTCACAATTTGCTTACGCACGGTGTTAGGATAGTGATAGGCAATAGTGAGACGTTCATGAGGAAACAATTTAGTAGAAGAACTGATGGTATTATTAAATGGAATTTTTAAAATGTCCTTAAAGGAGCGGTGAAAACTTGAGGGGATGGAAGTTTTAAAATGGTTGGCCCTAGCAAATTGTGAACGTTCAACAAAAACCGAAGGAAGTTGAGTCACCTGGTGTTTATTGTTTGCCCTGCAAAGATTGTGATTTGGTTTACTTGGGTCAAACCGGGAGAGACCTGAACACTAGATTGGCAGAACATAAAAGGTCAATTAGGTATGGGCAAGAAAATTCGGCTGTATTTCTTCATGCCAAAAATAAGAATCATTCTTTCGACTGGGGTAAGGCCAGATTAGTGTTCAAGTGCCACTGCGGTTTCAGGAGAAAAATAGTCGAATCAGCATTAATTGAGGAATGCCCTAATATTAATATTTCTAAAGGGCAGTGGACACCTGACATAATCTCACGCGCAGCGGTTGCCAAGTTGGAGCGGACACTACATCCTCCCCTCTCCTCACCTCCTCCCTCCCCCGCCACCCCAGTTTGCCCCGTGCCTGAGTGAGGTCAACTGTCCACATCTCTTCTTACTGTAGTTTATAAGTCCCCTCTGTTCTCTATCTTATGTACTTTCCTGAAGAGGGCTACAGTTGATAGCCGAAATATAAGATTTTTCTTTATTCGAAGTTTATTCTTTCTCCGACTGTGGGTTCCTGTGTGTAATATATATATATATTATATTTATATTTAGGGAGTTGCTAGATGTGAAGGAGGATTGTGAGGGAAAAATAGTTGCAGTGGGAAGCGCTAAGAAAATGATTGTGATGAGTGAGGAAAATGGAAGAGAAATAAAGAAAGATGAAGTGAAGGCAGTTTTTAAGATGATGAGAGTGGGTAAGGCACCTGGGTTGGATGGATGCCATGCAGAATGTCTGAAAAAAATGAGTTACAGTGATGGTGGACTGGTTGGTGATGTTATTTAATGTTTGTTTAAGAGAGGGTAGAGTGCTGGAAGACTGGAGGAGTGCCTGCACAGTTTCACTTTACAAGGGAAAAGAGGACAAGTTTGAATGTAGTAGTTTCAGAGGGATCAGTTTAAGTGAAGTTGGGAAGGCTTATGGGAGGGTGGTCTTGATTGAGAGGATTAGGAGAACAGAGGGAGTAATTGATGAGGAAGAATGTGTATTTAGGACAGGTAGGGGTTGTGTAGATCAGATTTTTGTGGTAAGACAGATATGTGAGAAAGTTATAGGAAAAAGTAAGGATTTTTTTTAGCTTTTATGAATTTAGAAAAGGCTTATGACAGGGTAGACAGGAAGGCACTGTGGGAGGTATGGCAGATATATGGGATAGGAGGAAAGCTTTTAAGAGCTGTCAAGAGTTTTTACGAGAGTAGTAGTGCATGTGTCAGGATTGGAAATGGAGAGAGTGAGTCGTTTGAGGTAAAAGTGGGACTTTGTCAGGCATGTGTTATGTCGCCCTGGCAGTTCAATTTATACATGGATGGGGTGGTGCGAGAGGTAAATGCAAAGGTAGTGGGTCAGGGATTGGAGATGGTTAAAGAAAATGGAGAAAAGTGGGAGATAAACCAGCTAATGTTTGCTGATGACACTGCTTGTAGCAGAATCAGAGGAGGAATTGAGGAAGTTAGTGACAGAGTTTGGGAGTGTGTGTGAAAGAAGGAAGTTGAAGATAAATGTGGTGATGAGATGTACAAGGTGAGAAAGTGGCAGCAAACTTGTCATATTAAGGGAGAGAGAGTGAAGTGGCAAGAAAGGGAGGTGTGGAGGTGGAGGTAGAATGTAGATTGAGTTAAGAGAGTAAATGCCTTGATGGATTAAAAAGTGTAATGAGGAATAGACATTTGGGAATGGATGCTAAGAGGAGACTGTATGAAGGAGTGATTGTGCCAACAGCACTGTATGGGGCAGAAAAATGGAACATAGGAGAGAAGGAGTTTGAATGTGTTTGAGATGAGATGTCTGAGAATTATGGTAGGGGTTACTAGGCTAGATAGAGTGAAAAATGAGGAGATGAGAACAGGGGGTGGTAACGGAGTTGGGAGATAGGGTTGATGAAAGAATATTGGGATGGTTTGGACACATGAAAAGAATGAGTAAAGAAAGACTAGTAAAAGAGGTATGGAAGGCAAAGGTGGAAGGAGTGAACATGAGGGATTGACCTAGGATGAGAAGGATGGATGGGGTAAAAGGGAAGAACAGAAGACAGGAGTGAATGGAGAATTGTTGTATATGGATGATGATGTGATGCATGATGTGGAATGGTTGGGGGGATGGGGGGTGAGGTAGTATGTGTGAGAAATAATTTGACACAGCTTGATGGGATTTCTCACCATCTCCTTTTCTGCCTGAGAGGATGGAGAGGGGGGTCACTGAATTAATGAAGCGGCCTTGCTGTGGATGTGCTGTGTCTTGTGACACTGCTTCTGACCCAGGGCAGTGGACAAGATACAGGGATGACCCGTCATCCAGAAGGTGCCAATATAAGAGGGAGGATAGAGGGGAGTGGAGTATGATAGGGTTGGAATAGGTGGGAGTGGTTTTTATTTTTTGTTTTTTGGCTACTTCCTTTATAATGGAGAAAAAGCCTTTGGTATATGTATGTATGTGTATATATATATATATATATATATATATATATGTGTGTGTGCATGAGAAATATGAACTCGTGATTCTAAATATGCAGAACAACCATCAAGGAAAATAATAAAATGATGACCAAGCACTTTCATCTATTTAGACATCTTGAGGGTACATACAGTGATGATACAAACATGAGTATTCATACGAAGTGGGAAGCCATGGATGGGAATAGGAAAAGGTTGTGAGGAAGTCTCTTATGGTTAACCTATACCCTTTGAGGCAGCAGATGTATGGGCCACCACTTTTTTAACAATGAAATTATCATGTTTGTACATTCCTTGACTTAAATTTAAGTTGACAAATGTAGCTTTAATCAGACTGGATTCTGTTATATTTCTAGTCAAATTTGACTTATTTCTAACAATTTCTTTGGCACCCTCCCAGTTAATGCAATGGTTAGATTCCCTTGAACAAATAATGCATTAGATATTTGATCATTCCTGACACTATACTGATGTTTTAACCTAACTTTTATTTCTTTTCCAGTGTGACCTGTATAACATTTGTCACAATTCTTACATGAAATTGAATAGATATATCCTTCTTCCTTATCAGGGGAGTTTTTAATTTAAAGGCTTCTTACTGTATTAGAGTTCATAAATGCTACTTGAATGTTGAAAGTCGTAAGAACATGAGGTAATTTGATGAAATTCTCTTGGAAAAGAAGAACAAGTAGTTTTTTTTTTACATTAAAGGTTTTACTGGCATTTTACTTGTATAAAGATTTTTTTTTGCCATTTTACAAGAATTACCAATGAGGTGCATAGGATATTTTAATTTTGAAGCTATGTCATATATTCTTAAGAATTCATCATCCAAAATATCCAGACTACAAATTCTACATCTAAACAGAGTTAGTATAGCCAAAACCTTTTGCAATTTGGAAAAACGTGATGAACCTAGTGATGATATCGGCATTAGCAAAGGTTTAGTGTACAATTCTTTGTCTAATTCTAATCAGCCCACCTGTCCAAAACATTTTCTCAAAGAGTAAAATAATATAAAAAATGACAAAGGTGTATGTTTCTAAAGCAGATATGAATAATAGACTTGTAATATTGAATAAGAATGATTACATTGATAAAATGGAAACTTTATTGAGTGATAACAGCACACACACTAGGTTAAAGAAAAATACTTTAGAGTCAGTCAACATCAATTTCAAATCAAAATTAAAACAACACTTACAATAGCAGGTCACTACGAGCATAGCTCTCTTTCCACAAAATACAACTAGGTAAATACTTAAAAGGTCATGAACATTTAATCAAAGAGTTCTCATATACCTATCTCTTCCATACATGCATGGATTAATCAAAACTCACAAGCCTGATAACTCTGTGAGACCTATCACTTGTTCCATAAGATCCACCAGTTATAAGTTGTTGTTGTTGTTGTCGTTCCCTAGACTGTCTGTCCGAGCAGTCCCGTCTCCCCAAGGAAGGCCACAGCCGAAACTGGGTTTTCCCACAAATCCTTTAACTGGGAGGAGCTACCAGTTATAAGTTGTCTAAGTGGCTTGTGTCCATTTTAAGTCCTCTTCTCTGTTCCATCTGAAGTAGCCACATTAAGAACAATGTAGACTTAGTAAGCTTTACAACCTAAATTTAGATCACTATTTTAAATTAATAAGCTATTATGTTACTTCATTATTTATTCATGTCCCTGTTTTTTATTTATTGGTGTTCCTTGAAGAAGAACTGAAGAAACATGGGTTGCCACAACCTACCACCACTATTATTAATTTGATTAGATTGTGTATTGTTGATTCAAATTTTGTGTTTGATGGGAAATACTTCCAGCAATAATTTGTGAGAAAGCTATAGGAAAAGGTAAGGATATTTTTTTTGGGGGGAGGCTTTTATATCTGGAAAAAGCTTATGACAGGGTAGACAGGAAGGCACTGTGGGAGGTTTTGCAGATATACAGGATAGGAGTAAAGCTTTTAGAAGCTGTCAAGAGTTTTTACGAGAGTAGTAGAGTGTGTGTCAGGATTAGAAATGGAGAGAGTGAGGGGTTCGAAGTAAAGGTGGGACTCCATCAGGGATGTGTTATATCGCCCTGGCTGTTCAACTTATACATGGATGGGGTGGTGCAAGAGGTAAATGCAAGGGTGGTGGGTCAGGGATTAGAGATGGTTAGGAAAAGTGGAGAAAAGTGGGAGATGATCCAGCTGTTGTTTGTGGATGACACTGCGCTTGTAGCAGGATCAGAGGAGAGATTGAGGAAGTTAGTGACAGAGTTTGGGAGACTGTGCGAAAGAAGGAAGTTGAAGATAAATGTGGGTAAAAGTAAGGTGATGAGATGGACAAGGGGTGAAAGTGGCAGCAGATTGGAAGTGAACATTAGAGAGAGAGACTGGAGGAAGTGGATAGTTTTAGATACTTGGGTGTGAATGTGGCAGGAAAGGGAGGACTGGAGGTGGAGGTAGAATGTAGGCTGAGAGAAGCGAGTAAATGCCTTGGTGGATTAAAAAGTGTAATGAAAAATAGACATTTGGTAATGGATGCTAAGAGGAGATTGTATTTACCTAGTTGTATTTACCTATTTGTAATATATGTGAGGGGAGCTATGCTCGTGGTGACCCGTCTTTGTATCTCTCCGCATCAAGTTTTATCTTAAAATCTTGTATAGTGTTTGCACATACTGTTTTGTTGTCTAATTTGTTCCATGTATTAATTGCTCTGTGTGGGAAACTGTTCCTTTTCAATTTTTTTCTATAGCTATCTTTTTTCAGTTTTTTTTCCGTGTCCTCTCATTTTACCGTTGTCCCACACTAACAGGTCGTTCCTGTCTAAAACTTCCATTCCTTTCATTATTCTGTAGATAGTCAGCAAATCTCCTCTTTCTCTTCTTTGTTCCAGTGTTGGTAGGTTCAGTTTGGATAGTCTTTGCTCATATGTTAGTTCGGCAAGAGTCGGTGCTAGTTTGGTTGTCGCTCTTTGTAATCTTTCTAGTTTCTTAATATTCTTTTTGGTACTGGGTGTCCAAAGTGATGTTGCGTACTCAAGTTTTGGTCTTATTAGTGTAGTTAGTATTTTCTTTATCATTTCTTTATCCAAATAAGTAAATGCCACTTTGATTGACCTCAATAAGTTGTAGGTTTCTCCGAATATTTTATTTATATGCTTATCAGGTTTCATGTCCTTTCCAATCATCACTCCAAGATCTTTTTCAGAGTTTACTTTTTTATTTTTTCTTCTCCAATTCTGTATTCTTTTGATATTCCGTTTTTACTCTTTCCAAATTCCATTATACTGCATTTCTTTATATCAAATTTCACTTCCCACTTTTGAGTCCAATTCCATATCGTGTCCAGATCTTGTTGCAATGAGTTGCAGTCCTCTTCCGTTTTTACCTTTTTAAGTAATTTTGCATCATCTGCAAAAAAAATTATATAGCACTCCATGGCTTCATTCATGTCATTAATGTATACGGCGAACATGATCGGGGCCAGTACCGATCCTTGCAGGACACCGCTTTTTACTTCTTCCCAGTTGGAGAATTTTTCTCTAATTACAACTCTCATTTTCCTCCCAATCAGGAAGTCTTCCATCCACTCCAATAGTTTTCCTCTGATTCCACCCTTTGATTCTATCTTATGTATTAATTTCTTATGAGGTACCTTATCGAATGCCTTTTGCAGGTCCAGAAAAGCACAGTCCGCCCACCCATCTCTCTCTTGTATTATGTCTACTAATCTTGAGTAAAAGCAGATCAGATTTGTTGTACATGATCTCCCTTGTCTATATCCAAATTGATTTGGGTTCAGTATAGATTTTTCTTCCAGGTATTTAACCCATCTGTTTTTGACAACTCTTTCACAAATTTTTGCTATTGTGCTTGTTAGTGAGACCAGTCTGTAGTTAGATGGATCTTCTTTATCACCTCCCTTATAAATTAGTACAATGTTTGCCTTTTTCCAGTCCAGTGGTACTTTTCCTTCTTTAAGTGAGGATTTAATTATATATATTTTGTCAGTTAATTCTTCCATACATTCCTTCAGTATCCAGTTTGCAATCCCATCTGGGCCATGTGATTTTCTGACATCAAGGGTTTTAATTTGATCACTGATTTCTTTTTGTGTTACGTTTATTTCTTTCATTGCTGGGGATAATTCTCTCTATCTACACTGTTAGGCAAGTTTTCTATTGTGAATACTGATCTGAAATGGTTGCTCATGATTTCAGCCATTTCCAGTTCTTCTGTATATTCCTTTTTATCTTGGCGCAGTTTTTCTATTTCTTGTTTGTTTTTCAGTTTTCCATTTACATATTTGTAAAATAGTTTGGGTTCTTCCTTACATTTGTCTATTATCCTTTTTTCATAATTTCTCTTTTCATCTCTGCGTATTTTTACATATTCGTTTCTTAGTTTGATGTACATTTGCCATTTGCTGTGTTTCTTATCTCTTTTCCACTTTTTCCAAGCTTTGTCTCTTTTTTCTTTAGCTTCACTACATCTTTTGTTGTACCAGCTCTTTATGTATGCCTTTTCCATTTTTTGTTGTGGTACATATTTGTTCACTCCTTCATTATAAATTTCTTTTAATATTTTCCATTTTTCTTCTATCCCTGTATCTTCGTTTTGGAATTTTTCCCAGTTTGCATTGCGAAAGAATGTTTTAAGTTTCTCAAAGTTTGTTTTGTTATACATAGGTGTTCCTATTCTATGTTTATCATTTTTGCTTTGATCCATTTGTTCTTTCAATTCCATTTCAATTAGTACGTGGTCACTTTTTCCTATCGGAGTTTTATAATAAATTTTTTCAATAATCTCAGGTTCTGTCGTAAGTATTAAGTCCAATTTTGAGGGTTCTTCATTTCCTCTGTATCTAGTATTTTATTTAATCCACTGGGTCATTGTGTATTCAATGGTCAAGTCAAGGAGTACATTGCCCGAGTGTTTCTCTCCCCCCTTCACTGTCATTTCTTCCCAGCATATTTCTTTTGAAATAAAGTCACCCATAATTACTGTATTTCCTCCATCTTTCAGTGTTTCAATTAATTCATCTTTTGTATCTTCTAGTACCTCGGAATGATCCCTTTCTGTCCAGGCTTGTGTTTTAGGAGATACATATACTACTGCAAATTTTCTTTTCTTCATTTGTTTACCTTCGACTTGTACTATGAAGGAGTGATTGTGCCGACAGCACTGTATGGGCCAGAAAAATGGAACATAAGAGAGGAAGAGAGAAGGAGTTTGAATGTGTTTGAGATGAGATGTCTGAGAAGTATGATAGGGGCTATTAGGCTGGATAGAGTGAGAAATGAGGAGGTGAGGAGAAGATTGGGGGTGGTAAGGGAGTTGGGAGATATGGTGGATGAAAGAGTATTGGGATGGTATGGACACATGGAAAGAATGAGTGAAGAAAGACTAGTAAAAGGTATGGAAGGCAGATGTGGAGGGAGTGAACATGATGGTGCAACCTAGGATGAGAAGGATGGATGGGGTAAATGGGGCTTTGGGGAAAGAAGGGAATGTCCATTGAGGAAGGACAGGAGAGGACAGAAGACAGGGGTGAGTGGAGAATGATTGTATATGAATGGTGTTGTGATACATGAGGTGGAATGGGTGGGGGGATGGGGGGTGAGGTAGTATGTGTGAGAAAAATTTGATGCAGCCCGAATGGATTTCTCCCCATCTTCTCCTTTTCTGCATGGGGGGATGGAGAGGGGGGGGTCACTGATTTAATGAAGGGGCCTTGTTGTGGATGTGCTGTGTCTTGTGACACTGCTTCTGACCCAGGGCAGTGGACAAGATGCAGGGATGACCCATCATCTAGAAGGTGCCAAGATAGGAGGGAGGGTGGAGGGGAGTGGAGTGTATTTAGGATGGAATGAGTGGGAATGGTTTTTATGTCTTGTTTATTGGCTACTTCCCATGTAAGGGGGAAAAAGGCTTTGATATATGTATGTATGTAAAACTTTTGTATGGCTATAGGCATCACATTTTCTCTAGGTCTTAGCAATTTTTACATGGAATTTTTTTAACCTAAGTTATTACCTAAAATTCTCCCCCATAATGTTACATGATACATATACATTGATGATATCTTATGTATTTGGCCTGCAAATGATGATCCTAATTTGTTCTTAACTTAATGCCTTGGTCCCTTCTATCAAATTCACGATGGAAATAGAAGAAAGTAATATTTTACCTTTCCTTGATGTAATGATTTACAGAAATGAAAGGTCTCTCAAATTTGATATCTACAGAAAATCGACCAATGTCCTTTCATATGTACATTTTTATTTGTCTCCCCATTGCAGGACTAAAAGGTCAGTGTTATCATCATTGTTCCTGAGAGCATATAGAATTTGTTGTCTGGTTATTTTGGTTAATTCGTAAGAATATATGACAGCTTCAAAATTAAAATATTCTAAGCACCTTGTAGGTAATTCTTGTAATGGGAAAGAAATCTTTCCATGAAGAAAATGGCAGTTAAACCTGTAATGTAAAAAACTAAATGTTCTTCTTTTCTATGAGAATTTCATCAAACTACCTCATATTCTTAAGACTTTCAACATTCAAGTAGCATTTATGAACTCTAATACAGTTAGAAGCATTTTAATTAGAAACTCTCCTGAAAAGGATTGTAGGAATTGTGACAAATGCTGTGTAGGTCAGACTGTAAAAGAATTAAAAGTAGAGTTAAAACAACATCAGTATAGTGTCAGGAGTGATCAGATGTCTAATTTATTATTTGTTCATTTAAGGGATTTTAATCATTGCAGTAATTGGGAGGGTGCCAAAGAAATTGTTAGAAATAAGTCAAAGTTTACTAGAAATATAACAGAATCCAGTCTGATTAAAGCTACATTTGTCAACAACTTAAATTTAAGTCAAGGAATGTACAAACATGATAATTTCATTGTTAAAAAAGTGGTGGCCCAAACGTCCGCTGTCTGAAAAGGTATAGGTTAAACATGAGAGACTCCCTCACAACCTTTTCCTGTTCCCATCCATGGCTTCCCACTTTGTATATATACTCATGTTTGTATCATCATTGTATGTACGCCTCAAGATGTCTAAATAGATGAAAGTGCTTGGTCATCATCTTATTATTTTCTTTGATGGTTTTTAAGAATATGTACAGTATAATATATATATATATATATATGTGTGTATATATATGTACTCATGTATAGTCCAACTTCATGTATTGTCTTGAATTTTTTGTAAAAAAAAAAAAAAATATATATATATATATATATAATATATATATATATATATATATATATACACTATGTGTATTATGTGACCCCCAGCTTTTGAAGATTATTATTAGGCCTACTGTCATCAAATACTGCAGTGCTGGGCATCATTTTCAACATATAATAATAAGTAAGTGGTCTTCATTCTTTTTTGTACAAAGTCAAGTCTTCATTTTTATAATGTTTTTGTATAAGTGGTATACATAGTGAATGAAGAATGTATGGTATAGGAGGCAGATTAAGGGAGCTTACAGGTACTTTTAAATTTAGCCAAAGGTACTGTGAGACTATAGGCCTACCAGATAATTTAAAGTCGCCAAAAATGCATGCGTATTAACACATTCAAAAACATTATTTGTGTATAATGCGACCCCTTATTTTTTATTAAAATATTGGTAATAAAAGCTTGTATATATGGTATGTATATGTATATATATATATATATATATATATATATATATATATATATATATATATAATATATGCATTTACCTAGTTCTCTTTACCTAGTTGTATTATACAGGAAGGGAGCTATGCTCATAGTGACCCATCTTTATATCTTTCAGCATGAAGTTCTTAAATTCTTTTATGGTGTTTGCACATACTATTGTTTCATCCAATTTGTTCCAGACATCCACCACTGTGTGTGGGAAACTAATTTTTTTTTTTTTTTTCAGATATCTTCTATGATTATCCGTTTTGAGCTTCTTTTCATGTTATTTGTTTTTTTCTATCCCACTTGAATAGATCTCTGTCAATTCCACGCCTTTCATGATTCTGTAAATGGCCAGTAGATCTCCTCTTTTTCTTCTTTGTTCCAGGGTTGGTAGTTCCAGCTTAGACAGTCTTTGTTTGTATGTCAATTTTGAAAATGCTGGTGCCATCTTTGTCATTGCTCTTTGGATTCTTTCTAATTTATTTATATTCTTTTTTGTGCTGGGTGTCCATAGTGTTGCAGTGTACTCCAATCTTGGTTTTATCAGTGTGACTGATATTTTCTTTACCATTACCTCATCTAAGTAGTTAAAGGCCACCTTTATTGATCTTAGTAAATTGTAGGATTCTCTATTTTGTTAATATGCTTGTCTGGTAATATGTCTTTGTTAATAATTACTCCTAGGCCCTTTTCTGAGCTAATTTTTTTCTTCCTTTGTACCAATTTTATATTGCCCTGATATTCTATTTTTACTTTTTCCAAACTACATTATAATACTTTTCTTGATATTGAAGTTCACTTCCTACTTTTGGCTCCATTCCCACACTTTGTCCAGGTCTCTCTGTAGTGATTCATTTTTTTTCTGTACTTACTTTCTTTAGTAGTTTTGCGTCATCTGCAAAGAAGTTCATATAACATTCTACACCTTCATCCATGTCATTTATATGTATGGCAAACATTATTGGAGCTAATACAGAACCTTGTGGGACTCCCACTTATCATTTCTTCCCAGGTCAAGTATTTGTCTCTGAGTACCACCCTCATTTTTCTCCCATTCAAGAAATCTTTCATCCATTTCAATAACTTTCCTTGTACACCTGTTATTTTGAGTTTTCTTATTAGTTTTATGTGTGGTACTTTATCAAATACCTTTTGTAAATCTAGGAAAGCACAATTGGCCCATCTGTCCCTTTCTTGCATTACGTCTATTAGCCTTGAATAAAAACAGATCAAGTTAGTGGCACGTGATCTTCCTTGTCTAAAGCCAAATTGTTTTGGATTCAATATATTATTTCCTTCCAGATGTTTGATCTATCTACTTGTGACAACTTTTTCACATATTTTTGCTATTGTGCTTGTAAGGGAGACAAGTCTATAATTTGTTGAGTCTTCCTTATCTCCCCCTTTATATATTGGTACAGTATTAGCATTTTTCCTATCTTGTGGTACCTTTCCTTCTTTGAGTGAGCAATCTGTTGTCTTATATATTTTGTCTGTTAGTTTATTTATACATTCTTTTAGGATCCAATTTGTGTATTTTTTACTCAGTTGTATTTACCTAGTTGTATTTCGTGGGAAGAGAGCTATGGTCATAGTGACCTGCTATTGAATCTTTTCGCATCCAGTTTTTTCTTAAAGTCATGTATAGTTTTAGCACTGTTTCCTCATTTAGTTTGTTCCAGATATCTATCACTCTGTGTGGGAAGCTATTTTTTGTTTAGATCTCGTGTCCTCTTGTGTTTCTTCTGTCCCATTTTAGTAGGTCATCCCTATCAAGATTTTCCATCCCTTTCATAATTCTGTAAATGGTTAGCAAATCACCTCTTCTTTGCTCCAGATTTGGTAAATTTAGTTTATCCAATCTTTGTTCATATGTCAAATTGCAAAATGTTGGTGCCATCTTTGTTGTTGCTCTTTGAATTCTTTGTAGTGTGTTTTTTTTTTTTTTAAACTAGGTGTCCACAGTGATGCTGCATATTCCAATTTTGGTCCTATCAGTGTAACTAATATTTTCTTTACCATTTCTTCAGCCATACAGTCAAAGGCCACTTTCATTGATCTAAACAAGTTAAAAAGTTTCTCCGACTCATTTGTTGATATGTTTGTCTGGTGTCATGTCATTTGAGATAGTTACTCCTAGGTCTCTTTCTGAGTTTACTTTTTTAACTTCCTTTGTACCAGTTTTATATTGACCTGATATTCTATTTTTGCTTATTCCAAATTCCATTATACTGCATTTCTTAATGTTGAAGTTCACTTCACTCTTCTGACTCCATTTCCAGACTTTGTCCAGGTCTTCTTGAAAAGATTTGCAGTCTTCCTCTGTACTTACTCTCTTTAATAGTTTCGCATCATCTGGAAAGAAGTTCATATAACATTGCACACCTTCATCCATATAATTTATATAAATAACAAACATTTTCGGAGCCAATACAGAGCCTTGGGGGACTCTACTTATCATATGTTTCCAATTTGAGTTCTTGTCTCTCAGTACCACTCTCATTTTTCTTCCCAAGCTGAACTCTTTTCTCTGAGCACTACCCTCATTTTCCTTCCATGTAAGACATCCTCCTTCCAGTTTAGTAGTTTACCTTGTATCCCTCCTATGGTTTCCAGTTTTCTTAATAATTTTTTATGTGGTACTTTGTGAGTGTAGGAGAGCACATTCAGCCCATCCATCCCTTTCTTGTATTATATCTATTAGTCTTGAGTAGAAACAGATCAAATTTGTGACACATAATCTTCCCTGTCTAAATCCAAATTGCCTTGGGTATAGTACATTGTTTTCTTCCAGATGTTTTATCCATCAATTCTTATTAAAAAAAAATTCACAAATTTTGGCTACAGTGCTTGTAAGGGAAACTGGTCTGTAATTTGTTGGGTCTCCCTTGTTTCCTCCTTTATGTATTGGTACAATATAGGCATTTTTCCAGTTGCTTAGTATTTTTCCTTCTCTGAGTAAGCAGCATATTATATATTTTGTCCATTAGTTCTTCTTTTTATTCTTTTAGTATTCAATTTGAAATTCCATTTGGGCTGTGTGATTTCCTGACATCAAGGTTCATTAAATGATCCATTATTTCTTTTTGTGTTATTATTTCCCTCATGGGGGGGGGGGATCCCACTTCACGCCCTTCATCCCAATGTTGTACATTCTCTCTAGTGAAAATAGACTTAAAGTGATTGTTCATGACTTAAGCCATTTCTAAAGCTTCTGTGTATTCTATATTTCCATGACATAGTTTCACCATTTCCTGCTTGTTTTTAAGTTTACCATTCACATATCTATAGAATAGTTTAGGTTGGTCTTTACATTTTTCTATTATGTCTTTTTCCTTGTTTCTTTTTTCCTCTCTGTGCACTTTTACAATTCATTCTCTTGATATATATTTGCCACTTTTCAGGTTTTTTATATTTTTTCCATTTTTTCTAAGCTTTATCTCTTCTTTCACTTCACTGCACCTTCTATTACATCAGCACTTGATATATACCTCTTCCTGTTTCGGTCTTGGTATGTATTTATCCACTCATTATAGATTTCTATCAAAATCATTTTCTTCTCGTGTCTCTTCATTGTAGAATTTTTCCCAACTTGCATTTTCAAAAAATTTCTTGTTTCCCAAAGTCCATTTTATTATACATCAGTCTTTCTTTTCAGTAATTCTCATTTCTCTCTATATTTTTTTCTCCTTTAGTTCAACCTCTGTTAATGTGTGATCACTCTTCCGAATTGGTGTCTTGTATTCAATTTTATCCACAATTTCAAGTTCTAATGTAAATATTAAATCCTGTCTTGACAGTACTTTATTACTTCTATATTTGGTATTTTCTTTTACCCATTGTGTCATTATATGTTCTGTAGTCAAGTCCTACATTTCCCCATATATCCTCCATCCTTCAGCATCTCATTTAATGAATGCCTTGTATCTTCTAACATTTTTGAATACTCGCTCTCCTTCCATGAACCCATTTTTGGGGGCACATAAATCACCAAACTTTCTACTTTTCATGTCACTATCGTTAACTTTTATCATGATCAGTTCCACATTGTTTTTACCATCTGTAACCTTCATCACATTTAAGTTTTCATTTGCCTAAAACATGACCTTACCTTGTTTCTCATCTCTATTTTTAATCCAGTGATTATAATCCATGTCCATCACTATTCGGTGGTAGTGGACCCGTTAATTTTGTTTCCACAATTCCCATTATATCTGGTTTTTCTTCTGACAGGTAATTTTTTTCACTTAATCCTGAGATCAATCTATGTTAATATAAGCCACTTTTAATTTTTTCATTCACCATCTCATTTTCTATTCCTTTCATTTTCCTTACCCGAGATCTGGGAGGCCTAAAAAGTCTGAGGATTGGGCTAAAACTATTGTGAAATGTGAACTAGAGTCTAATCCATGTGTGACAGCCAGACAAGTGAAGGAAAAGAACCCAGAACTGTTTAGAGAGTGTTCAGTGAGAGCCATCAACCACCTTATTGCCTCTTCTGACCCTTAAGCAGAGGTAATTTCCTTTGTTTTCCAGCAAGATTTCTTGAAGGCACCTATCTGGGCTATGGTTTCTACACTCAGATCCTTAGTATTCCTCATATTAGTAACACAGGGTGGCTCAGATGTCATAGTCAGGTTTGAGAGGGGGCCCTGGATGGAGGGGTCATGGCACACAATCTCCCTCCTCACCAAGAAGGCAATGACATATGTGATTAACTCTTGGCTCACTGATGAGCTCCACCCCTTTCCCTCTTGCTGTAGGCAGACAGAATTTTTGGCAGAAAACCATGCCATTCGTAAGAGTCTTTCCAGATTCAACAAGAGTACAGTCGCCTTACCCCAGGCAGACAGTACTTTTGTCGAGCACTGTATATGCATGTTGTATTAAAAATTACAGCATTCTTATGGTTATTCAGTTTCTTCTTAACAATCTCAATTTTTCTAATTAGTTCTCCTTGAGCGTAAACTAATTTCCATATTCTTCTATTTCTCAATGTTTCATCTATATTAAGACATTTTCAGTATTTAACTGTAATGAAACTATGAATAGTTACAAAATAGTTACAGTTAAATCCTTAACATGTCTTATCAAAGATGATACACTGAGAAATGAAAAGATTATGAAAATCTAGTCTACACTCACCCGATTGAAGGAAAACTTATCAGAAAAACTAAGAACACTAAGAAGAAACTAAGTAACTAACACTGTCGTTCTTAATACATGTATCAACAAACACCTGTCATCCTCTTTTACACATGCACATCAAGAAATGTAGTATATTAGAGTTGGAAAAAGTTAAAAAAGAATATCTGGACAAAAAATGTTAGCTCGGAAAAGGACCTAGGAGTAATTATTAACAAAGACATGTCACAATTAAAGCATATAAACAAAATAATCGTAAAAACCTACAAGTTACTAAGATCAATAATGATGGCTTTTAATTACTTAGATGAAGTAATGGTAAAAAAAATATCACACTAATAAGACCAAGATTGGAGTACGCTGATCAGAATGAAAAGAGAACGGAGACAGAAAAAAACGAGTTTTTTTGGAGAGTACTGGACTTGAGACTGAAAAAATGGTACATAAAAAAAAATGGAAACCTAAACCAAAAAAGAAAATAAATTATGAAAATAAAAGTGGCATACACAAATATTGATGGTATGATCTCTGGAATCAACGAACTAAATGACATACTTTGGGAAGAAATGATAGTTAAAGGGGGAGATGAACTTTGGAGCAACATTCTACTAGATATGACAATTGAATACACCCTAACATGATGGGTTAAGGAAAATACTAGATATAGAAACTATGAGGAACCATCGAAACTAGACCTAATATTAACTTCTGAACCAGATATTGTGAACAGAATGGAGTATAAAACACCAATTGAAAAAAGTGACCACATACTAAGAGAGTTTGAATTAAAAGAACAAAACAACATAGAGATGATAAACATAGAGAAGGAAGATTTATGTACAACAAAACGGACTTTGTAAAACTAAGGAAATTTTTCCAAAACGCAAATTGGGATAGGTCCTCTAAAAAGAGGACAAATATGGAAGACAAATGGAACATATTTAAAGTACAAAGAAGGAATTAACAAATATGTACCAAAAAAGAAACAAAAAGAGATTTATATAAAATGTTGGTTCAACAAAAGATGTAGTGAGACTAAAGCCAGGAGAGATAAAGCCTGGAAAAAATGGAAAAAAGACAGGAAAACATCTAAATGGCAAACATATAAAAAACTTAGAAACGAATATAGAAATATACGCAGGAAAGAAAAAAGAGAATATGAAAGGGATATCATAGACAAATGTAAGGATCAACTGAAACTCTTTTACAGATATATAAATGACAAACTAAAGGATAAATATGATATAGTAAAATTGTGTGAAGGAGACAAAGAATACATAGATGACACAGAGATGGCAGAAGTTATGATCAGACATTTCAGGTCTGTTTTTACAATTGAGAGCTCACAACCCTGGGAGGATGGACAACTAGAAAATTCACCCATGATGAAGGAAATAAAAATAACACAAAGGGAAATAAGAGACCAAATAAAAAGCCTAGATGTCAGAAAGTCGCATGGACCAGATGTAATTGGAAATTGGGTACTTGAAAGGGTGTATAGATGAACTGTCAGATATACTACACAAGATAATAGACTTCTCACTAAAAGAGGGAAAGGTGCCACAAGATTGGAAAGATGCAAACATAGTACCAATACATAAAGGAACAAATAGAGAAGATCCTACAAACTTTAGACCGGTGTCCCTCACAAGTACAGTAGCAAAAATACGCAAAAAGGTTATCAGGAGCAGATGGACCAAACAGTTGGAAGAAAATAAAATGATAAATCCCAAACAATTTGGTTTTAGAAGTGGAAGATCATGCAACACAAATCTAATCTGTTTTTACTCAAGACTAATTGAGATAATACAAGAAAGAGATGGATGGACATACTGCACCTTCTTGTACTTGCAGAAAGCATTTGATGAGGTACCACAAAAAAAATTAATAAGTAAAATTTAAAAAATAGGAGGAATCCAAGGCAAACTGTTGGAATGGGTGAAAGATTTCTTACCTGGGAGAAAAATGAGAGTGGTACTTAAAGACAAAAATTCGAAATGGGAAGATGTAAAAAGTGGCATCCCACAAGGCTCTGTTTTGGCTCCTTTAATGTTTGCCATATACATAAATGATATGGTTGAAGGAGTAAATTGTTACATGAACTTTTTTGCTGACGATGCCAAATTACTCAAGAGAGTGAAAACAGAAGAAGATTGCAGATTGCTACAAGATGACCTGGACAAAGTATGGGAATGGAGTCGGAAATATGAAATGAATTTCAACATCAAGAAATGTAGCATAATGAAATTTGGAAGAGTCAAAAATAGAGTTTCGGGAAAATATAAGATTAGAAACAAAGTAGTCAAAAAAGTAAACTCAGAGAGGGACCTAGGAGTAATCATCTCAAGTGACTTGACACCTGACAAACATGTAAATAAGTTATTTGGAGAGACCTACAACCTATTAAGATCAATGAAAGTGGCCTTTGACTACATGGATGAGATGATAAAGAAAATAATTATTACATTGATAAGACCGAAATTAGAATACGCTATATCAATGTGGGCACCTATCACAAAGAAAATCACAAGAAAATTAGAAAAAATCCAAAGAGCAGTGACAAAAATGGCACCCACACTATCAAATTTGACATACGAACAAAGATTGGAGAAATTACAGTTATCTACATAGGAGCAGAGAAGGGAAAGAGGCGATTTGTTGACCATTTTCAGAATTATGAAAGGGATGGAAGTTCTTGATAGAGATAACCTATTAAAATGGGACAAGAGGGAAACAAGAGGACACGAAAAGAAACTAAAGACAGTTACAGAAGAGACCTGAAAAAGAATAGTTTCCCACACAGAGTGATCGATGTCTGGAACAAATTGAACAGTGAAACAGTGAATGCCAGAACTATGGTATACACAATTTCAAGAAAAAACTGGACGTGGAGAGATACGAAAACGGGTCACAACGAACATAGCTCCCATCCCATGAAATACAACTATGTAAATACCTGGACGAAGAAATGGTGAAGAAAATACTAGTCACTTTGATAAGACCAAGATGGGAGTATGCAGCTACGACGTGGTCACCAAGTACAAAAAAATATACAGACGCTGCTCTACTTACGTTCATTCGTTTTACATTTTTTCGATTTTACGTTTGAACTGACTGTAAAAAAAAAAAATTGTAAAAAAAAAAAAAAGTGAATTTTTTAGTTTAGCGCGCTCTCCGTAGTTCAAACGATACTTGCGCATGATGCTGCGTCCATTGTTTACATTGCACAAACGACAAACTGAACATGCCTTGCCTCATCCTCCTCCTCCTCCCCCTCCTCCTCCACCATCTCAATTTATGTTGCTTGAATTTAATTTATTTGAAATTAATATTATTTTACAATGTTATGTGTATAATTAATGATTTAGGGGTGTTTTATAAGATACGGTAATAGAATTTACGGATGTATAGTACAGTAACAACTTACGTTCATTTTCAACTTACGTTCGGCCGTTCGGAACGTAACTAAAACGTAAGTTGAGGAGCGTCTGTATAACAAAACTTGAAAGAATACAAAGAGCAGTTATGAAATTGGCACCAACACTCTCAGAACAGATATTAGAGCAAAGAAGAGAGAGAGGAGATTTGATAACTATAGAATGAAAGGCATAGAAACTATTGATAGAGAGGATCTAATAAAATGGGATAGTAGAAATACAAGAGAACACAGAAAGAAAATCAAGAAAGACATTTATGGAAAAGACCTGAAAAAGAACAGCTTTCCCCACAGGGTAATAGACGTTTGGAACAAGTTAGATAAGGAAGTGGTGTGTGCAAAAACAATACACGAATTTAAAAACAGTCTAGGTAAAAGGAGATATGAAGATGGGACATTTGTGAATGAAGATGCATACAAATTTCTGATCATTTTGGGGAATCTTTATCCATAAATGAATGAAGACCATTTATTTGCAATAAATTATGTCCAGAATGATGCCAATTTTGCTGTTTTTGCTGATACTACTATCATTTGTGACCTTAGTTTAATTCTTAGAGGTTGATTAATTTCTTTTGAGTATTGTCCCATGCTATGGACTTCTATTTCTTTTTCTATTTCTTGCCCCTAATTTCGTACCTGTTTCAGAATTTTTTTTGCTATTTCATCCTTTTTTTCTCCTAAGTATCTAGCTACATTGTGTTTTTCTTTAACACCATATACCACTATGCATTTTTTTTTTTTATCAACCGTGTCTGTCCCAATTTTCTTTCTCTGATTAGTTTAATAACTGTTTCCTTTGCATTTTCCTCCTCTTGTACAATTTCTTTAAAAGTTATTTTATGGTTTTCCTGATCTAATTTCCATTGGTTTTTGATTTCTTGAAGATCTGTCTCTCTTATACTATCTCCAACTTCCTTGGTCACCTCTTTAATTTGTTCTTTTACTTCTCTTTTCAAAGCCCCATTTTTGTATCTTCATTTTTCATCTTTTCATTTTAATTTTTTACTGTTTAGTTTTTTTTTTTTTTTTTTGTCTTTTCAACTCGTTTCTCTCTACATTGCCATGTATTCTGCTCTTAGATCTATATTTTTCTTTAACTCTGTAAGCTCTTGATTTCATGAAATATTTTTATACCTCATCACCCTCTCTAAATCTATACTTTTACCTAGTCTTATACCATCCCTTGCAAATCCAGAAAATCCTAAATAAGTTTCTTTTTCATATCTTTGGTTCCATTGTGGCATCTCAATATTACAGCTTTTTGGGGGGGATGACGCCTAATGGCGATTCAACTCTGCTCACATCTAGTCTTTTTTTTTTTTTTTTTTTTCACTGTATTTTTGTCTATCTTCACCATCCTCCATTTTAACTTGTTACCACTAAGTGAATTTACTCTATATCATTTCGTCACTTGATAAGCAAAGCTCCCCTGTCCCAGTACCATAACAAACTAGGCATTTCCTCCAACTTATCAAAAAAGCGCTGCACTCCAGAGCTTGTTCTAGACATCCATTCTAGACCATTTTTTGTTGGTGTGTGTGTGTTACCTAATTGTATCTTACGGGAAGGTGAGCTATGCTTGTGGTGTCCCACCTTTGTATCTCGCAGTATCTAATTTGCTTTTAAATTCGTGTATGGTTTTTGCACACACTATTGTTTTGTCTAATTTGTTCCAAGTGTCCACCACTCTGTGTGGAAAACTGTTTTTCTTCAGGTCTCTTCTATAACTATATTTTTTGAGTTTCTTTCCATGTCCTCTTGTGTTTCTCTTGTCCCAATTTAGTAAGTCCTCTCTATCAAGTATTTCTGTGCCCTAGATGGTCAGTAGGTTGCCTCTCTTCTTTGTTCCAAAGTTGATCATTTCAATTTACCCGGTCTCTCTTCATATGACAAGTTTGAAAGTGCAGGGGCCATTTTTGTGTTTGCTCTCTGGATTCTTTCAATTTTCTTTATATTCTTTTTGGTATTGGGTGACCATGATGTTGCAGCATACTCCAGTCAAGGCTTTATTAATGTGGCTAATATATATATATATATTTTTGATTTTTAATTTCTTATCCAAATAGGTAAATGCCACTTTTATTGATCTTAGCAAGTTATAGGATTCTCTGACAATTTTGTTTATTTGTTTATCAGAGGACATGTCATTTGAAATAATTACTCCCAGGTCCTTTTCAGATTCCACTTTCTTTACCTAGTTCCAAGTTTATATTGTCCTGATATTCTGTGTTTACTTTTTCTGAACTCCATTATGCTACATTTCTTAATGTTGAAGTTCACTTACCACTTCTGACTCCATTTCCAAACCTTGTTCAGGTCTCTTTGTACTGATTCACAGTCCATTTCGGTTTTCACTTTCCTCAATAATTTAGCATCGTCTGCAAAGAACCTCATGTAAAATTCCACATCATCATCCATGTCTTTCACATAAATAGCAAACATTATTAGAGCCAATACAGATCTTTGTGGGACTTCATTAATCACCTACAAACCTTAATACTTTTCTCTGAGTACTACTATCATTTTTCTACCATTCAGGAAATCCTCCATGCATTTTCCAGTTTTTTAAATAATTTTTAGTGTGGTTTGTTGAAGGCTTTTTGTAAGTCTAGGAAAACACAATCAGCCCATCAATCCCTTTCATGTATTATATCGATTAGTCTCAAGTAAAAACAGATTAAATTTGTGGTACATGATCTTCCCTGTCTGAATTCAAATTGTCTTGGGTTTATTATATTGTTTTCTTCCAGGTGTTTTACCTATCTATTCTTGATAATTTTCTCACAAATTTTGGCTACAGTGCTTGTTAGGGAACCAGTCTATAATTAGTTGGTTCTTTCTTGTTTCCTCCTTTATATATTGGTACAATGTTGGCATTTTTTCAGTCCTTTGGTATTTTTTTTTTCCTTCTTTAAGTGAGCAACTTATTATGTATATCTTGTCCATCAGTTCTTCTTTGCATTCTTTTAGTAATCAGTTTGCAATTCTGTCTGGGCCATGCGATTTCCTAACATCAAGGTTCGTTAATTGCTCCATTATTTCTTTTTGTTTTATTATTATTTCCCACATGAGGGGAGATTACACTTTGTTTCCTTCATCCCAATGCTGTACTTTTTCTCTAGTGAAAATCAACTTGAAGTGATTGTTCATGACTTTGGCCATTTCTAGATCTGTGTATTCTGTATTTCCTTGGGTGTAGTTTTTCCTGTTTATTTTCAAGTTTACCATTCACATATCTATAGAATACTTTGGATTGATCCTTGCATTTTTCTATTATGTCTTTTTTATAGTTTCTTTTTTCTTCTCTACACACTTTTACAATAGGGTAGACAGAAAGGCACTGTGGGAGGTTATGCAGATATATGGGATAGGAGGAAAGCTTCTGGGAGCTGTCAAGAGTTTTTATGAGAGTAGTAGAGCCTGTGTCAGGATTAGAAATGGACAGAGTGAGTGGTTCGAGGTAAATGTGGGACTTCGCCAAGGATGCGTTATGTCGCCCTGTCTGTTCAACTTATACATGGAAGGGGTAGTGCGAGAGGTAAATGCAAGGGTAGTGGGTCAGGGATTGGAGATGGTTAGAGAAAATGGAGAAAAGTGGGAGGTGAGGCAGCTGTTGTTTGCTGACGACACTGCGCTTGTGGCAGGATCGGAGGAGGGATTGAGGAAGTTGGTGACAGTTTGGGAGAGTATGTGATAGAAGAAAGCTAAAGATAAATGTGGGTAAAAGTAAGGTGATGAGATGTACAAGGGGTGAAAGTAGCAGTAGACTGGAAGTGAACATTAAGGGAGAGCGACTGGAGGAAGTGGATAGTTGTAGATACTTGGGTGCAAATGTGGCAGGAAAAGGTGGAGTGAAGGTGGAGGTAGAATGTAGATTGAGAGAAGCGAGTAAATGCCTTGGTGGATTGAAGAGTGTAATGAGGAATAGACATTTGGGAATGGATGCTAAGAGGAGACTGTATGAAGGAGTGATTGTGCCAACAGCAATGTATGGGGCAGAAACATGGAACATAAGAAGAGAGAAGGAGTTTGAATGTGTTTGAGATGAGGCGTCTGAGAAGTATGATGGGGGTTACTAGGCTAGATAGAGTGAGAAATGAGGAGGTGAGGAGGAGAACGGTGGTGGAAAGGGAGTTGGGAGATAGGGTTGATGAAAGAGTATTAGGATGGTTTGGACACATGGAAAGAATGAGTGAAGAAAGACTAGTAAAAGAGGTATGGAAGGCAAATGTGGAGGGAGTGAACATGAGGGAACGTCCTAGGATGAGGTGGATGGATGGGGTGAAGGGGGCTTTGGGGAAGAGGGGAATGTCTGTTGAGGAAGGACGGGAGAGGACAGAAGACGGGTGAATGGAGAATGGTTGTATATGGATGATGTGATGCATGAGGATGAGGTAGTATGTGTGAGCAAAATTTGACGCAGCCTGAAGGGATTTCTCCCTGTCTTCTCCTTTTATGCATCCTTGCTGTGGATGTGCTGTGTCTTGCGACACTGCCTCTGATCCAGGGCAGTGAACAAGGTGCAGGGATGACCCGTCATCTGGGAGGTGCTAATATAAGAGGTAGGGTGGAGGGGTTTGGAGTGTATTCAGGGATGGAATGGGTGGGAATGATTTTATGCCTTTTTCTTTTTGGCTACCCCCCTTGTAAGGGGGAAAAAGCCTTGGTATATGTATGTATGTATTTCTATAGTTTATATGCCATTTTCCTTTTTTTTTTTTTTTTTCATCTTTTCTCCATCTTTTCCAAGCTTTGTCTCCTTTGTCTTTTGCCTCACTGCATCTTTTGTTGAACCAGCATTTAACATACATCCTCTCTTGTTTTTGTCTTGGTAACCTATTCACTCCATTATAGATTTCCATCAAGATTGCCCATTTCTCTTCCAATTTTTGTCTCTTCAATGTAGAATTTTCCCAATTTGGATTTGAAAGAATTTAGTTTTCCAAAGTCCGTTTTGTTGTACATCAATCTTTCTTTTCTGTACTTTTCATTTCTCTCCATATATATTTCTTCCTTTCAGCCTCTGTTAGTATGTGGTCACTCTTTACAAATGGTGTCTTGTATTCAATTTTATCTACAATTTCAGGTTCTGTTGTAAATATTAAATCCACTCTTGACAATTCTTCATTACTTCTATAGTATTTTCATTTACCCATTGTGTCATTGTATGTTCCTTGGTCATATCCAGTAATACATTACCCCCACAGATCCTTTCTGCCCTTCACTGTCATCTCCCCCGAACAGATTTCTTTGCAGTTAGAATCGGTTACCTCTGTCCTTTAGTATCTCGTTTAATGAATGCCTTGTATCTTCTAACGTTTTTGAATGCTCATTCTCTTTGCAAGAGCCTGTTTTGGGGGGACATAAGTTACCATAAACTTTTTACTTTTCATGTTTCTGTCTTCAACTTTTATGTTATGATTATTTCTACATTGTTTTTACCCTCAGTAACCTTCATCACATTCAAGTTTTTCTTGGCCAAGAACATGATTCCTCCTCCCTGTTTCTCATTTCTGTTTTAACCCAATAATTGTATACCTCATGTTCAACACTATTGGGTCCATTCTCCTCATATTTTTTTCCATAGCTTCCTTTTAGTGTTTTATCTTTTTCTATTTCCTCAACACTCATCTTTTTTTTTTTTTTTATCCATATTTTGTTGTAGTGTTTGCTCCTTGCTAGCTTACTTGCTTTTTCTAATATGTCTTCTACTATCATTTGCGATCTTAGTTTTATCTACTTCCAGGTCATCTTATATTTCTTATAGAATTGATATTGCTGTTTCTTTTTCTGCTTTTCCTCTCATGTACCTCACCAGACCATGTTTTCCCCTTAGTCCATATACCACTAAAAGCTTTTTTTCTGTCCACTGTATCTCTAACCCAGTTGCCTTTTCTTTAATTACTTGAATGATTGTATATTTTGCATTTTACTGCATTTATTGTTGTACTATTTCTTTAAAAGCAGTTTCTTCATTTTCTCTGTTTTCATTCCATTTCTTAATCTTTTACGTATTTTCCTCACCTAAGTTTTCTTGAATTCTTTCGGTTATGTCTTGTATTTTGTTATTTACCTCTTTTTAAGTTCTCACTATTGGTAGTATCATTAATCTTCATTTTTTCATTTTCACATTTAACTTCTAATATATCATTTTTCATTATCTTGAGTTCAGAGTTTGATTTCTTCAGATCAGATATTTTGTTGTTAGCTTGAATTAAACATTCCATTAGTTCTACAGTCACCTTCCTTAATTTAGCGAATTTGTTCTCCCACCATTTTTTATCATTACTCATTTCCCTTTCTATGTCTATGATTCGACTCAAAAATTTTTTTTTGTATTGACCAAAACTGGCAAAGGAGTCTTCGTCATACAATTTGAATCTTGCTGGTGTCTCCATGCCTCTGTTTACATTATACTTTGGCATGGTGCTCCTAGATGACTCTGCTTTTGAGTTGACATTCATCTCGAAATCATCATTTTTATTTTCCTGCATTTTCTCTTGTTAAATCACTAACACTGCAGATAAATCATTTTGGGTAACCACAATTGTTCCCCCTCCCATTAATGATACTACCAATAGTGAGAACTTAAAAAGAGGTAAATAACAAAATACAAGACATAACCGAAAGAATTCAAGAAAACTTAGGTGAGGAAAATAAGTAAAAGATTAAGAAATGGAATGAAAACATAGAAAATGAAGAAACTGCTTTTAAAGAAATAGTACAACAATAAATGCAGTAAAATGCAAAATATACAATCATTCAAGTAATTAAAGAAAAGGCAACTGGGTTAGAGATACAGTGGACAGAAAAAAAGCTTTTAGTGGTATATGGACTAAGGGGAAAACATGGTCTGGTGAGGTACATGAGAGGAAAAGCAGAAAAAGAAACAGCAATATCAATTCTATAAGAAATATAAGATGACCTGGAAGTAGATAAAACTAAGATTGCAAATCAAGCCTTCTGTTTTCCTTGTACTATTAGGAATTTTCGTGTGTGTGTGTTTACCTAATTGTAGTGTATAGGAAAGGAGTTGGGTCCTGTCTCATATTCTTTAATTTTCTAACCTACCAAGACTCAAATTTATGTATAGTTCCTCCTTAATCTGCATCTTTGATTTCCAATTATCATATTTAGATTTGAACTCGTGTATTGTTTGAGCCTGGACCTTCTTAGCTATTCAACATGTACATTTATATGGAAAATTGTATTTCTTCACATCCTTTCGACATGTGGTCTTTCTTAATTTACTTCCATGACTTAAAGCCCTCCCATCTTTAATCAGGAGATCTCTTGTAGTGCAAGCTATCCCCTTTAGGGACCTGAATTCTGTAATCATGTCACCTCTTCCTCTTCAGTCTTTCAAAGTTGGCAGATCCAGTACCTTTAGTGTTTCCTCATATGGTTTATCTACCAGGATGGGGACCAGTTTGGTTGCTACTCTTTGTATTCAATCTTGCTTATATCCTTCACTCTGTGTGGGGACCATACTACTGACACATATTCCAGTCTTGGACGTATCAGGGTTTCAATGAGTTTTTTCATCATCTCTTCATCCATATAATGGAATGCCATTTTAATCTTTTGCAGTAGTCTATATATATCTACTATATAATCCTGCTGATGTGTCTGTCAGGTGACAAGTTGTCTTTTATCAACACTCCTAATTCTTTCTCCTCTTTGCTTTTGTAATGTGTTCACATCTCAAAGAATAATTTAAGGATGGCCTTTTGTTGCTATTGCCCATTTCCAGTACTTTGGATTTTTTTGGTATTGAACTTCATTTCCCATTCTTGGCTCCATGCAAAAGTATCTGGATCTTGCAATATTCTACTGTCCTCATTTTTCACTCTTCTCATGATTTTTGCATGATCTACAAACATGTTGGCATAGGTCCTTTCATCATATTAACATAGACAAGAAACATTGTTGCAAGCACTGAAGGTTGTGGAACTCCACTTATTACTACTCTCCAGCTTGACATCTTGTCCTTTACATGTCATATATCTTTCCTTCAACAAATCTTTAATTCATTTAATAGTTTGCCTCTCATCCCTCCAACATGCTTCAATTTCCACATAAGTCGACTGTGAGGTACTTTATCAAATGCCTTCTCTAGGTCCAGGTACATGCAGTCCACCCACCCCTCTCTTGCAGCACATTAATCTCTCTTGAGTAAAAGCTTAAAAGGTTTGACACACATGACCTTCCAGATCTGAAACCAAACTGACTGTCAGAATGTTCATCTTTTCAAGATATTTGGTCCATCAGTCTTTCACAATCCTTTCATATAAAATCACTATTGTGCTGGTTAGTGATACTGGCCTATAATTTAGTGTTTCCTTGTTTCCTACTTTTGTGAATTGGCACCACGTTTGCCCTTTTTGTGTATTTACCTAGTTGTATTATACAGGAAGGGAGCTATGCTCGTGGTGACCCATCTTTGTATCTTTCAGCATCAAGTTTTTTTTAATAAAATCTTGAATAGTATTTACACACACTATCAAAGTTATTCCAGGTATCCAGCACTCTGTGTGGGAAGCTATTCTTTTTCTGATCTTTTCTATAGTTATCCTTTTTGAGTTTCTTTTCATGACCTCTTGTTTTTCCATTGTCATTTTTTAGTAAGTCATTCCTATAAAGGATTTCCATTCCTTTCATGATCTTAAAAATAGTCAGTAGATCACCTCTTTCTCTTCTCTGCTCCAGTGTTGGTAGTACCAATTTCGATAATCTTTGTTCATATGTTAATTTGGAAAGAGCTGGTGCCAACTTTGTTGTTGCTCTCTGTATTCTTT
Source organism: Oratosquilla oratoria (assembly GCF_046742065.1). Lineage (NCBI taxonomy): Eukaryota > Metazoa > Arthropoda > Malacostraca > Stomatopoda > Squillidae > Oratosquilla > Oratosquilla oratoria. The sequence goes on from NW_027467714.1 coordinate 1,223,719, forward strand.
CTAGTTTCCTTATATTTTTTTTAGTACTGGGTGACCATAGTGTTGCTGCGTATTCCAGTTTTGGTCTAATCAATGTAACTAATATTTTTTTTAATAATTTCTTCATATAAATAATCAAATGCCACTTTCATTGACTTTAATAGGTTGAAGGTTTCTCTTACTATTTTATTTATATGTTTATCCGGTGTCATGTCTTTGCTGATTATTACTCCAAGGTCCCTTTCCGAGTGCACTTTCTTGATTTCTTCTTCACCAATTTTATAATTTTTTGAAATTCTGTTTTTACTTTTTCCAAACTCCATTATGCTACACTTCTTGATATTGAAGTTCACTTCCCACTTTTGAGTCCATTTCCAGATTTTGTCCAGGTCTGATTGCAATGAATCACAGTCCTCCTCTGTTCTTACCCTCTTCAATATTTTTGCGTCATCTGCGAAGAAATTCATATAACATTCAACTCCTTCATCCATGTCATTTATGTATATGGCAAACATGATTGGAGCCAGCACTGACCCTTGTGGAACACCACATATCAATTCTTCCCATTTCGAGTATTTGTCTCTAATTGCTACCCTCATTTTTCTCCCAGTCAGAAAGTCTTCCATCCATTCTAATAGTTTACTTGTGATGCCACCTATTGATTCCAATTTTCCTAATTTCTTGTGTGGTACTTTGTCAAAAGCCTTTTGTAGGTCCAGATAGGCGCAGTGTGTATTTACCAAGTTGTTTTTACCTAGTTGTATTATGCGGGAAGGGAGCTATGCTTGTGGTGACCCGTCTTTGTATCTCTCAGTATGAAGTTTTTTTCTTAAAATTTTGAATAGTGTTTACACACACTGTTTCTTTGTCTATGTGTGGGAAGCTTTTTTTTTTTTCAGATCTCTTCTGTAATTATCTTTTTTTTTTTTTCGTGTACTCTTGTGTTTCCATTGTCCCATTTCAATAAATCATTCTTATCTAAGATTTCCATTCCCTTCATAATTCTATAGATAGTAGGTCTCCTCTTTCCCTTCTTTGTTCCAGAGTTGGTAATTCTAATTTGGACAGTCTTTGTTCATATGTCATTTTGGAAAGAGTTGGTGCCAGTTTTGTTGTTGCTCTTCGTATTCTTCCTAATTTTTTCATATTCTCTTTGGTACTGGGTGTTGATAGTGTTGCTGCGTACTCAAGTTTTGGTCTTATTAGTTAAAAATTTATCATTTCCTCGTCCAAACAGGCAAATGCCACTTTTATTGACCTGAATAAATTGTAGGTTTCTCTGACTATTTTATTGATATGCTTATCCAGTGTCAAGCCTTTGCTGATCATCACTCCAAGGTCTTTTTCCGAGTTTACTTTTTTTATCTCTTCTTCACCAATTTTATAATCTCTTGATATTCTGTTTTACTTTTTCCAAATTCCATTATACTACTTTTCTTGATATTAAATTTCACTTCCCACTTTTGAGTCCATTTCCAGATCTTGTCCAAGTCTTGTAATGAGTTGCAATCCTCCTCAGTTTTTACTTTAGTATTTTTGAGTCATCTGCAAAGAAATTTATATAACACTCTACTACTTCATCCATGTCATTTATGTGTGTGTGTGCATGTGTATATATATATATATATATATATATATATATATATATATATATATATATATATATGTGTGTGTGTGTGTGTGTGTTTATATACTATCAAACTGAAACCAATAAACTTAATCAGTGATGTAGGAATAGATTATGGCTAATGCTTTCACATAGCTTCATTTCTAACAAAGATAAGTATGAAAACTAATATATGGTAAATATGAATAATGGAACATATAAGTAAATGAGAATCAACCAAAGTGTGGTTCAGGAGGAAGAAAGTTTAAGTGAATAGGAAACTGTGACATATACAGCTGTCTTAGGAGTGGTAAAGCATTGATGGAAAATGACATCGAAGAACTGCTGTTTAGTCTTCCCAAAGTGAATATTATCTGCAGAGAATGATAGGGTGGCAGTAGAATGAGGAGAGAGTTCCTGGTTAGGCTAGTTATATGAACAAGTATGATAGAATAGGCCCAAAATAATATGGTAAAGAAACATATATGATGACAAGCCTACTTTCCCAAAATATGTGACTGAAGCTCACTTGTTTTCATATGTTACTTGGGTATGCAATCATTGACATCAAGTTTAGTGTAAATACATACATAAAGTTTAGGCTTATTATACATTGGTAAAATTGTAGGATAATATAGGTATGCCAAGCCAGAACTTGATGTTCCACCACAAAGCTATCAACTAACACTACTTTCTCAATACACTTGTAATAGTCCTTTCACTTAACCAAATGACTCACTTCAAGATGCTTGTGTTATATTTATTATTTACTCCCAGTTTCAAAAGTCTGTTTTATATGATATATTGTCTTTTTTGAGAGCTAGGCATGCCAAGGCTTACTATAACAAATATCTTTTGGAAAGTTATTTATTATACAAATTTGGTGCAGATCTGAACATATTTTTTCCATGTAATCATTGATGTATAGTGTTGCATAGGTTAAAATGAAAATTTTAATTACCTAATGTATATGTTAATTTGTTTAAGAAAAATTGTAAGGTTTATGAAAGTGTCTATATATTTTAAATAAATAATTAGAGAAATTTGTCTTTTTTTTCTAGTATGTAACCTAGCTTGTTACTATAAATCATACATATACCAAAGGATTTTTTCCCCCCTACAAGAGAGGTAGCCAAAAAAAAACAAAGGCATAAAGTCTACTCCCACCCATTCTATCCCCACATACTGTACTCCACTCCCATTCACTCCCTCCCTCTTATCTTGTCTGCTCCTGGATGATGGGTCATCCCTGCATCTCACTCACTACCTTGGGTCAGAAGTAGTGTTGCAAGACACGGTACATCCACAGTAAGGCCATCTTATTTAATCAGTGACCTCCTTCTCCATCCCCTCATGCAGAAAAAGAGAAGACAGGGAGAAATCCTTTTGGGCTGCATCAAATTATTTTTCACACAATCTCCCCCATCCCCCACTTCCATGCATCACATGATCATCCATACAGAACCATTCTCCATTCACCCCTATCTTCTGTCTTTTCTTGTCCTTGACAGATATTCCCCTCTTTCCCAGTGCCTCTTTTACCCCATCCATCCATCTCATCCTTGATTGCCCCCTCATGTTCACTCCTTCCACCTCTGCCTTCTACACCTCTTTTACAAATCCTTCTTCACTAATTCTTTCCATGTGTCCAAACCATCCCAATACTCTTTCATCAACCTTATCTCCGAACTCCCTTTCCACCCACATTCTCCCTCTCACCTCTTCATTTCTTACTCTATCCAGCTTAGTAACCACTATCATACTTCTCAGACACCTCATCTCAAACACATTCAAACTCCTATTTTCCTCTCTTATGTTCCATGTTTCTGCCCCATACAGTGCTGTCAGCACAATCCTTCATACAATCTCCTCATAGGATCCATTCCCAAATGTCTATTTCTCATTACACTTTTTAATCCCCCAAGGCATTTACTCACTTCTCTCGATCTACATTCTACTTCCACCTTCCTTTCCTGCCAAATTTGCACCCAAGTATCTAAAACTATCCACTTCCAATCTCTCTCCCTTAATACTCACTTCCAGTCTGCTGCCACTTTCACCCCTTGTACATCTCATCACCTTACTTTTACATTTATCTTCAGTTTCCTTCTTTCACACACCTTCCCAAACTCTGTCACTAACTTCCTCAATCCCCCCTCTGATCCTGCCGCAAGCACAGCATTGTCAGCAAACGACAACTGGCTTATCTCCCACTTTCCCCCATTTTCTTTAACAATCTCTAATCCCTGACCCTTGTGTTTACCTCTTGCACCACCCCATCCATGTATAAATTGAACAGCCAAGGTGATATAACACATCCCTAGTGAATGCCCACCTTTACCTCAAACCACTCAGTCTCTCCAGTTCTGATTCTAACACAAACTCTACTATTCTCATAAAAACTCTTTACTCCTCTTGACTTCCCACCGCAACTACCTTTTCCTCTCTATCCTCCTTCACATTTAGCAACTCCCTAAAATACTCTGCCCATCTTCCTCTTACTACCGTTTTTTCCATTATCATCTCTCTATCTGCACCTTTTACCTTTTCTTCTATTTGATTCACCTCTTCCTCTTTTAATTTCTTTGCAAAACATCTTTTTATTACTTTCAAAAATTTCTGTCATACTCTTAACCTATTTCACATCTCTCCTCCTTGCCTCCTGTATCTTATGCTTGACTTTTCTTTTCTTTGTACCTCTCATATGATTCATCCTATTTTGTAACCAATCTGTGAAAGCTTGCTCCACTCACTATTCTTCTATTTCCTCCCGTCCTCCTTGTTCCACTCGCCATCTTTGTACACCATGTGACTCCCTCCTTGAATCATCCCTATGCCTCCTCCACTCCTAGTTCTACTCTATCCTTCACTCCCACTCCTCTCTCAGCTTCTTCTTATACGCCTCTTCTTTTCTTTCTTATTTAAGCAGTTCACTCTAAGCTCCCCCACCCCTTCCTTGCATAATAGTATCATCTATACACAGTCACTCTCCACTCATCCCTACCTCCTGCTTTCTCCCTGGTTCAACAGGCATTCCCCTCTTGCTCAGTGCCTCCTTCACCCCATCCATCCATCTCATCCTGAAAAAAGTATTGCTAAAAAGAGAGAGGCTAATAAGAAATACAAGTGCTTGGGTGCATCTAACAATTATCAGATTTATGTATTAGTACAGAGAGATTTAAAAAAGACAAAAAACGAAAACAATACAAAATGAATATTGCTAATAAATCCAAAGAGAATCACAGAGAATTTTATAGTTACATTAGAGATAAAAGGTTGTTAGGAATCACATTAGTCAACTATTATCTACTGATGGTCAACTTGAATATTCAAATGAAGGAATGTGTGATATTTTAAACAATTATTTTAGCTCGGTATTCTTAAACAAAACGCCTCAAAGTGAACTCCAAACTGAAACCTGTGAAAAGTCTAGGGTAAACTTACTACGGTAAATATTAAAGAAAAAATTAAAAGGTGTATAGAGAAACTCAAAGTTAATAAAACACCAGGGCCTGATGGTTGGCATCCAAGAATCTTAAAGGAAATGAAAAATTACATTGTTGTTCTATTAGAAATTATTTTCAAGAAATCCATCATATCCGGAGATGTCCCAAGTGAATGGAAGCTAGCTAACATTACTCCCATATTCAAAAAAGGTGACAAAAAGAATCCAAATAACTACAGGCCTATAAGTTTGACTTTAATAATAGGAAAATAATGGAAACTATCATCAGAGATGCTATTGAACATCAATTAGAAAGTAACTGTTTGATAAATGATAGCCGGCATGGTTTCAGATGGAAACGTTCTTGCATGACTAACTTGAATTTTACAACACAGTTATCTCGAATTATGACAAAAGAAACAATATAGATTTGATATATCTAGACTTTGCAAAAGCTTGTGATACCGTCCCCCATGAAAGACTACTTACTAAATTAGCTTCACACAGAATAAGTGCTAGCCTATAAAGTTGGACTAGTACTTGGTTGAATGATCAAAAACAGATTTGTTTTAAATGGAAAAACTTCCGAATGGAAAAATGTTACGAGTGGAGTTCCTCAGGGTTCTGTTCTTGGGTGACTTCTATTCATAGTATATATAAATGATATAGACCACAGACTAAAATCTACCATTTACAAATCTGCTGATACAAAATGTGCGGAATGGCAAATGATCACTTAAATCAATTAGATATTCAAAAAGAGATAAATTACAGCAATGGTCTGAAAAGTGGGTAATGACATTTAACACAAGTAAATGCAAGGTAATGCACATAGGTAAAAATAACAGTGATTACAAGTTATTTGGAAATTTGTTAACAAAAGTGGATAGTGAAAAGGATCTTGGTGTAATTATAACAATCTCAAATCATATAAGCAGTGTATTTCAGCCTCTGAGAAAGCAAATAAGAGTCTAGGACTAATTGCATGATCTTTTGACTTCAAAAGTCCACTCATTAACAGGCTATATAAATTTAGTTAGTCTACATTTGGAATATGCTATTTCCGTATGGTCACCGGAATCTCGTTAAAGACATTAACAGATTAGAAAAAGTACAACAGTGAGCCACAAAACTGATTCCAAATATGCCAGAATAAATCATACGAAAATTGACTAAAACATATGAATCTGCTTTCCTTAAAAAAGTGCAGACTTAGAGTTGACTTGATACAGGTTTTTAAGATTCTAAAGGGAATTGATAACATCAAAAGTGACAAAAATTTCACACTGAATGAGAATCAGACAAGAAACAATGGTCTCAAATTGTCTGGAAATAGATTTAACTTGGAAGTGGGTAGAAGCAACTTCACCAACCGTGTAGTTAATGAATGGAATAAACTTCCTGCAGAGGCAGTGCAATGTAGTTCGGTTCGAAGCTTTAAGAATCATTTAGATAAACACCTAAGCAAGATGTAATGACTCATTTATTTTATATTGTTTTGTTATTTGTCTGTTTATTATTAATTGCTTGATTCTCATTTATTATTAGTTACCGTATATGTAAATTTATTACTATTTACTATTTACCTGTTTATCATTTAACTAAACCTATGCATTTATTTATGTATTCTATTATTTACATTATTACAGTTTATATTTATTTATTTATCATGATTTTTTTTTTTTTTTTTTTTTTTTTTTTTTTTTGCATCTGACCTAGATATGGACCAAAAGTATGCTCTACCTTTGTAATCTACCTCTGCCTTTCACACATGTTTTACTAATCTCTCATCACTCATTCTTTTCATGTGTCCAAATCATCCCAATACTCTTTCATTAGTCCTGTCATCTTTTTCACTCCCACTCTTCACCTCACCTCCTTATTTCTCACTCTATCCAACCAAGATGATAATGTGGTTAAATAAAGCAAAAGGATTGATTTTACTGTCAAAACTACTTTACAATGGAGGTAAATAAATTCACTATTGATCCTCCCCTAACAGGAACTACCTTGTCGTGGTGGTTGTGATTGCAGGGGCTTGCATGTTCCTATGACCTGGCCCCTGCTGTACCCTACATAGGGGGAGAGGGCTACCCATGCTAAGGTCACCAGTGAAGGACTAGACCAAATGTTCCCAGTGCTAGGCTGCCTGTACTGGCTAACGGTGCCACCCACCAGAGGGATCACCATATGAGGTTGTCCTGTGCTGAGTGGTTGGGTGTCTGGGCTGGGATGAGTTGTCAAGGGAGGTCTTCATTCCATTGCAGACATACTTTTGAATCAAGAGAAGCAGCTTTTTAAAACTAGTGGCCTCCATGGGGATGAGGTACCCTTGTGGTGATTGGTTTGACGACGGCAACATCACTGGTTGATACTAGTTGATACTAGTCGATACTAGTTTTCGTCTTCGCATCGCGCGCGGGGCCCCTTCTCGAGCCATAAACACAATTTCTGTCTTGCTGAGGTCATATTTTGTGATGAACACGTGACCTCCGCTGACCCTGAATGAATCGAGCCCTGTCTGAGGAAAGCAAGGATGTTTACGAAAAGGCATGTGTTCCCATTGGCCATTTGTAGTATACAGAGAGAAGCCTATATCATCCAGAGGTTTCCTCCTGGCCAGCAACAGAGTAAATTTCAGTCTGCTCTGGCACGCTAAATTATTCAGTTTAAAGTAGAAGGGTTTAAATGTCAAAGTTCTTGAGAAGTTAAAGTAAAGTCATTTTTAAGCTATTATCACAGAGTCAAGTTCAGTTCTATCAGTTCAAGAAGAAGTATGTTAAGTCCGAGAGCTAAGTATAAGTGATTCATTGAGTACGCTCAAAGATTAGCAGTCACAGTTGGAACTGCAACCAGGATGTTCATATAAGGTATGTACCGATTAAGTCTTTTAGTCCAGCCTTCCACACCCGCACACCCAACACACATTTAAAACTAAAATAATAACATAACAAATAAAAGCAATGATAGGAGAAATTAGTCTCATTCAACACCACCATTTTTGTGATATAAGATACGTTTGATTGTGTTTCCTTGGTATAACCATTTTGGCCACAGCTACCACCTGCTTATATTTATTTGAAACCAAGGAGCACGACACCCTGTCTGTGGCAGCCAGTGCTCACTCTCCTCATAATCCCAATAGGTGGTTACCCATGCTCCCTGGAGCCAGATCAATCTCTTCATAGATACAAAGTGACACCAAAGTCTTTGAGAGGCAGTCGATCAGACACTGAAGATATCCTCTGGTCATAATGGAAGTGAAACACATGACTGGCTGGAGCTCACACTCCTGCCGCTGTTTCCCATGCTGGAAGACCCCGCCAGCCACCTATTGAGTCTTGTATTGACACAATCAAGGTAATGAACATCTATCCATATCTCTGTCATTTAATGCTATCCACTTGGCTTTTGAGCCTTTTGGGAAATTCCTCCACATCTGTCTGGAATATCATAGTGATTGTCTCTTAAAACAATGATGTGACACTTACATCTGACATTGCCTCCAAAACTGCATATGAGGCAATAAATTCCTTACATCTTGGACAGGACAACCCAACCGCTGAAATTGTTTGATCAAACAATGTAGCTGACAGTGAGAATGATTACTGTCCCAATCTCTTCTATGGTGAAAAATTTGCTCCCAAAGTTTGCCCTGCCCCTACACTTTACTGGTTTGTGGCAAACAAATAAGAAAACAAAAGTATCTACAGAGAGAGGTTGAAGCTCTCCCAAAAAATAACATAAAGAACTATGGTAAAGTGTTAATCTGGGCCAAGAATTTAACACAGGCCATGATGCTCCTACTACCTTGCTCTTCAGATGGAATTTGCGAATAAATCAAATCATACAGAACACTTAATTACTGCGAAGGGTGCATCAACAACCAAGACCTGCATGAATTCCCAGAAAATTATATCCTACAATTATGCTTTGATAATGCTCAATGAGCTACAAAAGTCCAATGAAATGGTAACATAATCATGCTCACATTTTACAGTCATATTTCCCTGAACGAGTAAACATTAGTCCTTTTTCCCTCCCAATAAAAACTTTTGTTGACTGTCCTTTACAGTGTTACTGATGTTATGAGTTCAGTCATCAAAAGAAGAACTGTACAAATGGTCCCCGATGTCACTGCTCTGCCCTTGACTCACACACTACTCCTGAATGTGGATTGAAACCTTATTGCTTCCACTGCAGAGAAGCTCATCCAATATGTTCTCAACAATTCAAGAGGTACCATCGAACAAAATATTCTTCAACTGGCTAATTCCCAGTTCATTAGTCTTTGTAGTGCTAGGGAAGAACTTCATTTTAGACAAAAGGATGGTGGGGCAAAGACATATGCCTCTTCCCTCCACTCCAGTTCTTTCACTCCATCGAATATAAGTAGGGCACCTTCCTCCCTCTCTCAGCCACCAATTGCTCCTCCCGCTCCAATGAGAATCCTGCTCATGCTGTTACAGTCCAAAATAAGTTCTCTATTTTGGAAAACCTACTGCATCTTCAGCAAACTCCATCACATCCTCAGCAAAGCTTTCCATTGTATCTTCAACAAAACCCTCTTCTAAATAATTTACAAGCCCTCCACAGTATCCTCAGCAACAACATCACAAAGTATGACAATAGAAGCCCATATTGTCAAGTCCATGTTCACACAGATCCCCAATAAAAAATCTATACCAAAGATACATACATACATACATACATATACCAAAGGCTTTTTCCCCCTTACACGGGGGGTAGCCAAAAAGAAAAAAGGCATAGAAATCACTCCCACCCATTTCATTTCCCATATATTCCACTCCCCTCCACCCTCCCTCCTATCTTGGCACCTCCTGGATGACGGGTCATTCCTGCATCCTGTCCACTGCCCTAGGTCAGAAGCAATGTCGCAAGACAAAGGATTACAAAGGCAAAGCATACCGACAGGAGACCTTTTGATCCGTATCTAGGTCGGATAAAAAAAAAAAAAAAAAAAAAAAAAACATATTAATAATAAATTAAAACTATAACAATGTAAATAACAATTAAAATACATAAATAAATGCATTGGTATAGTTGAATAACAAACAAACAGGTAAATAGTAAATGATAATAAATTGACATATAACTAATAATAAATGAAAATCAGACAGACAAATTATAACAAAACAAAAACAAATAATATAACATAAATTATAATAATTACAGCATCTTACTTAGGTATTTATCTAAATGATTCTTAAAGCTTCGAACTGAACTACATTGCACTACCTGTGCAGGAAGTTTATTCCATTCATTAACTACGCGGTTGGCAAAGTTGTTTCTACCTACTTCCAAATTGAATCTATTTCCGGACAGTTTGAGACCATTGTTTCTTGTCTGATTCTCATTCAATGTGAAAATTTGGTCACTTTTGATGTTGTCAATTCCCTTTAAAATCTTAAAGACCTGTATCAAGTCACCTCTGAGTCTACGCTTTTTTAGGGAAAACAGATTCATGTGCTTAAGTCGATTTTCGTATGATTTATTTTTGATATTTGGAATCAGTTTTGTGGCTCGCCGTTGTACTTTTTCCAGTCTGTCAATGTCTTTAATGAGATTCGGTGACCATACGGAAACAGCATATTCCAAATGTGGACGAACTAACGATTTATATAGCTTGTTAATGAGTGATGGACTTTTGAAATCAAAAGATCGCGCAATCAATCCCAGAATCTTATTTGCTTTCTCAGAGGCTGAAATACACTGCTTGGATGATTTGTGGTCGTTACTGATAATTACGCCGAGATCTTTTTCACTATCCACTTTTGTTAACGAATTTCCAAATAACTTGTAATCGTACTTGCTGTTATTTTTACCTATGTGCATTACCTTGCATTTACTTGTGTTAAATTTCATTAGCCACTTTTCAGACCATTGCTGTAATTGATCTAAATCTTCTTGAATATCTAATTGGTTTGAGTGATCATTTGCCACTCCGCACAGTTTTGTATCATCAGCAAATTTGGAAACAGTAGATTTTAGTCCATGGTCTATATCATTTATATAAACTATGAATAGAAGTGGCCCAAGAACGGAACCCTGAGGAACTCCACTTGCAACACTTTTCCATCCAGAAGTTTTTCCATTTAAAACAACTCTCTGTTTTCGACCTTTCAACCAATTACTAGTCCAACCTAATAGGCTACCACTTATTCCATGCAAAGCTAATTTAGTAAGTAGTCTTTCGTGTGGGACGGTATCAAAAGCTTTTGCAAAGTCTAGATATATTAAATCTATATTGTTTCTTTTGTCATAATTCGAGATAACTGTGTTGTAGAATTCGAGTAAGTTAGTCACGCAAGAACGTTTCCGTCTGAAACCATGTTGGCTATCATTTATCAAACGGTTACTTTCTAAATGATATTCGATAGCATCTCTGATGATAGTTTCCATTATTTTTCCTACGATCGAAGTCAAACTAATAGGCCTATAGTTATTTGGTTTCTTTTTGTCACCTTTTTTGAATATGGGAGTAACGTTAGCTAGCTTCCATTCTCTTGGGACATCTCCGGATATGATGGATTTCTTGAAAATAATTTCTAATGGAACAACAATCTCATTTTTTATTTCCTTTAAGATTCTTGGATGCCAACCGTCAGGCCCTGGTGTTTTATTAACTTTGAGTTTGTCTATACACCTTTTAATTGTTTCTTTTGTTATATTTACCGTAGTGAGTAAGTTTACCCCAGACTTTTCACAGGTTTCAGTTTGGAATTCACTTTGAGGTGTTTCGTTTACGAATACCGAGCTAAAATAATTGTTTAAGAGATTACACATTCCTTCATTTGAATATTCAAGTTGACCGTCAGCAGATAATAGTGGACCAATGTGATTCCTAACAACCTTTTTATCTCTAATGTAACTATAGAATTCTTTGGGATTCTCTTTGGATTTCTCAGCGATGTTCATTTCGTATTGTCGCTTTCTTTTTCTTATTGTCTTTTTTAAATCTCTCTGTATTGATACATAACTTTCATAGTCATTAGATGCACCCGAGCACTTATATTTCTTATAAGCCTGTCTCTTTTTAGCAATACTTTTTTCAGTTTCTTTGTCGAGCCACTTTGGGCGAGCCTGATTTGGGGGACGTCTGTCCTTAAAAGGAATGTAAGTTTGAATCATCTTAGTGAGCGTATTTTGAAATATTTCCCACATCTGATCTACAGGCCTTTCGTTTAATTTTTCCTCCCAATCTGTAAGCTGAAGCTCCTGACGTAGTTCTATGAACTGAGCTTTACTGAAATCGGGTATTTTAGAAGCACAAGTATCTATTCTAAAATTGTTTAGGAGTTTGAATCTAAGTTGTGATCGCTATTTGCAACAGATTCACCGACTTCTACATCAGTTGCCATGCTTTCGCGGCTAGTGATCAATAAATCGAGTAAGTTTCCATATCTTGTGGGCTCTTTTACATGCTGAATTAAGTAATTGTCACCAAGAAAATCAATCAAGCGACTACCTATATGGCCATGTTCAAGGGTCATCCAATCAATGTCAGTAAAATTGAAATCACCCATTATCAATAAATCCCGGTTGCAGAAACTAGACAGTTCTTGAAATAACAGTTTGTCGTCTGCTAATGATAATGTCTTTGGCCTATATATTACACCTATATTCATTTTTTGTCCATTTGTTTGGGTTAACTCAACCCACAAACTGTCATATGCATCCTGTTTCACTTTCTCTAAAACACAAGCATGAACATTGTTTTTAACGTACAATAGAACACCCCCACCTTTCTTGTGGTTTCTATCCTGATGAAAGTGTTTAAATCCCGCAATATTAAATTCAGCTTCGAACTCTGTACCATTTAACCATGTCTCAGTTATTCCTATCATATCGAGATTTTCGCTTTTGACATACGCCTGTATTTCTTGAAATTTGTTCCTAATACTACGAGCATTAAAGTACATAGTTTTAAGAAACTCGTGATTATTTCTTTTTGACACATTTTGAGTTTCAATATCATGTCTTATATTATCATTTTGTTTTTTATTTATGCCTTGCTCTATATTATTATTATTTGGTCCTTCATTGACATTCAATGCCTCATTAACATTTCTCCTATCAAAATTAACACAGCACATCCACAGCAAGGCCGCTTCATAAATTCGGCAACCCCCCCCCTCTCCGTCCTCTCATGCAGAAAAGGAGAAGACAGGGAGAAATCCATTCGGGCTGTGTCAAATCTTTTTCATACATACTTTCTCACCCCCCCATCCCCCACCCACTCCCCCTCATGCATCACAGCCTCATCTATACTCAACCCTTCTCCATTCACCCCTATCTTCTGTCCTCTCCCATCCTTCCTCCACAGACATTCCTCTCTTTTGTAAAGCCCCTTTCACCCCATCCATCCATCTCATCCTAGGACGCCCCCTCATATTCACTCCTTCCACCTCCGCCTTCCACATTTCTTTTACTAAAACCAAAGATAGCAAACCAAAACAGACACACACTTCTACAAAATCAGCCAGGTTCCCTTCTCAGTCAAACTAAAAATGTTCCTGAGGATCTGCAGTTCCGAACAAGACAAACCTCACCAGCTAGATAAAACACAAAGTCAGTTTGGCATATGGAAACTCCTCCCTGGAACTCTCTGGAAACAACCCTCAAAATAAATTAAAATCTCTTCAATAGAATTGTTGTGATTAGCATGCCCCCTGGGAGGAACTGAGTCTCTCAAAATTCCCTCCAGCATGTGTCTGCCTCCATGAAAATCTACCAATAAAATCTTTCTCTACCTTTCAGATTGTAACAACCTAGGAATAAAATAAAGAGATTCGTAGATATTAACATAATACATAATATTATAGAAATTATATAGACAATCACACATCAACGTCAAGTATTACACAGATTACAAATTCAAACCTCAACACAAGTTCAAATTACTTGCAAACAATACTTCCATCTCAAATATGAGTTAAACTTGATGAATTTATTAACTCAAGTATAACTCAACCTCAAGATTAAACCTTGACAATTCCCAGAAACAAACCACAGTTCCATACACAAGCATAAAACTCAGGCAAATACTACTCGTATATCAAAAGACTTTCACAGCTAAGGTAAACTTTGAACTTCTCATGTCAAAAGATAACAATTGTGGGGAAGTCCGTTTAAAATGGAGATCAAGGCACTTGAAGAAGACTTTCAGTACAGTTTAAACAACTGAATGCCTCAAGGTATTACAAGGATAGATAAGTTTCTACGTCCAGGCATCCTGGACATTGATCCAGAGTCATCAGCAGCAGCCAATGAGTGGGACATGTGGAATTCCAACTTCGAGGCATTTGTCGACACAATAGATCGTACTCTACACACAAACAAGCTGAAACTGCTTCGAGCACATGTGTCAAACCGCATCTTCAAGCTCATTACAACTGCGACTAATTATCAAGCAGAAGTAGACATACTGAAGACACGTTTTTTCAAGCCGAAGAACAAAGTCCATGCAAGACATTGCTTGGCTACTCACAAACAATAGTTAGGTGAAATGTTGGACCAATTTTTGGAGAAACTGAAGAGCTTGGCCCAAGACAGCAACTTCAAAGCTGTTACTGCAGAACAAGTCGAATAGTTGGCCATCAGAGATGCTTTCATAACAGGCATGGCATCAAATGTCATTCGACAGAGATTTCTGGAAAACCTTGAGCTAGGCCTCAACACTGCTGTGAAATAGGCCCGCACACTCGAAATGGCCCAACTACACTCTGAGGCGTATTGTACACGGTCTTCTCTGACCACAGCTACAGAATCGGAGACGACTGCCGCTGGGAAGTCAATAGCCGAGAGGGTAGAACAGGATGAAAATTCAACCCTGAATGCAACACAGTCACACTAAGAAATATTTCTTCTGTAGAGGGGCTTTTCACCATAGGAGGTTGTGCAAGGCAAAGGATACAGAGTGCGCCAAATGTGGGAAGACTGGACATTTCGCTTGGGTATGTCAGTCACCATCAAAGCCTGGACAACCAAGTAATAAGTCGTCCGCGTCCATCATTGCATCAGTGACTACAACACTTAAGGGCAGTTACAAAATAATATTCTTCTAAATGATAAGGTATCAGTGGAAGCGTTGATTGACACTGGGAGTTCACGGAGCTTTATTCGACCTGAAGTTGTGCACGCAACCGGCCTGAAAGTGCTGCCTGCTTCTGGAACAGTCTCTCTGGCCTCTCCTCAACAGACTACTGAAATACATAGACTGTGTTTGGTCAGTCTAACTGTAAATGACAAGTACGGGGATGTACAGCTATATGTCATGGATGACTTGTGTTCGCCTGTCCTGCTGGGCCACGATATTTTGAAGCAGCACAGGTCTGTGTCCATCATGTTTGGGGGAAGCCAACCTCTTTTGGATCTGTGCAGCTTAGCAGTTGCCGTAGTCGATCTTCAAACTGTGTTTGGAAACGTGTCATCCGAGTGACCTATACAAATCAGATCTCGTCGCTACAACAACGAAGATCGTAAATTCATCAAAGATGAGACAGAGCGTCTGCTCCAGGAAGGGGTGTTCCTAGCATAAGCCAAGTTGTGGTCATGAAGAGCGGAAACAGAAGGAGACCGGCCGTGGATTATTCCCAAACAATCAACTGTTTCACAAATCTGAACGCCTACCCCGTGCCAGCAGTATCTGAGATGTTGGAGAAAATTTCCAAGTATAGCTACTTTAGCTCTATCGATCTCAAGTCAACTTGTCACCAGATACCTTTGAGGCGGATGGACGACTTTTTTAGTTTACTCGGATTCCGTTCGGGATTACCAATGCGGCGCCCTGCTTTCAGCAAGTCCTGAATGATATCATTCGTAGCGAAGGCTTAGAGGACATCGCCTACGTAGACGACATCACAGTGTGTGGGCGCTCAAAGGAGCACGATGCCAACCTGGAACAGTTCTGCTTTGTAGCAGAAAAATATGGATTGACCACCAATCAAGATAAGAGCAAGTACCTTCAGACACGCCTCACAACGTTAGGCCATGTCATCGAAAACCATAAGATTCAGCCCTGACCCAGAGCGCATGCGACTACTACTGGGTATACCTGCTCTGAAGGATGTAAAGGCTTGACAGTGAGCATTTGGACTTCTGTCGCATTATGCTAAATGGGCCTCGAACCTCTCAGAGAAAATTTAGCCCATTGTCGAGTGCAAGAGTTTTCCAATGACGTCTATGGCACTTGAGGCATTCAACGGACTCAAACAAGAGATAACACAGGCTTCACTCTGTGCAGTAGGAGACAGCACACCATTTGTAGTCGAAACAGATGCTTCGGCTGGGGCCATTGCTGTATCTCTGACACAGAATGGCAAACCAGCTGCCTTCTCGCGTTCACTTGCTCCTACAGAACGTCATCACTCGGCCATTGAACGAGAGGCTTGCGCTATCGTAGAAGCAAAACCCAAGTGGTGTCACATT
Organism: Oratosquilla oratoria; assembly: GCF_046742065.1. Classification (NCBI taxonomy): domain Eukaryota; kingdom Metazoa; phylum Arthropoda; class Malacostraca; order Stomatopoda; family Squillidae; genus Oratosquilla; species Oratosquilla oratoria. Next base: position 1,240,200 of record NW_027467714.1, read on the forward strand.
CTGATTGGTAGACATTTCCAGTTGGTGACCGATCAACAGTCGGCACGCCTCATGTTTGATCACAAAAACAGAGGAAGGATAAAAAATGAAAATATTCTCCGTTGGCGGCTGGAGGTATTCTCCTTTAGTTTTGAGATCTCTTATCGTCCTGGCTCCCGCAACCTCATTCCTAATGCATTATCTCGGGCACCTTGTGACATATCAGCAGCCACTGGCAACGTGACTGGGGATCTACAACATCTGCATGACTCTCTGTGCCACCCTGGTGTAAAACAAATGTGGCATATAGTACGCTGTTGGAACCTATAATTTTCATTAAAAGATGCCAAGTTAATCATCCGCAGGTGTAATACATACGCCGAAGTGAAACCACGATTCATCAAGCAGAGCGGAACACTGATTAAAACTATTCGCCCGTTTGAGAGACTCTCCATCGACTTTCAAGGACCACTTCCAGCTAAAAGGAGGAACCGCTTCATCCTCACGGTAGAGGATGAGTACAGTCGGTTTATATTCGCTTTTCCTACAGAGGATACGTCCACTGAGGCGACTATGGAGTGCCTGTCTTCACTTTTCTGTATCTTCGGGCTACCAGAGTACATCCACTCTGACTGTGGTACGGCCTTCACATCTGTCAGGTATCAGCAGTTTCTACACGATCGTGGGGTAGCTACCAGTTACTTGTCGGCATACAATCCGCGTGCCAACGGGCAAGTAGAACGATACAGCGGTACTCTGTGGCATACCATTCGCCTGGCACTGAATTCTAGAGGTCCTCCTGTTGAAGACTGGGAACTTGTACTCTCTAATGCACTGCACAGCATGAGTTCACTACTGTGTGTGTCAACCAATCAGACACCACACGAACGCTTCTTCATGTTCCCCCGAAAGGTTTCCTTGGAACACACGCTCCCATAGTGGCTGTTACCTCAGAAGCATGTGCTGTTGAAGAAGGCTGTGACAACGTCAAAATATGAGCCATTAGTAGAATTGGTAACATTGCTACATGCCAACCCTCAGTATGCCAGATTGCGACACTGATGGGAGAGAGGTCACAGTGTCAATACGCCTGTGGTGTACACATGTACACCACACATACTTGTAGATGCAAAGTTAGAGTTGGATGGTAGTCTGACCTGACTCGACGCTCGAAGGCTAGGATGGGTCGCCCCAATTAGGTCGCGTCTGGTCAAGGCGTCAGATCGGCCCTGGGTATTTATACCGCCTGCCCCGAGCGGGCAAGCCACTCAGCCGCCTCAGTTAGTCACCGTCTGATATTTCATTCACTCTGCCTTCTGTTCTGTAGCTCGCCGCTCGCCAGACCCTCGCAGTCATTCCCCCCATGTGTGTGTGTGTGGGGTGGGGGGGGGCGCCATGTCAACCCATATTGGTGACCCTGGGAGTTTTGATGCGAGCGCGCCCAGCCGATCCTGGACCATCGACAAGCTTCGTGACTCCGGCCCTGCATCGACGTCACGATCGCCGTAGCTCGACGTCACGATCAACGCGGATCGACGTCACGAGCGACGCAGATCGACGTCACGATCGACGCAGATCGACGTTCACCACGCCGGGGATGTCGCAGCTTCCATCATTGCTGTTTGCGCCACCCCCAGGGGGCTTTCGCCTCCACTGACGTCACTCACGGCTGCCCCGCTTCTGACGTCGCCACTGCCGACGTCAACCGCTTCCGACGTCGCCGCTGCCGAATTCACCGCCTCCGACGTCTCCGCCGTCGTCCGTACCAGGTCGCCTTCCCACGCTTCGCAGGGGAAGGAGTGTGGAGTGGTGAACACATGCACCGTTATGCTTGTACGTGCAAGTTGATGCATACAGAGTTGTGTGGTAGTCTGACCTGACTCGACGCTCGAAAGCTAGGATGGGTCATCCCAAGTAGGTCGCGTCTGGTAAAGGCGTCAGATCGGGCCTGGGTATATATATACCCCCTGCCCCGAGTGGGCAAACCATTCAGCCGACGCAGTCAGTCACCATCTGATATTCCATTCAGTCTGCCTTCTGTTCAGTAGCTCGCCGCTAGGCCTTCGCGGTCGGTGGGGGGGCCGCTTCATGTCAGTCCTTAGGCCGATATATAAGTATCCACAGAATAAAGCGTTCAAGCCACACCGAGTGCCAATCCCTCCCTACGTCACCTTTGCCCATACACCGTCTCTCTTCACCGGCGGAGAGTGAATTGGATGAGCCACTAGATAATGATCGAAAAGCACCTATTGAAACTGCCGTCCCACCTACACCTCTGCCTACAGAGGCTGCCGCACCCCTTCACCTCCATGTACAGAAGTTGCTGCGCCATCAGAAGACATCACCGTTCCTTCAGAGCCACGCACAATTGTGAGAATGTCGACTCCAGTACCTCAGTGGTTATGAGTGACTCTTAATTCAGTGTCGTTGTGTATAAAGTTGGGTGGGGAGAAAAGAAAGATGGGGAGAATGTGGGGAAGGCTGTTAAGCTAGTCATTATGTCCTCTCTATTATGCTATGTCAAAATATACTTTATTTTATTTAAGCCAATGTTATATTATTTAATTTCTTTGTTTCAGTTATGTATGGTGGTGGAGGTTCAGTTGTTTAAAATAAAGATCAAGTCACTTGAAAAAAAATTCACTGCAACAATACATTTCATGCACACAAAATTAAGTCCAAATACACCTATATGAATATCAACTGTACTCAACAGATATAGGTCTGGATCAGGGTGAACACCACGGAGGTGGCAAAAGTGGATGGCCGCAGTCTTTGAAGAAGCGAAATGAAATCCTCGAGTTGTTATCCACTTAGAGATCTGATTTTAATAACTGCTATTTCATCTTAATGGCATTCGCGGTGCAGAGAAGGAGATTGACAAATCATCGACATATAAGCTTCCACAAAATCCTGGAAGCACACCAATAATATTATATAGCCACAACAAAAAGTGTGACACTGAGTTACTGCCTTGTGGCACGCCGCCTTCAAGTGGACGAGCTTTAGATGGAATGCCCCCATTCGCACCTGTTAGAAATGACGAGATAAAAACAGTTGTATAGGAATGGAGAGTCTGCCACGATGACCGAAGTCGAATAGATCTTATAGAATACCATGGCGCCAAGCTATGCCATATGTTTTTTCCATAAAAAAAAAAAAAAAAAAAAAAAAAAAAAAATATATATATATATATATATACATATATATATATATATATATATATATATATATATACATATATATATATATATATATATATATATATAGCAACATGGTGTTATTTGCAAATAGTTCATAAATAAATTCTAGGGACAAAAGAGCATCAGTTGTGGACAGCATAGAGAGATTTTATAGCTATTACTGAATCCTGGATCAATATGGCTGATGGACATTTCCTTCCGGAGATTGAGATAGGATATATATATATATATATATATATATATATATATATATACATGAATAAATATATATACATATATATACATATGCGGAAAAACCACAAAGGAAAAAGAAAAACTGATGACCAAGCGCTTTCGTCTATTCAGACATCCTCAGGGTACATAGAAAAGAAAAAGTACACAAGAATATATACAAAGAGTATGAGGTCAGGGAGGGAACCAGGAAAGGTTGTGAGGCTCTAATGTCAACCTGACCCGTTCGCGGCAGCGGACGTTTGGGCTACTACTTTTTTCACAATAAAATTGTCTAATTTATACATACCATGACTTAAATTTAAGTTATTGACAAATGTATCTTTGATCAGACTGGATTCTATTATATTTCTCGTCAAATATGACTTATCTTTAACAATTTCTTTAGCACCCTCCCAATTTATACAATGATTAAAACCCCTTAGGTGAATAGATAAAGCATTAGAAATTTGCCCACTCTTGACGCTATACTGATGTTGTTTTAACCTTACCTATAATTCTTTTCCAGTCTGACCAATATAGCATTTGTCGCAATTTTTACATGGAATTGAATATATACATCCTTCTTCCTTATATGGAGAGTTTCTAATTAAACGACTTCTTAAATGCCACTTGAATGTTGAAAGTCTTAAGAATGTGAGGTAGTTTGACAAAATTCTCGTTGAAAGGCAGTACAAGTAGGTTCTTTACATTAAAAGTTTTACTAGCTTTTTCCTCGTAGAATGATTTCTTTGCCGATTTATAAGAAATATCCACGAGGTGCTTAGGATATTTTAATTTTGAAGCTATGTTAGATATTCTTAAGAGTTCATCATCCAAAAACTCCGGACTGCAAATTCTATGGGCTCTCAGAAACATTGATGACAACACTGACATCTTTGCCCTGCAATGATGAGACGAATAAAAATGTACGTATGAAAGGACATTGGTGGGTTTTCTATAGACATCAAATTTGAAGGACCTTTCCTTTCTGTAAATCATTACATCAAGGAAAGGTAAATGATTATTTTCTTCTATTTCCATGGTAAATTTAATGGAAAGGACCAAGGCATTGAGTTTAGTTAAGAACAAGGTAGGATCATCATTTGCAGGCCAAATACATAAGATATCATCAATGTATCTGTACCATGTGAAAAAATGGGGGAGAATCTTGGGTAATAATTTAGTTTCAAAAAATTCCATGTAAAGATTGCTAAGAACTGGAGAAAGTGGGTTACCCATAGCCATACCAAACTTTTGCTGGAAAAAATTACCGTCAAATACAAAATATGAGTCAACAATGCATAATTTAATTAATTCAGTGATAGTGGTGGTAGGCAGTGGCAACTCATGTTTTTTTCAATTCTTCTTCAAGATACAACAATAAATCAAAAACCGGTACACGAGTAAATAACGAAGTAACATCATAACTTATTAACATAAAATGGTAATTTAAATTTAGGTTGTTAAGCTTATCAACTAAATCTACATTGTTCTTAATGTGGCTACTAGAGATGGAGCCTACAAGAGGACTTAAAATAGACACTAGCCACTTAGATAACTTATAACTGGCAGATCCTATGGAACAAGTAATAGGTCTCATTGGGTTATTAGGCTTGTGAGTTTTGATTAATCCATACATGTATGGCAGAGAAGGTGAAGTGGATGAAAACTCTTTAATTAAGTGGTCATGACCTTCTAAAAGTTTTTTTAATTTTGATCTAAATTTGTTGTTGACGGACTCTAAAGGATTTTTCTTTAACTTGGTGTATGTGTTTTCATCACTCAATAAGGTTTCCATTTTGTCAATGTAATCGTTCTTATTCAATATTACAACACTATTACTTTTATCTGCTTTAGTAACATGCAATTCTTTGTCATTCTTTAAATTGTTGTACTCTTTGAGAAAACGTTTCGGGCAAGTGGGCTGGTTAGAGTTAGACAAAGAATTATACACAAAACCTTTGCAAATATTAATGTCATCACTGGATACATCACCAAATTTTTCCAGATTACAAAAGGCTTTGGCTATACTAACACTATCCACCTGTTTGGATGTGGCAAAACTAAGTCCATAACCCAAAGCACACTTGGCATCATCACTTAAGGGTTTGTCGGACAAATTAATCACAAAATTTGGATTTGCATGTTTGGTCCAGTTACTGTCTTTGATTAAACTGTCAAGTTTTTTGTCAAGCTTAATTCTAAGGGTATTACATACAAACCTCATTTTACCATAACAGTAATCAAGCAGTCTTGATTTCCAATCCACCGGTATAGCACGTTCAAATTCACGTTTCTTTGATCCCAAAACACGGAACATGGCATTTACTTCAATTTGCGCGATCTCAATATGTTTCAGTAGAATAATTCTTTGGAATTCTTCAAAAGGTCGCTCACACAAACTTGACAATCTGTTGTTGAGAAGAGACTTAGGTAACACTTGTTCTTCTAAACACCGCTTTAGGAACCTCAGTCGAAGTTTCATCTTGTGGGACTTGGAGAGAGCTGAACAGAATTCAGTGACGAAGGGAGAAAGTCCAGGGCAGTATGTATAAATTAGACAATTTTATTGTGAAAAAAGTAGTAGCCCAAACGTCCGCTGCCGCGAACGGGTCAGGTTGACATTAGAGCCTCACAACCTTTCCTGGTTCCCTCCCTGACCTCATACTCTTTGTATATATTCTTGTGTACTTTTTCTTTTCTATGTACCCTGAGGATGTCTGAATAGACGAAAGCGCTTGGTCATCAGTTTTTCTTTTTCCTTGGTGGTTTTTCCGCATATTTAGAATCACGAGTTTATGTGATTTCTCATGCATATATAATATATACATATATATATATATATATGTATATATATATATATATAATTTATGTATATATATATATATATATATATATATATATATATATTTCACAAGGACAGGGTTGGCAGGAGTGGGTGAGGTGTAAATTTTTCGTTAAAAATACAAACTGTATTATCAACAATTCGATTAAGGAAGAGGATAGTACGGAATCTATTTGGGTGGAGATTATAGGCAAAATAAGAAACTTATTATTGGCGTCATATGTAGACCTCCTAACCTCAGCATTGAGCAGACTGATCCCCTGATTCATGAAATTCGCAGGGCGTCCCGGTACAAAAATGTTGTGATGATGGGGTATTTCAATTATAGAAACACTGGGAAATTTTAGAAAATCAGGAAGCAAAAATTTTCTTAGATGTGTAGGATAATTTCCTAAAACAAATGATTACCGATCTTACGAGGGGAGAGAATACTCTGGACTTTTAACTAATAATGAGCACCTAACGAGTAACGTAAAAGTGGGAGATAGTCTAGGCTCTGGCGATCATCAAGAAATGAGATTTTATATTATTTGGGAAGAATTAAGAAGTACTAATAACGTTCAAGTACCGGACTTTAGGAGAGCCAATTTTGACAAGATGAGAGACTATATAAGACACTTGATCACTTATAGGACCGACCTAGGAGGGCTGTGACGGGGTCGGATACACGGTCAATCCAGACGTCATTAGCGCGGTCAAATGTCGGGTCACGGAGGGTATGCGTACCTTGGGTCAAGTCACTTGCGGGCGCGGGGTCAACAGTCCGGTCAGTGGTTTGGATGAAATGTATAGCAATCTAACATATTTAATTCTAAATGCACAAAATAAATTCATTCCCCTCAACTCAATACGAAAGAATAGTAATACTCGCAAATGGATGACGGACAAGCTGAAACATGAGATCGGGATGAAACTAGGGCTTTACGTAGGGATAAAAAACTGGGAAACACACTTTAGATTAGATCCAAATATAACGATATGGCGAGACTGGTTATAAAGAATACGCGCACAGCGAAACGTAACTATGAAATTTAGGATGCCAGACAAGCGAAACCCAACCCAAAGGGTTTCTTTCATTTCTACAGAACAAAAAATAAGGAAAGGATAGACCCAATTTCAAAATGACGAAAATGTCATGATAGAATCGGAGGAAGAAATGAGTGAGGCTTTTAACAAATAGTTTCTCTTGGTGTTTACAAAGAAGACGTTAGATGAGGTACCTGACTGCGATCCAATTTTCAGTGGGGATGAAGAAAGTAGACTATCTAATATCAGCATTAATAAGGTAGAAGTAGTCAGATTGAAAGACTTAAAGCTACAAAATCCCCGGGTCTAGACGAGAAATTTCCGAGTGTTTAAAGAATGTAAATTTGAAATCTGCGACCAGTTAACAGAAATATTTAATAAGTCGGTAGGCACTGGATTTATGCCTATTGCTTGGGGGCAGGCAAATGTTGTTCCTGTTTTCAAAAAGTGAGATAAATCGTCTATATGCAACGACAGGCCAGTTTAACATCAGTTATAGGTAAAAAGCTTGAATCAATAATAGTTAATAGACTCAGAGAACACATCGAAAGGCATAATTTGATTCGTGACACATAGCATGGTTTCTCCAAAGGTAAGTAATATGTGACTAATTTTCTATCCTTTTACACTAAAGTATAAAAGGCGCCAGATAACGATAGTTACAATGTTATTTATCTTGACTTTAGCAAAGCGTTCGACAAGGTGCCTCACCAGAGACTACTAAATAAAATCGAAGCCCATGGCATAGGAGGAAAAGTGTTAGAATGGATTAGAACTTCGATCAGAGATAGAAAATGGAGGGTCACCATAAATGGTGTAAAATCCAGGTGGGGGAGTGTTTCTAGTGGGATCCCCCAGGGCTCGGTTTTAGGTCCCTTATTGTTCATTATGTACATAAACGACTTGGACAATGGGATTAATAGTGATGTTAGTATGTTTGCGGATGACACTAAAATAGGACGCCTAATTAGGTCAGGAGACGGCGCCGAGATTCTGCAGGATGATCTAAACAAATTGTTCACATGGTCGGTGAAATGGCAAATGAACTTCAATATTCCAAAGTGCAGCGTATTAAATGTAGGGCTACACAACCCCGAAAAGAGATAACACGTTTTAGAGAAAGCTGAGTGCGAGAGATACTTGGGAATTCTAGGAAATAGTGGATTAGCGCCAGGAATAAAGCTAACAGAGCATTAGGTTTCATTGCTAGGACGGTTACGAGTGTAAGTGTAGAGGTAATTATCAAACTTTATCTAGTGTTAGACCCATCCTTGACTATGCGGTACACTTTTGGTCTCCGTCTTATAGAAGGGACATCAGCTCACTAGAATCAGTGCATATACATATACATATACATATACATATACATATATATATATATATAATATATATATATATAATATATATATATATAATATATATATATATATAATATATATATAATATATACATATATATACATATATATACATATATATATGATATATACATATATATGTATAATATATACATATATATATATATATGATATATGTATATATATGTATATATATATTATACATATATACATATAACCATTCATAGCATCTAAATTTTCTTTGCTTAACAGAAATAAATGTATGTATGATAAAATCTGGGATATACTCTCGTGTCAAGAAAGTTGAATCACTGACCACATCTGCAAAGGACACGGCGGATGGATACGCTGTGGTATGTTCATGATCTGTATACATATATATTAATCATAATGGCGTATGTATATTTCATAAAAACCATTATAGAAGCACTCCTCACATTCCTCATCATCAGCAACAACATGCAATTCTTAATCGGTCACTCAAGATTATGATTAGATTACTTTGTGATTAGATTAGGATCTAATCTCAATATTGATTGAGTTATCAGTGCTGGGGTTTGTGGCTATTAGACGGCTTTGTTATCTACCTTTTAATCAACTGAATGCTGAATATTACAGTTCACAGTTCTCAACTTCAAATTACCGTCATGACTGTAATTAGAGGTTGCACTTGAAGTTACGGGTTAGTAAGAATTCCATTCACGTAATCTATACGTGTCGTTAGGAGAGACTGAAGGGGCTAGGCAGAAGGGTGCTAGCTACAGCCCCATTATTATTTCGGAAAGGATAGTGACAGTGGTATTGTGTTTTGTAATTTACTGCCTCTTCTTACAACTGAAATGGTTACCTGCAAAATAATTCGATACGCATGATTGCCAAAATGTACCCCATTAAAAAAATATCAGCTATCTTTTATCTGGGGGTATTGACTGCATGATGACATGCAATCAGTACTTTCGGGACTTTTTTGAGTGCTCCTACGGAGTAGAGCCAAACACCATTCTCTTCATAAAGGAACGACCAATGTCCCATTTATCCTGTTCTTTTCCCACTTTTATGACACTACCTCTCCTTCCCTGTGGTGTGTGTGCTTATGTTAGGGTGTTGTGGAGGGGTTAATGCCGCCACTATGCCCCATGCGTGTCGTAGAAAGCGACTAACTGAGGCTGATGGGATTAGGTATCCCCACTGTTTTTCTCCAAAGTAAAGTCAAAGCATAAGAGGGAACGGGAGGAGGATTCCAATCAAAAACCTTGTAATTGGATCATTAAATGTGCATGGTTGTAATACGGATGAAAGTAAGAGGCTAGAAATTGGTAGTATGTTTGTGAGAAGAAAGCGTTGAGTGCAACGAATAATGAGTTGGAGTTTAGGAGCGTGGTGGATATAGTATATGTCAAGAGTGGTAAAGGATTGAGGGACGTAAAGAGTAGACCATAAGTGCGTGGTGGAGTGAAAAGAAGTGGCATGGAGAAAGGGGAAATCGAGAGGAAATATGGGTATTTGTAAATGCTTATGTCTCTTATAGTAAGAAAACTAAAGGAAATTGGATTATTTAAATGAGAATGTAGAGATTTTTGGGAGGAATTTGAATATAGTGTTGGGGCATCTCAAAGCAACAGTATATGGACCGATAGAGGTTGTAGTAGGGAGGTATTGGATGGCAGGAAAGAAATATAATGGAGAGATGTTAGAGATGTGTATTGACAGGGAAATTATAAAAAAAACATACTGTTAATTACGAGAGACAAACATGTGTATACATGGTCAAGAGTGGTAGGTTAGAAGGGTGGTCGACGAGGCGTTTAATGGATTACGTAGTGGTGATGAGATGTACCAGGGGTAAGGGAGGCAGTGAATTGGAGGTGATTCTAAAGGAGGAAAAGTTGTTGGAAGTGGAATCTTTAAGTATCTGCGGCTGTAATGCCGGGGTTTTCATATACATACATACATTATATATATATATATATATATATATATATATATATATATATATATATATATATATATATATATATATATATATATATATATATATATATGCAGTGGCGTAGCTAGTGCTTTTGCTGCCCGGGCTGCCCTCATGTTTGCCGTCCCTTCTCACAAGGAATTCAATAATTCAATATAACAAATACACATTAACTTCTTAAAGGATATATATATCTATATATATATATATATATATATATATATATATATATATATATATATATATATATATGTGTGTGTGTGTGTGTGTGTGTGTGTGTGTGTGTGTGTGTTTGATTGACAGTTGATGTTAATATATCCTTTAAAAGTTTATTCTTAAATCCGTGTATCGTCTTTGCACACACTATTTCTTCTTTCAAATTGTTCCAGACGTCTATTGTTCTGTGTGGGAAACAGCTTCTACTGTCTACATTATAATATTCGATTGATACTAAACGTAGTTTAGCCGAAAAAAAAATTCAGTAGCCTATACATATTAACTCGTAACAGTAGCCTAGTCCAATTTCTGTGCAGAGCATGTTCATTTTCACCCGTCCAATCGGATCGATGTTAACACGCTTGCAAACTGTCACGCTTTATTATGCTTAATAACGTAGAAAAAACTTACATCTATGAGAGACTGATTAACGTAATTTTATATCATGCAAGGACCAAAAATGCCGCCCCTCAAAAAGTGCCGCCCGGGGCGGACCGCCCCTACCTAAGGGGCGTAGCTAAGGGGGCGTAGCTAAGGGGGGGCCCCTTAGCTACGCCACTGTATATATGTATATATATGTATATATAAATATATATATATATATATATATGTAAGTATATAGACGTATATATATATATATATATATATATATATATATATATATATATATATCTTTTCAACCACAAATCACTTTTAATTCCATGCCATCGCAGTCGAGACTGACGAGGAGCTCGAAGGAAGCATATGTTGGAAATTGAAACGTGGTCGAGCCGAGGACTCGAACTCAGCTCGGACGTGACAAAGCGTCAGTGACTTAGCCCATTACGCTATCAAGAGAGGTATAAGTTGAGCACAACTTTCTTATATTTGTATGCTCGAGTTACATATACACGAACTTTTACATTCAACCCACTTCCGCCATGATAAGGCAATTACTAGTGTGTGCACGTGGGAAAGCTTATACATACAATGAATGGTTCCCAGTGAACACATTTACATATTTTCAACCACAATTTTTTTTGTGGTTGAAAAGATATTAATCTATTCACTGGGAACCATTCAGTGTATATATAATATATATATATATATATATATATATATATATATATATATATATATATATATATACATATACATGCATATATGATGTGTGTGTGTGTGTGTGTGTGTGTGTGTGTGTGTGTGTGTGTGTGTGTGTGTGTGTGTGTGCTCGCGCGTGTGTGTATTCACCTGGGATCTGCTGCAGTCTCTGTCGAGACAGCCAGACACCACCCTACGGCAGTGAGCTCAGAGCTCATTATTTGCCGATCTCTGGGTAGGTCTGAGACCACTCACACACCGCACACCGGGACAGCAAGGTCACAACTCCTTGACTAACGTCCCGTACCTACTCACTGCTAGGTGAACAGGGGTTACACGTGATAGGAGACAAACCCAACTTATCTCCGCCCGGCCGGGGAATCGAACCCCGATTCTCTGGCTTGTGAGGCCAGTGCTTTACCAATCCGCCACCGAGCCGTGTGTGTGTGTGTGTGTGTGTGTGTGTGTGTGTGTGTGTGTGTGTGTGTGTGTGTGTGTGTGTGTCCGGAGATCAATCAGTATATAACTTTAAACTAACCGTGAATCATAAGGTATAACTCCTCTTTCCTCCTCCGGGCCCACGTGACAAACGCATTATTCACGTTTGGCAACTTCGCGTCATAAACGTACCCATCCACGTGGTTAGCAGAATAGTCCGAACCCGAGAAAACCGTTCCACGCCTTATGTTTTCTATAAAAATTCCGCATACCAACGAAAGGAAGAGGAGACTATGTAGGTTTTATAACATAGGATTTATATACACCCCCAGGGATACCCAACATAGGTGAGGTGGAAAATGGAAAGAGGTTTAGGAGTGGGAAGCCATGGTCAGAGGGGCTAATCGGAGGTCGGTTGAGGGTATGAGAGCATTACACTAGGAGCGAGGCGTCACTAATTTTAAGACATTAAAACCGAATCTCTCCCTCTGTCTCTCTCTCTCTCTCTCTCTCTCTCTCTCTCTCTCTCTCTCTCTCTCTCTCTCTCTCTCTCTCTCTCTCTTTATATATATATATATATATATATATATATATATATATATATATTATGGGAAAGGCGGAGGGGGAAACACGGGTCTTTATCTGATTATCGAGTTTATTCCTGACCGGTTTCGCTTACAATAGCTTCTTCAGAGGAGTGTCTGAAGAAGCTATTGTAAGCGAAACCGGTCAGGAATAAACTCGATAATCAGATAAAGACCCGTGTTTCCCCCTCCACCTTTCCCATAATTTGTCCCAATGTCTCTCTCTCTCTCTCTCTCTCTCTCTCTCTCTCTCTCTCTCTCTCTCTCTCTCTCTCTCTCTCTCTCTCTCTCTCTATATATATATATATATATATATATATATATTTATATAGTTAGATTTTTGAAAAATAAAGTGACTAAGCTTAGGACGTTGGAACCGACAGAAAGGGTCGACAGAGTCCTTGAATAAAATTGCCAATCCAAGGCGTCCATGACTCACCCTCAATTACATGAAATAATAGTGACTAGTCTTAGAGGAAATAGCGCTGTGTGGCCAACGCTGCTCACTGTACGCTGAGGTCGAAAATTAGGTGCAGGGAAAGAGCTTGAGGTCTTATGGTGACCATCCATACAGGGGAAGCCATTAGTTCTATTGTATAACAGTGCTCCATAATATATATATATATATACATATATATATACACATATATATATATATATATATATATATATATATGTATATGTGTGTGTGTGTGTGTGTGTGTGTGTTTACCTAGTTGTATTTTACGGGAAGGGGAGCTATGCTCGTGGTGAGTGTGTGTGTGTGTGTGTGTGTGTGTGTGTGTGTGTGTGTGTGTGTGTGTGTGTTTAACTAGTTGTATTTACCTAGTTGTATTTTACGGGAAGGGGAGCTATTCTCGTGAAGTCCCGTTTTCGTATCTCATTTTATCTAAACTATTTTTAAATTCATGTATTGTTTTTGCACACACCACTTTCTCATCTAACTTGTTCCAACTGTCTATTACTCTGTGAGGAAAGCTGTTCTTTTTCACATCTCTTCTATAGCTGTCTTTTTTTATTTTCTTTCCATGTCCTCTTGTATTTCTGTCATCCCATTTTATCAGATTCTCTCTATCAGTAATTTCTATGCCTTTCATGATTCTGTAAATAGCTATCAAATCTCCTCTCTTCTTTGCTCTAGTGTCTGTAGTTCAAGTTTTGCTAGTCTCTCTTCATATGATAGTTTTGAGAGTGTTGGTTCCAATTTTGTAATTGCTCTTTGTATTCTTTCAAGTTTTTGTATGCATTTTTTTTGCACTTGGCGACCATATCGTTGCTGCATATTCCAATCTTGGTCTTATCAGGGTGATTAGAATTTTCTTCACCATTTCTTCATCCAGGTATGTAAATGCCACTTTGATTGTTCTTATTAAATTATAGGTTTCTCCAAAAATCTTATTTATGTGTTTTTCAGGTCCTTTTCATTTTCTACTTTTTTTATTCCTTCTTCTCCCAATTTATATGATCCTGTTATTCTGTTTTTACTTTTTCCAAATTCCATTATACTACACTTTTTTGTATTGAACTCCATCTCCCACTTCCTACTCCATTCCTGTACTATATTTAGATCTCTTTGTAGTGATTCACAATCTTCTTCCGTGTTCACTTTTTTCAATAGTTTTGCATCATCTGCAAAAAAACTCGTATAGCTTTCAATTCCTTCATCCATATCATTAATATATATAGCAAACATTATTGGGGCCAGAACTGTTCCTTGTGGAACACCGCTTATTACTTCATCCCATTTTGAGTGTTGATCTCTTATCACTACTCTCATTTTTCTTTCTTGCAAAAAGTCTTCCATCCAATTTAGCAGTTTGCCCTGTATTCCTCCTTCAGTTTCTAATTTCTTAAGCAACTTCTTATGTGGTACTTTGTCAAAAGCTTTTTTTTAGGTCTAGAAATGCACAATCAGCCCATCCATCTCTTTCTTGTATTATATCTATTAGTCTTGAATAGTAACATATTAAATTGGTGACGCATGATCGTCCTTGTCTGAATCCAAATTGCCTTGGATTGAGCACGTTGTTTTTTTTTTCTAAATATTTTACCCATCTATTTTTGACAATTCTTTCACAAATTTTTGCTATTGTACTTGTTAGAGAGACTGGCCTATAGTTGTTAGGGTCTTCTTTATTACCTCCTTTATATATAGGTACTATATTTGCTTTTTTCCAATCTTCTGGAACTTTACCTTCTTTCAAGGAACTGTTTATCATGCTATGTATTATGTCTGCTAGTTCATTCCTGCATTCTTTCAAAATCCAGTTTGCTATTTCATCTGGTCCATGTGATTTTCTGGCATCAAGATTACTCAAGTGGTTCAATATTTCATTCTTTGTTACTTCTATTTCTTTCATAGGGGGGACTTTATCTTTCCATTCGAT
Organism: Oratosquilla oratoria; assembly: GCF_046742065.1. NCBI lineage: Eukaryota > Metazoa > Arthropoda > Malacostraca > Stomatopoda > Squillidae > Oratosquilla > Oratosquilla oratoria. Next base: position 1,255,497 of record NW_027467714.1, read on the forward strand.
CTCTTCAGGTTGTATGTTCTCCCTTGTAAACACTGATTTTAAATGTTTGTTCATAATTTCCGCCATTTCAATTTCCTCTGTGTATTCAACTCCTCCTTGTCTTAATTTCTCCAAATCTTGTTTGTTTTTCAGTTTGTTGTTTACAAATCTGTAGAATAGTTTTGGTTGATCTTTACATTTTTCTATGACATCTTTTTCATATTTTCTCTTTTCCTCTCTGCACGCTTGTACATATTCATTTCTATAGCAAGTATATATTTTCCATTTTTCTGGTCTTTTGTTTTTCTTCCATTTGGTCCAAGCTTTGTCTCTTTTGTCTTTTATCTCCCTACAACTTTTGTTGTACCAGCACTTTACATATTCTTTTTCTTGTTTTTGTCTTGGGACATACTTTTCTACTCCTTTTTTATAGATTTTTGTCAAAATATTCCATTTCTCTTCTACTGTTGTATCTTCTTTGTGTATTCTTTCCCAGTTTTCATTTTGGAAGAATTCTCTTATTTTATCAAAATTTGTTTTTTCATACACCAATCTTCCTTTTCTATATTGTTCATTTCTTTTCATGTATTTTTTCTCATTTAGTTCTAGTTCTATCAATATGTGGTCACTTTTGCTTATTGGTGCCTGGTATTCTATCTTTTCCACTATTTTAGGTTCTGATGTGATTATTAGGTCTAGTCTCGATGGTTCTTCTTCATTTCTATACCTAGTGTTCTCTTGAATCCATTGTGTCATTGTGTGGTCAATAATCATCTCAAGTAGAACACTTCCCCATGAGTCTTCTCCACCCTTTACGGTCATCTCTTCCCAGCATATTTCTTTGCAATTATAGTCGCCCATCATAACTATTCTTCCTCCATCTTCCATTATCTCGTTTAGTGTTACTCTTGTGTCTTCTAACATGCTTTTATGTTCATTCTCTTCCCATGAGGCTGTTTTTTGGGGCACGTAGTTTATTACAAACTTTCTGCTCTTCTTATCTCTATCTTCTACTTCTATCATAATCATCTCTACTCTATTCTTCCCATATGTGACTCTCTTCACGTTTATATCCTTCTTAGTCAGGAACATAACTCCACCCCCTTGTTTTATCTTTCTGTTTCTAATCCAATAATTATATGCATTGTGTCCTATGCTGTTGGGTGGTAGTGGGCCTTTTAATTTTGTCTCAACAATTCCCATTATGTCCGGATCTTTTTCTTTCAGATATTTGTTCAGTTCATTCAGTCCTGTTATTAATCCATCTATATTTGTGTAGGATACTCTTAACTTTCTGTTATTTCCATTGTATTCTCTGTTTCTTTTGTGTTTCTCTCTGTTATGTTCCATTTCTTCAATTTCATATTCACTACTCTCCAGTAGAATTCTTGTTTTTCTGTCTCCGTTCTGTCCTCGTTTTTTTTTCTTAGCTTCATGTCTATTCCTTATTTCCTTCTCTCTTTCCTCTTTATTCATTTCCCTTTTTATCCATACCTTTTTATATTGTTCACTTGTTGCTAGTTTCCCTGTTTTGGATAAGATATTCTCTGCCGTCTTGTCTGTACTATATTTCCCAAGCCTGAATTTCTCTTCGATTTGTTTAATTATTTCTGGCTCATCTTCCTGAACTAATTCTAGTAACTTTCTTACTTTTTCATTTTCCTCTTTGGTTCTTGTGGTTCTATCTGGGTTATGTTTCTCTTCCATTCCTAATATAATTATACATTTCTTTCTATCTGCTATGTCTCTTACTATATTCTCCTTCTGTCTCATCACTTTAATAACAGTCTTCAGTTTGTTCATTCATTTGCTGTTTGATTATGTCAGTGAATGCAACTTTGCTATTTTCTTGGATTTTTTTCCAACCCTCCTTGTTCTCCTTATTATTCTCCTTTAAGACTTTATTCTCTTCTTTTACTTCTTTTAACTGTTTTTTTAATTCTTCAATTTCCTTAGTTAAGTTTTTGTTCGCCTTCTCTAGTTCTTCCAATTTTTCAACCCTCTGCACAATGTTGTTAACGTGACCGAACCTAAATTCCCAGTGCTCGATCATCTTATCGAGCTTCTCTTCTAGTCTTGTTAATCGGGGGGGGGGGGTTGTGTCCCCCCCACCCTCTTTAAATCCCTGGAAAATATTCTCATCATCTTCTACTGTATTGCTCTTATCTATACTTCTAATCTTTACGTTTTTGTTAGACATTTCGTCATTGCTAAATTGGTCCGGACCTCGTTTGTTTAGATTTCGTCTGCCTGCCTGGGCCAAGTCCTCACCTTCCTCATTTCCTTCCATTTCCCTCAGTAATCCCTCCCCTTCTCCTTTTTCTTTACTTTCCCTACACCACGAGCAATTTCCCCCTCACCCTGTAAATACAATAGGTACTTCCTTTGCTTTGGGATTCACGAAATTTCACTTTTTCTTCAGAACGTCCTCTAAGCCGTCCGTTCGTTGAAGTGTGTGTGTGTGTGTGTGTATGTACGGCCGGCGAATTTCCTAAGTGGGTAGCCCACGTGACTTCTCTGAAGATTCGAGTCAGATGATTCCTCCCCTCCTATATATCTTAATTCGTGTCATGCTACCATGATTCTTTTCATATGTTAAATGTATTAGTATAGATTGGACCATGGTCCGAGATCCTTTTGTTGGTTATAATGATATTCACGAATACTAGATAAGGAAGATAAAAATATAGTAACATAGAAGAAACAGAGTAAAGTAAACTGAATTGTATTGATAAAAACCCACCATGACACTGGTGACTGCGGCGGCGAGATAAAAACCCACCATTACACGGTCACCTGTAACAAGGGTGGAGGAGTACAGGTGAAGTAAGGAAAGCAAGTTAAAGTCTTTGGGAGAATGAAAACTGTTATGGAAAATGGGTATCTTGGAATAAACATGAAAAAATAATGCGAGGGAATAGTTTTGACCACGGCACTGTGGCCCGTGATTTTAGCTTGACTTTCAATGGACGTCACCCCCATTCTAAGTACCTACTCATTTAATCTGACCACTCGCTTTAGTCATTATCCATAATCGTGGAAGTAGTTTCTCTAGTATTTCACTCAGGAAATTATTGGATACACTTTTCACCCAACAACAATGACACAATTGTCCTTGCTTACTAAATACTTAACAAGAGATCTTTATAACCTTCGCCACACCCTCTTCCAAACTATCATGTACTTCACTTTTCTCTTGCTCCATGGTGTCCTTTCCATTCTGTTGAATTGACTCTTCTCGTCCGTCAGTGTCGTTTTCACTTTTAAACTGAATAATTTCTGATTTAGCAAGGTTGTTTAGTTTTCATGTTCAAGTTTGCTCTCCAAACTACAAATTTGAGTTCCAAGAGACGATATTATCTTGTTCAATATTTGGATTTCAACTGAATACACACTCAACCCCCTAATTAGAACCTTAAAACTTGAGAGATAATCCCACCATTTTTTTTAGTAGCCTTACCATTAACGAGATTTCTTGAATGTTCGACTTGGAAGCCGATGCAGATGAGTTACATAGTCCGCTGTAGATATAATCGAACTATTTTACTTCTGCGATTTTTTTTTTTTTTTTTTTTTTTTTTTTGAGAGAGATGTCGAGAATTGCTTCCCCAAATTTCTTCCTGTTCCTCTTCACACGCCTTGTAATAATCATTATGTGCTCTAAGAATATCCTTCTGTAAACCCAATGGGTGAAATGTGACCTTCGAGGGCAAGTAAAACAATATTCTGATCGATGCCACCGTAGCCGATCGTCGCCGATGTCACCATCCATTTTTTTTTTTCCATGAAATGGTGAAAATAGTGTAAAAGATATTTGTTTCAGTTTATTTCATGTTGGTTATTACAACCACTTAATGTTTTACAGGCAACCGTTGGAATTAAACTGTTTCTTCTCAACCGCAGACTTTGTAAAAAAAAAAAAAAAAAAAAAGAATTCTACTGTACACTTCTTTTGTTTCTTCTATTCTTCTTCACATAGCTTACCTGCAAACATATTAAACATTTGTTCCCGCCGGGGTACATAAACTGCTTAATTTCACAGCCTATCGACGCCCATCTCTCGGGTGGTCTTGGATCACATGTTTAACTCGTGGGCAACAACTATTACCCTCCCGATTGAGACCTAAGAGCTAATATATTCCTCGATCTATGGGTAATACTATAATCTTACACACACATACACACACACGAGAAAAGACTTTTTAGTAAAATTATAGACATAGAGAGGGAGATGAGATTTATGAAGGAATCATGGAAGCAAGAGACTAACGATCTAAAAAAAAGCGAATCATGAAATAAATTAGGAAATGAGTGACTCAAAGAAAGCAAATGCTGAAATAAATAAGGACGTAACTGCATTAAAAAAAGAACTGGCCGATTTAAAATGTGAAAATGAGAGGTTGAAAAATAATTATACCACTAAAAGTGCGACCATATAGAAAGAGGTAAACGAACAAATAAAGGTAATGACCAAGAAAACTGGAAGAAATATAGGAGAGAATTATTTTCAACAGCTCAGGAAAGAATAGAAGAAAAACAAAGAAAAATATAAGATAATTTTTAAAGAAATTGTTCATCAACAAATGGAGGAGAATGCCAAAGATGCAGTCATTCAGGAAATTAAGAAAAAATGAAATATGGTAAGAAATAGTGGACAAAAAGTGTATATTAGTATATGGTCTGAAGGAAAAACAACCATAATTGGTCCCTGAGAGATAAAGACGAAAAAGAATTGCCAAGAAAAATTCTAAAGGTAGTACAAGAAGAACAAGAAAAGGGAAAGAAAATAGAGGAAATGCACAGAATGAGAAAATATACAGAAAGAAGTCGATCCCTAAAGATCAAATTAAGGTCATAAATGACAGCGGAAGATTTATTAGCAAAAAACAGAAAAGTTAGCAAGAAGTGAATACTATAAAAGTGTATGGATAAAAAGAGATGAATAATGATGAAAGAAAAAGAGAAAACACATTAAGAAGCGGGAAAAAACCCGGAGACCGAGAAAACAAAATTCTATTGGAGAGTGTTAGACATGAGACTGAAAAAATGTATATATATATATATATATATATATATATATATATATATATATATATATATATATATATATATATATATGTATGTATATACAGTATAAAGGAACAGAGAACAAGATGGAGAGAGTAGAAAATTAAAAGTGGCTTATACTAATATAGACGGATTAATCTCAGGATTAAATGAACTAAATGATTACCTGTCAGAAGAAAAAACAGATATAATGGGAATTGTGGAGACAAAATTAAGGGGTCCACTATTACCAAACAGTGTTGGACATGGATTATATAATCACTGGCTTAGAAATAGAGAGGAGAAACAGGGTGGAGGAGTCATGTTCTTGGCTAAGAAAAACTTAAATGTGACGAAAGTTACAAATGGAGAGAACAGGTTGGAGATTATCACAAAAAGAGTTGAAAATAGTGACATGAGAAGTAGAAAATTTGCTGTGATTTTTGTGCCCTCAAAAGCGGGTTCTCAGAGAGAGATTATTTTTACATGTTAGAAGATTGCAAAGGCGGAGCATGCCGACAGGAGACCTTTTGGTCCATATCTTGATCGGATGCGAGAAAAAATATAATAATAAATAAATAAACAGATAAATAAATAAATTAATAAAAATATAATAATATAAATAATAATTTATGGAATAGATAAATAGATACGTAGGTATAGTTAAATAATAAACAGGTAAGTAGTAAATAATGATAAACTGGCATATAACTAATAATAAATGTGAATCAAGCAAATAATAATAAACAGACAAATGGTAAAAAAATAAACAAACAATATAAAATAAATGACAGTAATTATAGCATCTTGCTTAGGTGCTTATCTAAATTATTCTCAAAGCTTCGAACTGAACTACATTGCACTGCCTCTGCAGGGAGTTTATTTCATTCATTAACTACACGGTTGGCGAAGTTGCTTCTACCCACTTCCAAATTAAATTTATTTCCTGACAGTTTGAGACCATTGTTTCTTGTCTGATTCTCATTCAGTGTAAAATTTTTGTCACTTCTGTATCAAGTCACCTCTGATTCTACACTTTTTTTTTTATGAAAAATAGTTTCATATGTTTTAGTCGATTTTCGTATGATTTATTTTTGATATTTGGAATCAGTTTTGTGGCTCGCCGTTGTACTTTTTCCAATCTGTCAATATCTTTAATGAGATTCGGTGACCATACGGAAGCAGCATATTCCAAATGTGGACGAACTAACGATTTATATAGCTTGTTAATGAGTGATGGACTTTTGAAGTCAAAAGATCGTTCAAATCAGTCCAAAGGATTACAAAGGCGGAGCATGCCGACAGGAGACCTTTTGGTCCATATCTAGGTCGGATGCGAAAAATAAAATCATAAAAATAATAAATAAATTAATAAATAAAAACTATAATAATATAAATAATAAATAAAATACGTAAATAAATGCATAGGTATAGTTAGATAACAAACAAACAGGTAAATAGTAAATAATGATAAATTGACATATAACTAGTAATAAATGAGAATCAAGCAAATAATGATAAACAAACAGGCAAATGATAACAAAACAAATAAATAATACAAAATAAATTATAATCATTACAGCATCTTGCTTAGGTGTTTATCTAAATGATTCTTAAAGCTTCGAACTGAACTACATTGCACTGCCTCTGCAGGAAGTTTATTCCATTCATTAGCTACACGGTTGGCGAAGTTGTTTCTACCCATTTCCAAAATAAATATATTTCCGGACAGTTTGAGGCCATTGTTTCTTGCTTGATTCTCATTCAGTGTGAAAATTTTGTCACATCTGATGTTATCAGTTCCCTTTAGAATCTTAAAGACCTGTATCAAGTCACCTCTGAGTCTACGCTTTTTTAGGGAAAACAGATTCATATGTTTTAGTCGATTTTCGTACGATTTATTTGGGCATATTTGGAATCAGTTTTGTGGCTCACCGTTGTATCTGTCAATGTCTTTAATGAGATTCGGTGACCATACGGAAACAGCATATTCCAAATATGGACGAACTAACGATTTATATAGCTTGTTAATGAGTGATGGATTTTTGAAGTCAAAAGATCGCGAAATCAGTCATAGAATCTTATTTGCTTTCTCAGAGGCTGAAATACACTGCTTGGATGATTTGAGATCGTTACTGATAATTACACCGAGATCCTTTTCACTATTAACTTTTGTTAACGAGTTTCCAAATAACTTGTAATCGTACTTACTGTTATTTTTTAATATGTGCATTACCTTGCATTTACTTGTGTTAAATGTCATTAACCACTTTTCAGACCATTGCTGTAATCTATCTAAATCTTCTTGAATATCTAATTGGTTTGAGTGATTAATTATCTGTCACTCCGCACAGTTTTGTATCATCAGCAAATTGGGAGACAGCAGATTTTAGTCCATGGTTTATATCATTCATATATACTATGAATAGAAGTGGCCCAAGAACGGAACCCTGAGGAACTACACTCGTAACATTTTTCCATCTAGAATTTTTTCCATTTAAAACAACTCTCTCTTTTCGATCATTCAACCAATTACTAGTCCAACTTAATAGGCTACCACTTATTCCGTGTGAAGCTAATTTAGTAAGTAGTCTTTCGTGTGGGACGGTATCAAAAGCTTTTGCAAAGTCTAGATATATTAAATCTATATTGTTTCTTTTGTCATAATTCGAGATAACTGTGTTGTAGAATTCGAGTAAGTTAGTCACGCAAGAACGTTTCCGTCTGAAACCATGCTGGCTATCATTTATCAAACGGTTACTTTCTAAATGATGTTCGATAGCATCTCTGATGATAGTTTCCATCCTTTTTCCTACGATTGAAGTCAAGCTTATAGGCCTGTAGTTATTTGGCTTCTTTTTGTCACCTTTTTTGAATATGGGAGTAACGTTAGCTAGCTTTCATTCTCTTGGGACATCTCCGGATATGATGGATTTCTTGAAAATAATTTCTAATGGAACAATAATCTCATTTTTCATTTCCTTTAAGATTTTTGTATGTCAACCGTCAGGCCCTGGTGTTTTATAAACTTTGAGTTTTTCTATACACTTTTTTTTTTTTATTTTTTTTTTATTTACCATAGTAAGTTTACCCTAGACTTTTCACAGGTTTCAGTTTGGAGTTCACTTTGAGGTGTTTCGTTTACGAATACTGAGCTAAAATAGTTGTTTAAAATATCACATATTCCTTCATTTGAATAGTCAAGTTGACCGTCAGCAGGTAATAGTGGGCCAATGTGATTCCTAATCACCTTTTTATCTCTAATGTATATATAGAATTCTTTGGTATTCTCTTTGTATTTATCAGCGATATTAATTTCATATTGTCATTTTCGTTTTTTTTAATGTCTTTTTTAAATCTCTCTGTATTAATACATAACTTTGATAGTCATTAGGCACACCCGAGCACTTATATTATAAGCCTGTCTCTTTTTAGCAATACTTTTTCAGTTTTTTTGTCAAGCTATTTTGGGCGAGCCTGATTTGGGGGGCGTCTGTCCTTAAATATTTTGAAATATTTCTCACATCTGATCTACAGGTCTTTTGCTTAATTTTGCCTCCCAATCTGTAAGCTGAAGCTCCTGATGTAGTCCTATGAACTGAACTTTACTGAAATTGGGTATTTTAGAAATACAAATATCTATTCTAATTTTTTTTTAGCAGTTTGAATCTAAGTTGTGATCTCTATTTGCAATAGTTTCATCGACTTCTACGTCGGTTGTCATACTTTCGCGGATAGTGATCAACAGATCGAGTAAGTTTCTATATCTTTTGGGTTCTTTTACATGCTGAACTAACTGTCACCGAGAAAATATATAAAGCGACTACCTATATGGCCATGTTCAAGGGTCATCCAATCAATGTTAGTAAAATTGAAATCACACATTGTCAATAAGTCCCGGTTGCAGAAACTAGATAGCTTTTGAAACAACAGTTTATCGTCTGCTAAAGATAATGTCTTTGGCCTATATATTACACCTACATTCATTTTTTGTCCATTTCTTTGGGTTCATTCTACCCACAAACTATCATGTGCATCCTGTTTTACTTTCTCTAAAACACAGGCATAGGCATTGTTTTTAACGTATAACAGAACACCCCAACCTTTCTTGTGATTTCTATCCTGATGAGAGTGTTTAAATATCGCTTTAAACTCTCCACCATTTAACCATGTCTCGGTTATTCCTATCATATCGAGATTTTTACTTTTGACATACGCCTGTATTTCTTGGATTTTGTTCCTAATACTACGAGCATTAAAATGCATGGTTTTAAGAAACTCGTGATTATTTCTTTTGGACACGTTTTGAGTTTCAACATGATGCCTTATATTATAATTTTGTTCTTTATTGACACATTGCTCTATATTGACATTTAGTCATTCATTGACATTCTATGCCTCATGGACATTTGCCCCATCACGGACATTTGATCGCTCACGGTCATCCGATCTCTTATGTACACCTTGCCCCCCTACCTCACTGCCTTACACACCGACCTCCCGTCGTTCATTGACAATCTGTCCGGCATCCCTTCCTAAAATTATATTCTGTCCTCCTCCTCTTATCGTGATATTTTGTCCTCCACTATCATTACATCCCATTGTGATATTTTTCCTCCACTATCATTACATCTCATCGTGATATTTTGTCTTCCACTATCATTACATCCCATCGTGATATTTTGTCCTCCACTATCATTACATCCCATCGTGACATTTTGTCCTTTGACATTACATCCTAATGTAATATTTCGTCTTCTACCGACATTATATCCTAAAATTATATTTTACCCTACACTAGCATGTTCTACATTATTGCTATACCCTACTCTGTTTTCTCCAATACACTCTATTTCCCCTTCCTTTTGAGTTTCTAGGCAAAAAAAAAAAAAAAAAAAAAAAAAAAAAAAAAAAAAAAAAAAAAAAAAAAAAAAAAAAAAAAAAAAAAAAAAAAAAAAAAAAAAAACCCTAGTTTATTACAAACTCCTACAATGACATTTGTAAGAACATCTTTGCCTCTGCGTGTAAGGTGGATCCCATCAGAAGCGTAAAGGTCATGACGTCTGGAAAAGAGATACCAAGGATCAAGAAAGTGGTATCCCAGTTACGTGCACAATCGTGATATCCTCTCATTGATCCCTATGGCTCTACTGTTCCAATAGGAGCCTAGGTAGATCCTCGGAAGGATCCCAGAGACTACGTGACAGCTCCCACGTTCCTTCATCTCCTGAAGGAGGGCCTTGTAATTCCAAACAAGTTCCTCTGATCTCACCCTACCCACATCGTTTCTTTCCGTATGAACAATCGTAACCGTGTTCGTCCGCCTTTGCTCCCTGATGGTCTGGGTACAATCAGCGATCCCACGGCCCGGTTGACATACAAGCTTGCAACGTCGTTTAGTCTTCCTCTGCAGGAGGTTGTCATAGCCTCTTACCATGGAGTCCCCCACCACAAAGAACTCCTGATTTTCAGCCACCTCATCGTCCAGCATAGTAAAGCGATTGGCTAGAGCCAGCGGTTGCTCCGCAGAGCATCCGTTTACCGAACGCGGGCTCGACAAATGGGATTTCACGGAGCGCCACTCGCTCACGGCAGTGGCAGAAGAAGTGGAACGCTCTTTGGGTTGTGGGGAAGCTGAAGGATGGAGGAAACGTGGTACTTATGGGAGATTTTAACTGCAAAGAAATGTGTTGGGAAGAGATGAGAGTGAAAGGTGGAGATGATCAATGGGGAAATGTATTACTTGACATGACCATAGAACATACAATGACACATTGGGTAAAAGAAAACACTAGTGTCTTGTATTCTGGACAAAATTGAATACAAGACACCAATTTGGAAGAGTGACCACATATTACTTGAGTTAGAGCTAAAGGAGGAAACATATATAGAGAAAAACGAGAAATACAGAAAAGGAAGACTGATGTATATAGGAAAACGGTCTTTGAGAAACTTAGGACTTTTTTTCTTAAAGCGAGTTGGGGTAAATTCTACAATAAAGAAACACGAGTGGAAGAAAAATGGATGATTCTGATAGAAATCTATAATGAAAGAGTGAATTATATGTCCCAAAGCAAAAAGAGGAAAAAGTGTATATTAAGTGTTGGTTTAATAGGAGGTGCAGTGAAACGAAAGATAGAAGAGATAAAGCTTGGAAAAGATGGAAAAATGAAAAATAAATAGAAAATGGCAAATATATATCAATCAAAGGAATGAATATGTAAAAATACACAAGGAGGAAAAAGGAAACTATGAAAAAGACATAATAGAAAAATGTAAGGATCAGCCAGAATTATTCTGTAGATATGTGAACGGTAAACTTAAAAACAAACAGGAAATAGTGAAACTACGCCAGTGGAATATAGAATACATAAAGTACACAGAAGTGGCTGAAATTATGAGCAAACACTTCAAGTCGGTCTTCACTAGAGAAGATGTACAACATCGGTATCGGGATGAAGGGCGAGAAGTGACCCCTTCCCATGAGGGAAATAATAGTAACACGAAAAGAAATAATGGATCAACTAATGAACCTTGATGGGATACTAAAAGAATGTAAAGAAGAACTAATAGGCAAAACATATAACATAATAATTTTCTCACTCAAAGAAGGGAAAATACCAGAAGACAGGAAATTTTTTGATATCGTACCAATATATAAAGGAGGAAACAAGGAACACCCAACAAATTACAGACCGGTTCCCCTTGCAAGGACGGTAGTCAAAAATTGTATGAAATTGATAAAAAAGTATATGGATAAAACATCTGGAGGAGAACAATATACTAAATTCGAGAAAATTCGGATCTAGAAAGGGAAGATCATGTGCCACAAAATTGGTCTCTTTTTACTCAAGACTACTAGATATAATACAGGAAAGAGACGGATGGGCTGATTGTATTTTGCTAGACCTACAAAAAGCTTTTGACAAAGTACCACACAAAAAAATATTAAAAAACTGGAAACCATATGAAGGATACAAGGTACACTACTGAAATGGATGGAGGACTTCTTGCATGGAAGAAAAATGAGAATAGTGCTCAGAGATAAGAGTTCTACTTGGGAAGAGGTGATTAGTGGAGTTCCACAGGGATCAATATTGGCTCCAATAATGTTTGCTATTTATGTGAATGACATGGACGAGGGTGTGGAATGTTACATGAGCTTCTTTGCAGATGACGCAAAACTGTAAAAGAAAGTGAGCACTGAAACGGATTGTAAGTCGCTGCAGAGATATCTGAAAAGGGTTTGGGAATGGAATCAGAAGTGGTAAGTGGACTTCAGCATAAAGAAATGTAGCATAATGGAATTTGGTAACAGTAGAAAAATATACATATCAGGACAGTATAAAAATAGTGAAAAGGAAGTAAAGAAAGTGGGATCTGAAAAAAAGACTTGGGAGTAATAATCACAAAGGACATGTCCCCTGATAAACATAGACAAAATTGTTGGAGAAACCTACAACTTGCTAAGATCAATAAAGTTGGCTTTTACTTACTTGGATGAAGAGATGGTAAAGAAAATATTAGTCACACTGATAAGGCCAAAATTAGCGTACGCAGCGACACTATGGTCACCAGTACTAAAAAGAATACAAGGAAAATAGAGAAAATCCAGAGAGCAACTACGAGGACGGCCCCAACACTTTCAAAACCGTCATAAGAAGAGAGTTTGTGAAAATTAGAATTGCTGACTCTGAAACAAAGGAGAGAAAAAGGTGACTGGTTAACTCTACAAAATCATCAGAATCATGAGAGGCAAGTCGTTGATAGAGAAGACTTACCAAATTGGGAAAAGAGATACAAGGGGACATGGAAAAAAGCTCAAAAAGGACAGTTATAAAAGTGACCTGCAAAAGAACAGCTTTCTCCACAGAGTGGTTGGTGTATGGAACAAACTAAACGAAACAATAGTGTGTGCAAAAACCATACACGAATTTAAGAGCAAATTAGACGTGGCGAGATACAAAGACGAAATTCCACGAGCGTAGCTCTCATTCCCGTAAGATACAATCAGGTAAACACACACACACACACACACACACACACACACACACACACACACACACACACACACACACACACACACACACACACACACACACACACGGCTCGGTGGCGGATTGGTAAAGCACTGGCCTCACAAGCCAGAGAACCGGGGTTCGATTCCCCGGCCGGGCGGAGATAAGTTGGGTTTGTCTCCTTTCACGTGTAACCCCTGTTCACCTAGCAGTGAGTAGGTACGGGACGTTAGTCAAGGAGTTGTGACCTTGCTGTCCCGGTGTGTGGTGTGTGAGTGGTCTCAGACCTACCCAGAGATCGGCAAATAATGAGCTCTGAGCTCACTGCCGTAGGGAGGTGTCTGGCTGTCTCGACAGAGACTGCAGCAGATCCCAGGTGAATACACACACACACACACACACACACACACACACACACACACACACACACACACACACACACACACATATATATATATATATATATATATATATGTATATCTATGTATATATATATATATATATATATATATATATATATATATATATATATATATATATATATATATATATATATTGTCATGGGTTGCTTGCATGATTTGGCCTGAGTTAATGTAAGGAGTGGAACTTAAGTCGAGTCTAGAGGTAAGTAGAGTTCCAGTTGGGAAGCAACCCCAAAACAATAAAGTGGAACGTACAGATAATTTAGGTAGATAAAAGTACGTTCCGAGGAAAAGCTCTATTTGAGACTGAATGTAAGTAAGGATGGAGGTAAGATAGAAGTCTGCACGAAACTTAAATAAACTATATTTACAAATAAAGAAAAATAAAGCTTTACTGTTTAACATTTACGATCATACACTCAAAGTACACTGGAACATTTAACATAAATACATACAAGAGAAATAACAAAAGTTCAAAACAAAAAACATACAAAAGCAATGATATACAAGTCCAAGATTGATTAATACTATACTTGCGAACAGAACAGCAAGGCACCAATATACAGCGAGAAGTACGTGAGGCCTGGGTTGTGTGATTGGGAGTCCGTGTGGGGGCGGACAGTCGGTTTCTCTTTATATACCCGAGGAAGGCGTGGCCAAGTGTTTCATGGCAAGGTTCAAATCACCAGCGTTGTCACAACGTATGATGGCCACGAGTCATGTTCGAAGCCGTTAGTAGTAGGCGGGTGATTTGAAAATGGTTCGGTTCACGGTTGGCTATAACACCCCCCGCCGGAAGTCCAGCGTAACAGGGAGCAGCTGGACTAGAGAGTCCATTGCAACCGTGAATCGTATAGGAGACTGGTCGCACCTCCTAGACAGGGTGTCAGCAATTAGGCTGTCTTCTTCTCTGAGGTGGACCATGAGGAATTTGAAGGCTTGGAGGACAAGGGCCCATCGGAGGATTCGTTGATTGAAGATACGGGCCCTCTCGATGAAAGTAAGAGGGTTGTGGTCGGCTTCTTGAAGCGAGACCCCTCCTATCCCTTCTCTCGATGCGTCTACGTGGAGGACGAAGGGTTGGGGGTAGTCGGGGGTCTTGAACACCGGTTCGCTGCTCGGGAACTGCCGAAGGGTCTCGAAGGAGCGTTGGCAGACTGGGGACTAGGCCAATTTCTCCTTGGGACTGGTGAGAGCGGTGAGAGGAGCCGCGATGGAGAAGTTGGGGCAGAGAAGGCGGCAGCAGTCTGCCATCCCCAAGAACCGTTGGAGAGACCTCCGGTTGGATGGTACTGGGAAGTTCAGGATGGCATCCACGTTCGTTTGCTTTAGTCGGTACTAGAAGCACCGGTGATGCCCAGGGGGAGCAGCTAGGCTTAGCTAGCCCGTTCTCCAACTAGTAGGCCACTTCTTCCTGCATCTTCTCTGCCTTATAGGGGTAGAGGCGATAAGGGATCTGTCGGATAGGAAGAGTATTAGAGTGCAATTCTTTGTCAGGAATAAGGGGGCCAAGGCACTGAATTGGGTCTGCAAGGAGGGCAGAGTTGGACTCGAGAGCAGTCGTATCGACTTCTCATATGTTAGGTTCATCGGTAAGGGGGGATTTTATAAGGCATGGTATTGGTCTCTCTAGCGTATCAGTATGCTTTCTACGGACATACTCTTTCATGAGATTGACGTGTACGAGTCTAGAGTCTTTACGACGGTCAGGAGTGAGGACTACGTAATTTTGCTTATCCAGCCGATGAGAAACTACATAAGGGCCCTGGAATTTGAGAGAAAGAGGGGTCCCTGGGACTGGTAAGAGAAGAAGTACCGCATCGCCTGGATTGAATGTCCTAACTTTATTTTTTTTTTTTGTCAAAATGAGCCTTCATTTTATGTTGAGAGGTTTTTAGATTTTCCAAGGCAATGCTCCTTACTTTGTGTAACTGACTTTTTAATTCATTCAAGAATTGATTAGGATATTGAGGAGTTTCCTGGTACCACTGTTCTTTCAGAACCTTGAGGGGCCCTCTGATCTGGCGCCCATAGAGCAGTTCAAAAAGAGAGTATCCCAATGACTGTTGAACCGTCTCTCTGACAGCGAACAGCATTAGAGGCAACACCTCATCCCAATCAGAAGAAGATTGATTGCAATATATTTCGAGCATTGACTTGAGAGTTTGATGGAAACGTTCTAATGCCCCTTGTGATTCAGGATAATAAGCAGAGGACAGGATTTAGGAAATACCTAGCTCCTTTAGGATACTGGCAAAGAGGTCACTCGTGAAGTTAGTTCCTCGATCGGATTGTATTTCTTTTGGCAATCCTACTTGAGTAAATTTTTTAATAAGGTGATAGCTATAACTTTGGCATTTATTCTCTTAAGAGGAAAAGCTTCAGGATACCTCGTTACCGGGCACATGACCGTAAGAATAAATTGATTTCCTTTCTTGGTCTTAGGCAGGGGTCCAACACAGTCTATAATGATTTTATCAAAGGGCTCATCTGGAACTGGAATGGGGTTTAAGGGAGCCTGGGGGATTTTCTGGTTCGGCTTGCCCACCATTTGGCAAATGTGGCAAGACCTCACATACTCTGAAATTGACTTTTTAAAACTAGGCCAGAAAAAATTATTTTGAATTTTCTTATAAGTCTTACTGACTCCCATATGCCCTCCAGCTCCATCATGGGCTATTTCAATCACTTGATTTCTGATGGATAAAGGGATAACTATCTGGTGGACCTCTGCCCAAGAATCTTGGTCAGAGCAGTTAGAAGGTTTGTCACATCTCATTAAGATACCATCCTGGTAATAGTATCCTGGGAAATGGTCGACCTCTTCCCTGGAATCGACCGCTAGTCTATGGAAGTTCTTTAAAGTAGGGTCATCGTATTGAGCTTTGATTATGCTTTCTCGGGAAATTAGTTGGTTGGGGAGATCAAACTTATAGGTTACATTACTATCAGATAGGGGAGTTTGAGATCTGGTGACTGCACACAGAGGAAAAATGTTAGGGTGAAGGTGATCTTCCACAATAGTAGGGGTCTTGTTACTAGGTAACTTAGTAATATCTGGGGGAGGAACAACCATAGAACCAGCTAGATTGTTTCCTCGGATGAGATCAACCCCGGGGACAGGCATAGAGTCTTTCCAAACACCAACTTCTTTCTGGAACAACTGACATTTTAAAAAGATTCGTGCTATTTCAATGGACTGGGTAGATGATAGATCGCTTACATTTACTTTCTTTCCCGTCATGCTCTTAGTTATCTCAGGCAAAGCCTGCTTGCTCACTATGGACTGAGCTGCTCCAGTGTCTCGTAAAAGTGTAATAGGGAAAAGGGGGCTTTTTTCATCAGCAGAAATTTCACCACGGGACTTGAAGTCTTTAAAGGCATCTTCACAGGGGGGAAAGTTATCTTTCACTACATGGGTCACCGGTTTATAGGGACCGTAAGATTTAGGTCCACTATACTGGGTAGGTGCTTTTGACCCACCTGGGCAATTTGACAATCTGCAACCTGGCTCTTGGCATCGAGTGATGTAATGGCCAGGTTTTTTACAGTAACTACAGGAAGAGTAGAGGGGGTAGGGATAGAGGTCTTTCCTGCCTGCTTATCATCGGGAGTGGCAAGGGAACCTACTGATGGCTTTACAAAATGACTTCCCCGCTGTACGTTCAACCTATTAAGTACTGCGTATTCGTCGGCAAGTAATGCTGCTTCAGTTAAATCAAATACATCTTTTCCATTTAAATGAAGCATGGTTTGGAATGGAATTCTGCGCTTAGATTCCTCGAAGACCATCAAGTTAACGAGTTGATCGTAAGTCTTTACTTTGGTGGCAGAGAGCCATTGCTTAAAGATTCTGAGTTTTTCAGAGGCAAATTCGACAAATGTCTAGTTAGCAGATTTGATCAAATTTCTGAATTTTTGACAGTAAGACTCAGGAGTAACTTGATAGGTATTGAGGATACTAGATTTGACTATTTCATAGGATGAGTATTCCTCAAGACTGTTGAAGACTTTGGCGGCTGTTCCCACCAATTTGCTTTGTATGATCCACACCCATTCTTCTACGGGCCAGTTTACATGCTCAGCTAAACGTTCAAATTGCCTTAAAAATTATTCTGGGTCTGACTCATTGAAATTAGGAAGAGAGGCAACTTGGTTATTTAATAGGTGGACATATTTATTTTTCCTATCTATGTCAGCCAAATTTAACTTTCGCTGGTACTCGACTTCGAGTTCCCTTTCTCTGTTCTCACGCTCTCTCTCACGCTCACACTGTCTTTCTCTGTCACGTTCCTCCTTTCTCAGCTCAAGCTCACGGTCTTTCTCTCGTTCTTTTAATTTAATTAATTCAAGCTCCCGATCTTTCTCTCTTCTCGTTCTTTCTCTTTCTCTTCTCGTTCTCTCTCACGTTCTCTTTCTCTTTCTTCTCGTTCTCTCTCTTTTTCTTTTAATCTCATTAATTCAAGCTCCCGATCTTTCTTTCTTCTTGTTCTTTCTTCATTCTATCTCTTGTTTAATTTTCTCTAATTCTAAAGATACTACTGATTTATTGAAGGGAGATTGGGGGGGAGGGGGGAACGCGTGCTTCAGGCCGCAAGGGGGAATCACTATCACGCACAGGGTCTCCTTCAGTTACATCACGAGCACTCTCCTGGTGTAGTAGTTCGAATGTGTCCGCATCCAGTACCAGCGAATCTACGAGGGATTCGATGACCACTCGTTCGAGTTCATGTTTACGTAATCTAGCAGGAGCATTAATTTGGTAGGTTTAAGCCAACAGTCTCCAATCATCCTTTTTGATATTATACACTAACTGAACCACAGAGGGATTTTCGACAAAATTTTATATATTGAAAGGCATAGTGAGTGTATATACACGAGAATTCCACTCCAGGAAAATTAGTATAAACCAATTCTTGGACTTTACACACGGAAAATTGACTAATTCCCTGTTCGGGTGGAGTGAAATATATGGTGGATCTCTATAAGAACCCGGGCTATGAACATTTATTCTATAGACGGTGTGTATACTAAGGTTCAGCGCTCAGACTATACGCCCGTAACTTACGTATAGTCTGCTTCGAGGTTTCCCGATAGGAAAGAGGGTAGCTCACACATAGACTGTCGTTGAATCAGAATATGGCGAACTAATGATCTGAATCTTAGAATACACGGCTTACTGTGCAGGTGTAGTTAACTTTCGAAGCTGTGGGGGGATAGTATAAATCTCCTAGGCACAGTTACTAAGGAAAGGTCACTATAACGGGGTCGTAACTATTGTTCGACGTTAGGCTACAGCAAGTGGGTGGTTTAGGAAGATCGCTAGTTAACTCGGGAGGGAGGTGGTAGTTGAATACCGGTAAATTACTTGGGTGAGTTACTGCGAACTTATTGAATAGAGGTTCTCCTTTGGAACCGATTGAATATGTCAGACATATGAATGTCGGGGTCTCACACACTTCGAATAATTGACACCTAAAAGTTTTGTATCCTATCATTTAACCTAACGTAATATTGATAATTAAACACAAATCGAACACATATAAATTTACATCCTATCATCTAACCCAACGTAATATTGAAAATATAAAGCATAAATAGTTCAGTGACAGTGAGTGTATGGGAACAAAGTGGCAATCGCACGTGTTACTGATAATTGACGTTAAGTGTTTAGCAGATTTCGATATTACCTATGAGTCACTAATCTATTTCACGTAAATATAGATTACCATCCCGGACAGGCCCCGATTGTCATGGGTTGCTTGCTTGGTTTGGCCTGAGTTAATATAAAGAGTGGAACTTAAGTCGAGTCTAGGAGTAAGTCGAGTTCCAGTTGGGAAGCAGCCCCACAACAATAAAGTGGAACGTACAGATAATTTAGGTAGATAAAATTACGTTCCGAGGAAAAGCTCTATTTGAGACTGAATGTAAGTAAGGATAGAAGTCTGCACGAAACTTAAATAAACTATATTTACAAATAAAGAAAAATAAAGCTTTACTGTTTAACATTTACGATCATGCACTCAAAGTACGCTGGAACATTTAACATAAATAAATATGTACAAGAGAAATAAAAGTTCAAAACAAAAAACATAAAAAGCAATGATATACAAGTCTAAGACTGATTAATACTATACTTGCGAACAGAACAGCAAGGCACCAATATACAGCGAGAAGTACGTGAGGCCTGGGTTGTGTGCTTTGGAGTCCGTGTGGGGGCGGACAGTCGGTTTCTCTTTATATACCCGAGGAAGGCGTGGCCAAGTGTTTCATGGCAAGGTTCAAATCACCAGCGTTGTCACAACGTATGATGGCCACGAGTCATGTATATGTGTGTGTGTGTGTGTGTGTGTGTGTGTGTTTGTGTGTGTGTTTGTTGTTTGTGTGTGTTTGTGCAGGGTTTTAACATCACCGTAAATCAAATTATACAATATCACTTGAAGTTTCTCTTCTCCTGTGGCGATTTTGCACACACACACACACACACACACACACACACACACACACACACACACACACACACACACACACACACACACACACACACACACACATATATATATATATATATATATATATATATATATATATATATATATAAACACGCATATGCAGATTAAAAACAGGAGAGACGAAATATAAAGAGTAGAATAAAACAAGCTCATCAACAAAAACCAGAGATCAGAAAAAAAAAACATGGATGAAATAGAGGTCCAGGACCGCGTGACGGCCCATGTACAAGTTGTAGATGGTAAAGGTCTCATGTCCTCGTTGTACGAGAACCGCATGAGCCTCCACACCATCGCCACAATATATGGGGTTGGTGTCTTCGCTGCAGGGTAGGTTATCCTTGACAAGGGCCATGCAGCCTCTCGTGGTGTCGCTGCGCGGTAAGGAGAAGATTCGATATCCCGGGAATCGCACCTTCTCCCTTTGTAGTGTTTCCTGTAGAAGGATGATGTCGAAATCGTATTGCTGAGCGATAGCCAGGAGATATGATCTCTTGCGGAGGAACCCGTTGATGTCCCACTGAAGGACGCTCAGCTCAGTGTTATTGAAGAGAGGATATTATCGGTAACCTCTGTGTCTATGTCTGAGTCACTTCCGTTGTCCCGGGTGGCACCGGAAGTGGGTGGTGCTGAGGAGATGCAGCTGCCATCGTCAGTCTTGCCGCGGAGGGGGGGGGGATCCATCTGGGTCCGTAGGGGGCATTTCGGCGGATGGGGCAGTGGCAGGGGTATCGGAGCGGACCGAGTTGAGGGAGGGGGTGGTTGCTGGCAGGGCTGGGCTGGGTATTTGGGGGGAGGGGGTGTTGTCGCGCTGGCGGCTTTGTCTTGATTGTACTCTGTGACGGTGGGTAGAGGGAGTTGGGTTAGCCCGCGTATGTGTGCGCTGCGCCTGTCGGCGGCGGAGTATTTCCATAGTGTTCTTGATTATGGTATCGGTTCCCTTGTTGTCAAGGCTGCCTGAACCCCCTCAATAACTGTGGAGAGAATTTCCTTGAGGTCACTCTCTTCCAAGACAATGGCAGTGGGCGAAAGGGTCGGCACAGCGGAGGGTGTAGGGTGCGCTACAGCGTTTGTGGGTGTGGGGGCGGGCATGATTGCGGGAGTTGTTGTGGAGGGTTGTGTTTATGGGGTAACGAGTGGAGCGGCATCGTTGGGACTCGAGGAAGCTGAGGTTGTGGGTAATCGGCGGTGTACGTTCGTTTTCTCGAGGTTCACGGCCAAACGTCGTGCTGCGGTCGCTTGTGGTCTGTGGGATGGGGGAGCCGTGGTCAGAGTGGGGTTGACAATGGGAGGGTGGGGCGCGGGTAGGTCGGGGAAGGTCTCTTTGTTATCTACGTTTGGCGCAGAAGTGGGGGATGGTTTGATCTGAGGCGGGGGGTTGGTTGGTTGGTGCTTCTTGCTCCCTCATACAAAGGTTCCTGGTGGTGCCGGGACGAAATCTACCCGTTTCGCAGCCCTCTGATAGCACTGCGCGGCCTCAGCCTTCCTCACCGTGCACCGAGTATTCCATGCATGGTGTTTCTTTGTGCAGTTGGGGCATCTGGCTTGGAGGACAGTGTCCCCATTTTTTAATTTTGCGAGGCACGTGTCTGTCAAGTGTGTGCGGCTGCAGATGCCGCATCGGGGAAGACGTGCTCGATATTAGTTCTGGTGATACCCATATTTTTGGCACCGGAAGCACCTGAGGGGATCGGGAATGTACGTGCCCACGTGATATTCCCCCCATCCTCCTAATTCTAACGAGCTAATGGGGTCACCCTTGACGTCAATGATGACGTGGGGGGTTGTTCGTTTGAATCGGTCGAGTAGTCACTTGGCGCTGGTGATCCTGGGCTGACCCGTGAGTAGCCCCAATTTGGCATCGAAATTGTAGACTACCATCCTGGTCACTCGATCCTCCGGGAGGAGCTTCGTGACCTTGGATCTCCTTGACCTCGTCGAGGGTGTCGACGACATTTTGGTGGCGGGGGGTTAAGGAGGACCGTGTCATCCCGCAGTAATATGAAGTTGACTAGCTTTCCTTGTAAGGGGCCAGTCTCGAGGGCTCGGACGACGTCGAAGGGCGAGTCGAAGCCGTCCGTGTGGTGGACCTTGTAGGTGGGGAGCCTGGAGTTTTTGGTGTTGTGAGTGGGATCCGGTGCCCTCTCCTCATCGTCAGAGTCGTCGGGTCGGCGTTTCTTTCTGCTCGGATACAGGGAGGCCGCCATGACCTTTGCCCCTGTGGGGGTGGGTTTGATACAGTCTAGCGATGCCCTATGAGCTCAGCCTATGCCGGTGCGCTAGGGTGCGCGAAAAGTGACTGGGAATGTAGGTTCCTCCACGAATGCAATTCTAACAGTTTTAAAAAACCACAGGGGTTATGTTGTAGTGCAAGCGCATTATGCGAGGACATAGAAGTTGGCAGAGCGAGATCCCAGGGGGAAACGGGAAGGCGCTCGGCCGTGTCCTGCTCGTACGAGAGTGAGTGGGAGACTGGGGACAGGTGTGACCCATCTTGACAATGTCGGGATGGGGGGTGGAGGGATTGGGGGTTGCGAGGTCGGTTGGGGGGAGGATGGAGGGAGTGGGTGGGAAGAGGGAGAGTATTGACCAAGGGTGTGGTGGTCCCAGGAGGCTTTGGTTGGGGGGAGGAGGGGTATGTGGGATAGTTTTATACTACTCCAACCCAAAAACTAGCTCATTGGTTATGAAAAACAACCTGAATAGTAATACTGAGACCATATCTAAAACCAACGTGGTTTACGAGTTTAAATGTGCTACCGGGGACTGTGTAACCCGAACCTCTTCCTACGTTGGATACACTAGATGTAGTCTCAGTAGGAGGATATCTATGCACTTACAAAATGGGGCTATCAAACACCATCTGAGAAAATATCATAACCAAACCGCCACCCGTGAGTACCTAGTTAAGAACGCTAGAATAATTGCAAGAAATAGGGATGCACATATGCTAAACCTTTTATAAGCAATTTTTATAAGGGAATATAGCCCTATTATAAATATCAGTGCAACATGATTTCCAGTATTAACTTGTTTAATAATGTTCTCGCCCGCGCCGCGAGTCTCCCTCCCCCTCCTCCCCCCAACCAAACCCTCCTGGGACCACCACACCCTTGGTCAATACTCTCCTTCCTCCCACCCAATCCCTCCATCCTCCCCCCCAACCGACCTCGCAACCCCCAATCCCCCCACCCCCCCATCCCGACATTGTCAAGATGGGTCATACCCCACTACCCCCTCCCCCTCCACCACCCAAGCAGGTTAGGCTCTCTGATATATAAGTCACCAACCCACGCTTTCTTTTGTCATTTCTTTAAATCTTTAATTTTGTAAGTATTGATACCCAATGGTCTTTGTATTGATGTCTATTTTCTTGATAAATCGATGTCTATTTCCATGATTGGTGATTTTTTGTTATTGTTAATACCCTTGTTCTTTGTTTCTGTATGTCGGTAATTTATATGTTACAGATTTTCCTGAAGATGTCTCCTTGCAGACGAAACGTTGAATAAATGAATTATTTTGGCAATCTGGTTTATGCCCACCCCACAAATGGCCGAGTCCTTGTTAGAAAGCTTGAGAATACCCATAAGAAGATTAACAACCTCCTCAATGCTGTCGAATTTAATAACACACACACACACACACACACACACACACACACACACACACACACACACACACACACACACACACACACACACACACACACACACACACACACACACACACACACACACACACACACACACACATATATATATATATATATATATATATGTATATATACATACATATATACACACACACACGTGTGTGTGTGTTTGTGTGTGTGTGTGTGTGTGTGTGTGTGTGTGTGTGTGTGTGCTTGTGTGTGTATGTACGCGTGTGTGTATGTGTCTGTGTGTGCTCGATGTGAATTCTTAAGATGTTCACTCTCTTCTAGTCGAAAAAAAAAAAAAAAAAAAAAAAAACTCACAATGTTCTGCTCACAAACCCTCACTCTGTATTCCTCAGAGGTAACTGGTGCATCCTTCGTGCTGAAATTCAGAGGAGACAAAGAAAAATGGAGAACGACTAGAGGTAGACCAGGGCTCTGGCGATCCTGGGTTTTGCTGACTTACACGACTCACTTGGCTTTTACACTGCCATCACAGCTATGCACGGTCCCACGAAACGAAACATCACATCAATGAGATCTCCAGAGGATATTCTCCTGAAAAAACAAACAAACAAATCTTCTAAACCTAAAGAACCCCACGGACCCTAACATCCTGGACCAACTATCAGAGCTACCCACGATCACAGCTCTCGACACCCCTCCTAAGTTTGCAGAAACACTCCAAGCCACAAAAGGTCTAAAGAACAACAGAAGCGCAGGTCCTGACGGCTTGCCCACCAAAATCCTAAAAAACGGCGGATATCCTGACGAACGACTCCACCAAATGGTCCTACCCGTATGGCCAACTGAAACCTTTCTTCAAGAGTAGAAGAATTATAACATAATCACCATCTATGAGAAGAAGGGTGACACGTCACTGTGGAAACAGTCGAGACGTATCTCTGTTGGCCACTGCAGGGAAGATTCTTGCTCGAGTCATGCTCACAAAACTGGCCTTCATCGACCTAACAATGGGATTTGACACAGTAAACAGGGAACTCCTCTGGAGTAATTTCCATAAATTTGGTACCCCTCCAAAAATTCTCAACATCCTCAAAGGCTTCCATGAGGGAATGAATACCTGTGTACTGGCAGGAGGGCAAAAATCAGAACCCTTCACCGTTGAAATGGGAGTTAAGCAAGGCTGTGTCCTGATACTTGTGATATTTAACATGTTTCTCACTGCTGCCATAATAAGTTCAATGGAGACGACGGAATGCGGATGCAATACCGCCTAGATGGGAACCTCTTTAACCTCCGTTACCTACAGGCCCGCACCAAACTTACCACCGCTCACTTCATGGAACTACAGTACGCTGACGACTGTACCCTGCTGGTTTACTACGCAGAAGCCCTACAACACAGTAGTTCCTGCAGTCTATCAATCCATGGTCTGCACAACACAGAACAGCACCTGTTCCACCCTGTTTTTCAAACCAATTGTTTACAGCTCAAGTGAAACAGTTCACCTACCTTGGCGGCATGATAACACCAAAACATAATTTAGACGATGAGGTTCAGTCAAGAATCCACCTCGCTACGCATCTTTTATTAGTCTACACTCTCGGGTATTTGACACACACTGAAATATTGTATCGTGCACAAATATAAAAAAATGAA
This sequence comes from Oratosquilla oratoria, assembly GCF_046742065.1. Classification (NCBI taxonomy): domain Eukaryota; kingdom Metazoa; phylum Arthropoda; class Malacostraca; order Stomatopoda; family Squillidae; genus Oratosquilla; species Oratosquilla oratoria. Next base: position 1,280,752 of record NW_027467714.1, read on the forward strand.
GCATCGGTAGCAAAGCGACAGCTACAATGGGTGGGTTACGTCATTCGCATGCCTGAAAATCATCTAACCCCGACAAATTCTTTACGGACAAATACCTGATGCACGTTGTAATGCAGGGGTTAGAAAAAGCGCTACAAATATCAACGTAAAAAATCACACTCAAGAGGTGTAACATCGCAGCAACTGCTCTCGAAACCATCACTTCTGATCGCGCCTCATGTGGTACAAAAGTCTCGCAAGGGGTCAAACATCTAGACTCTGTTCGCAACCAATATGCTCTTTAGACGGAGTTTATTGCTATCTCCAAGGCCCTGGACCACGCTCTCTTTGCTGGCAGGGGACAGTCGTGATCTACACAGACTCAAGGGGTGCTACTGGCATTCGGTCCGCGAAGACAACGGAAGACGTCTACATAACGACATCATTCCAGTACTCGCTGCACGTTTTGGAAGAGTATGAAAGCTCTGCAACAGTTCAGTGGATCCACAGTCACATCGGGATTCCTGGTAACGCTATAACGAATGATGCGGCCAAGGCAACGACGTCACCATCAAGGAGGTCAGAGTAATAGCCAGGACCAACCACAGCAGCAAACTTCATACCTTGAAATCAGCTCTGTGATATCACCTCGTCACTAGGAATAAGACAGTCCACCTGCTTCCGGGTAGAAAGGCGGAATCTACCGTCCACAGGATCCGTCTAGGATATTGCTGTGAGTGGCAAGTACTACGTGCAGGAAGAGACAATCACGAACGCTGCAAAATATGTGTGGCCGAGGTGCAACAGTTCCTCCACCATTACCTGCTAAAGTGTAGAGCCACTGCCATTCCCCAACATCTACAAGGAAATCTCCATCAGAGTCATTTCTCCACCACCATGATGCCCGCTGCCTCCACCACTACAACACAGAGACGTTGGACTACCCTTCTCCACCACTGCACGAGGTGGACCATCTCCCCCTCCTCCAACATCGCATCATGCTCCACCCGATCATCTCTACGCCCCAGAGATTGTCGCGGCATCTACCAGCCAATGGCCATACCTCTCGGAACACATCGCATCTAAGCTGCACAAGAATTTCCACTTTCACCCTTATTTTCTCACTTACCAAAGATAACATACTAATGATCCCCCTGTTTCCAGCAAAGCATCCTTCCATCTTCTCGCCCCACTGCAATCCCGTCACCGCCGTACTCCATCACATTGGGTAAGTAGATATTTTTTCCGTTCTCACTGCCACCTAGGAGCAACACCGTCTCCACACATATCTTTCTTTAATACATGAACGTGTCCAAATCCCTCTCTGATTCGACAAGCCGACCCTATACACGAGGCCAAGCTACGTTTCCTCCAACTATGTACCCTCCCCCTTCTACTTCCAACTCTTCAGACAATTCAACTCCTACTCACAACACTATGACAACACAGAACCTCATCACTGAGGTTCACTCAGAAATACTACGTAGGAATATCACAGATGACAAAACAAAGATATCCATCTTAACATCCAAAATAGACAAGCACGACACTTTAGCTGGTGACGTCATTCAGTCTGACTTGTTTCAGGAGACACATTCATTTGATAATTTTGTAGAACAATTTAAAAAGTCAGTTGCTACTTTTGAGCCACTTGGAGCACTCTTCCCTCTATACACTCTTACAAAACTTACAATCATGGCCCACACACCACTAAAGAAAAGGCAGTCAAAATAGCTTCAGTATTTAAGACCGAACTCAGAGAAAGTCTCAAAAACTCTGGGTCTCAAACAACACAATTTCATTGGATAACGTAGTCTCCCTCATTGCATACTTTCGCCTTCTCTCCCAATTACACCCAGGCACATTCCAGAAAGCCAGCACCATTACATTCACACTAGGTATCACATTAGCAGAATTCTCCAGGAAATTACCTGATACGAAACAAATTATTACTCAAATACACAACCAGTCAGTACCCATAGCACAAACACACACGATAGCCCAGGTCACATGGTCCCCCTCACATAAAACAAGAGCAAGACATACATTACGCACACCACATCACTCACGACAACGCTCTCCTTTAAGAACACGAATGTTTTGTACATAATGCCACAGACGTAACACGTGTTATCACAGACACCCATCACAACCGAACCAATACTGCGAGTGTCATGGTACTTGCTTTCACACAACTGATCGTTGCCGTGTCTTGCTAGCACGGAGACAACACAGAGAAGAATTCTCAGATAGCTCTCCTGCTAGACATTCACATACTACATCTCCTACTAGACATTCACATAACCTATCTCCTGCTAGACATACACGTAACGCATATTCTGCTAGACATTCACGTAACACATCTCCTGCAAGACATTCACGTAACACATCTCCCTTATGACTACAGGATACAAAGACTCAGTGCACACCCAGGACAGTTACTCCATATCAAGATATTCCATTTGCAACCTTACCGGTACACACCCTGGATATCCCAGACATGTCTTCAGATTCCTTAACTTTCAATGCTAAGTCTAGTAACACCAAAGTGAAAATATTTCTCGACACGGGCTCCCCAGTTAACATCATGACACTACACAGTTTCCACAGATTCCGCACTGAAACAAAACGTGTCACCATTTTGGAACCCCCCGACGTCAACCTTTGCAATGTAGATGGTGTACCTTTCCCAATCATTGGTAAATTCTCACTAGACATTAGCTTCAAAGATGAGTGCCCAGCCATTCCAGTTACCACCTACGTAGCTGACGTCTATTTCCCTGCTGATATCCTCATAGGTTTAACATTGATGAAGCAACATAATATAACCATTTACCCTGCTCACCATGGCATCACATGCTAATCATTTCCTCCCTGCATTGCTATCAGCAAATTTCCACAAAGTCAACCACATCAATGTGGCCGAGTAGGCAAAACTTGATTTAACACCCGACACTCAAATTAACTCTGCTTCATCACACGAGGATGCACCAGCTCTTAACTCAGATGGCACCGACACATACACACATTCCTACGACTCTAACTATCAGCTGTAGACATGCCTTCCAAGCGAAATAGATGCAGTAACTCCTCACGCATGTCAAGATCAGCGAAACTCAGGACAAGACGCCCTGTAAATACCATTGATGTTTACATTGCTTACATCTCTAACCACACCCCCACTTCGAATGCTCTACCCCAAACTCTCTGGAACCTATCGTATCTTTGGACAGCAGTCAAAGAACATATTTAAAACATTCATTGTGCAATATTTTGCGGAGACCGTCAAGCTAATAGATCATATCAAACAAGTTCCCTGCGGCCTCGACATAGAGACCGTTCCTTACCAGAATCACACTATTCCTGCAACAGAGGACCATCAACAATCCTCTCAACCAAAACCTCCAGTTCCCCCTCCCGCTATAAACTTTGAAATCGAGCAACAAGTTTCCATTCTTGCCTAGTGAATGGAAACAATATCTACTTTCCGCATATTCATACCATTACGCCTATTTCCTTATATTCATGAATGTTTCCCAGTTACCACAATTCTCACACCATTTTGGGTATATGTTTTCATGCCCAGGTCCTGCAACAGGCCTGGATTACCTTTGTTTTGTTTTCTATCTCCATAGCACCAATATCACTGGGATCAGTGATAGATAGCGAACCGAGCCATGTTAACATCTCGTATTCAACATAGCTGCATCTCCCTTCGATGTCTAGCGTGCACACGCGCGCATGCACACATATGCTACAACGGGGTGGTTTCGACGAGATTACCGTCTCCCTAGGGGCTGTGCATTGTTCAGTGACCAAACTAACCGACCTTTCCGACTACGCCCGTTTGACTACAATAGATTCTCGGCATCTCAGGTTAAGCCCGATATTTGGACAAAGGGCCTAACTGCATCTCGGGTCAGCCACCTGCTTTGGACACAAAAGAATCTCTGCCGGCGCCTCTCCACGTCGGACCAAGCCTTCCAAATTTCCTTCAACTGATATGGCAACAGCCTCCTTATTCCATGATTGACAACCTTGTAAATTTATACATATATTATGTTTCTGGCAACCCTCCGAGCCTTGCTGCGAGCTTGCCGTGCATTTTGTAGACATATCTAAACTTGGAGAATTAAACCCAAGAGTTTCTTTCACCACCAATCCCAAATGTAGAATACCACAACCTACAAAATAAAAATTTCCACCTTATCAAGATCTGAATTGCCCGGAGTGTTGAAGGATATGTGGATAAAAATGGGCTTCACAGTCCCTTCCGCTGTCAGGAGCGACAAAGACCACAGCAGCAGCACCCAACTTCACTCCTCCCATCTCACCTCACTAGAGCACTGTTGTCGTCGATCACCGACGGGCCGTCCTAAGCAACTAAGTGACATTTTTTTTTTCAATCTTTTCTTCATATAACATGTTGTTTAGACTAGGATCATCTTGGTTCCCGTCTTTTGCATCCTCTCTCTTTTTTTTTTTTTTTTTTTTTTTTTTTAATATGGTGACCACATCACCGCTGCATATTCCAGTCTGGGAGACATCAATCTTTCAATGATTTTCTCCATTCATGTCCTCATCCATGTAGTAAAATGTGATTCTTGTGTTTTTCAGCAGATTGTAGATCTCTCCTGTTATATCTATGGGAGCTTCAGGTGACAGGTCGTCTTTGATTATGACACCTCAGTCCTTTTCCTCCTTTGCCTTTTGTAATTCTTCGCTGATATTTTCTTACTCAGACCCATTTTCAAACATTTTGCATTTCTTTGTGATAAAAAAAAAAAAAAAAAAAAAAAAAAAATCCACTTCTGGCTCCACTGGCAGACTTAATCCAGAACCCTTTGCAACATTATATAATCCTCTTTGCTTCTCACCCTCTTCATGATATTTGTATTGGCAGTAAATATGTTTGCATGTTCATTTCTTTCGTCATGTCATTGATATATAGGAGGAACATTACAGTAACCAAAACTGAGCCCTGTGGTACACCGTTAGCTACTTTTCTCCATCCTGAATTTTCTCCTCTACTGTTCTTCTACATTTGTCTTTTAAGAAATATTTTATCCATTCAAATATGTCTCCACTGAGGTCTCCTATGTTTTCCAATTTCCATATCGATATATTGTGTGAAACCTTGTCAGACTTTTCCCAAGTCCAAATATACACAGTCCGTTCATCCCTCTCTCTCATGCAGCACATCAGTCACACTCAAGTAAAATTTTAGCAGGCTTGTAAAACAGAGCTTTCTTTTTAGGCGAACCCAAATTGATTGTTTATTGATATTCCATGCTTTTCGAGATGTTCCATCCATCTATCTTTTACTATTTTCTCCAACACTTTTGCTATTGCACTAGTTATGGCCACTGGTCTGTAATTCAGTTGTACCTCGCTGTTACCTCCTTTTTAAATTGGTATGTTTGTGTGTGTATGTTTGTGTAGTTGTGTGGGTGTGTGATTCACCATGGTCTTGGATCACGTGTTGGACTCGTGATCAACAACTATTTTCCTCCCGTAAGAGAGCTCAGAGCTCATATATGACCGATCTATGGGTAATGCTGTTACCTTACACGCACACATACCCTCAACTCCCCGCCCACGAGAGTTGGAGTAACGACTCGCAGCGCAGCGATACTGAAATTATTTCAGCCATGGGCGGGATTCGAACCCGGACCGCCGTAGTAGCAGCCGGGAACTCTAACGACCGCGCCATTAAGTGTGTGTGTATGATTTTTGCACTCACTTTTTTCATTCAGTTTGTTCCAGATATCTATCACTCTGTGTGGGAAGCTATTCTTCAGATCTCTTCTGTAACTATCCTTTTTAAGCTTCTTTTCGTGTCCTCTTGTTTTTCTCCTATCCCACTTTAGTAAGTCATCTCTATCAAGGACTTCCATCCCTTTCACAATTCTGTAGATGGTTAGTAGGTCTCCTCTTTCTCTTCTTTGTTCCAGGGTTGGTAGTTCGAGTTTGTCCAGTATTTGTTTGTATGTCAACTTGGAAAGTGTTGGTGCCATCTTTGTCGTTGCTCTTTGAATTCTTTCTTAATTTCTTTATGTTCTTTTTAGTATTAGGTGTCGCCGCACACTCCAATTTTGGTGTTATCAATGTGCGCGCGCGTGTGTGTGATTAACCATGGTCTTGGATTACGTGTTGGACTCGTGATAGACAGCTATTACCCTCCCGGAAGAGAGCTCAGAACTCATATATGATTGATCAATGAGTAATGCTGTGGCCTTGCAGCCACACACCCAACTCCCTGCCCACGAGAGTTGGAGTAACGACTAGCAGCGCAGCGATACTGAAATTATTTCAGCCCTGGGCGGGCCTCGATCTCGGACCGCCGTAGTGGCGGCCGCGAACACTACCACTGCGCCGTTGGGTCGTGTGTGTTTGTGTGTGTGTGTGTGTGTGTGTGTGTGTGTGTGTGTGTGTGTGTGTGTGTGTGTGTGTGTGTGTGTGTGTGTGTGTGCACAGTATTTGCTGGGCTCGTGGTCAACAGCTATTACTTTCTGTATGAAGGGTCGGAACTCGTACCCTTCACAGTCATTTCCCACTGACCTGTTCCTCCTACTTTCTTTCCTCTCTCTTCATTATCCAATGCTGGCTACCTGACCTTGCTTTTCCGTCAGTTCTAACATTTCTTGTTCTTTCCTCCTCTCTTCTTTCCATTTCCCCCCTTCAATTCTCTGCTTTTACTCTCTCCTTGCCTCCACTTCTCTTTCTCCCTCCTCCTATTCATCACCGATTTTCTTTCATCTCGTTTAGTAATTCCTCCTTTATGCCACTGTTTAATACCACCCTTTTCTCGAACAAATTCATTATGTTTAATTTCATAAGCATAAGGTCAGAATGAAGGAGTAAGTCGGCAGACGAAGGATGATGAGGAAGGCTGAGAGTAAGGGAAGAAGAGACTGATAAGGAGGGGCACGGGTAGCAAGAAGGGAAGGTTGATAAGGAGGGGCACGGGTAGCAAGAAGGGAAGGTTGATAAGGAGGGGCACGGGTAGCAAGAAGGGAAGGTTGATAAGGAGGGTCACGAGAGGAGTGAGAGGTTAGAGTGAGAAGAGAGGCAGTGGTTAGTAAGCAGTTGTCTCAGATTTAGTCAGCGTTCTGAGGTGACGATCAACCATCATGAATCCTGCAGGTGAGTTGGCATACGGCACCGTTACAGACTTAAAATAGCTTTGTCTTTTTATCTTAGACAATGAATGGTCCAGAGGAGAGTTTAACACCAAATATCAGCTGCCAAGTGTCCCTCGAAAAGGCTGAACAATGTTGTAGGATATTCTTAAGTCAGGAAAAGATGTTTATGTAGAGAGGAATACTCCTAGACCCAACACTGTGGTAGTGTGGATAACAAGTGTCTTGTCGGGTGTTAGAACGCAACAGCATGACACATTAATTTGCATCCCCGACACTTAATTCACAAATATTACTAATTCATATTACGGAATTCCAATGGCACCTCCAGGGCATGATTAAGGCATGGAGATGAAGTAACAGGATGTAAAGAATTTCACACACACAAACTTAATGGCCACACGCTAATAAGAAATAGACGCAGCAAAAGTAACGAAGAATGTTGGGCATAATCGATTGTCATTTTGCAGATAATAATAAATCACAATGACAAAGCATATCCTTGCAGTCCACAACGAGGTCGGAAAAAATAATAATAATGAATGGAAAAAATAATAAGATAAAGTAAAATAAAAAAGGTAAAATGAAATAGCATAGAATAGAATAAAATAAAACAGAATAAATGAAATAAGATGAAACAAAATAAAATAAAACAAAATAAAACAAAAAACAAAATAAAATAAAGTAAGATTAAATAGAACAAAATGAAATAAGATGAAACAAAACGAAATAAAATTAAATGAAACATAATAAAACAATATAAGATAAAATGAAATAGAATCTAACAAAACAAAATAAAGTAAAACAAGCATATACCAACATGTGTCCGTACGTGGTCCCGTCCCTATCCAGATGTGTAGGCGAATATATCAAACACTATATGTCACCTAGTTCCACTTTAATCACTTATTGTCACTACATAATTAAAAAGTTTTACATCAATAGTAATTTATCACATCTTCCTTATCACTACAGTGCACATTGTAAGTTATCGACCGACCTCCGCTCCTGTGGTGCGCGCTTCGGTTTTTGATCAGTAAACAGCTGATCGAGCACTATCTGGCGGGTCCCAGCAATCGTACTTGTACAGTTTTTAGTGGGAGTATTCAGTCTCTTACAATATGCTTACTTGGTACTTAAGTATTATTACATTTCTATTTATATATTATAATATTTCCCGGGGGGGAAGAGCTCGTTATTATAGGGTAGTTCTGTAATGTAATGTGTTGGTGGTTGATTGCACTTATGAGTGTGTGTTCGTGTGTGTGTGTATTGCTTGATCCACGTGATGCTTAGCTCGGCAATTTCTTGGCAGGAAATGGGTGGCGCCAATAAGTCCAGAGTGTGGTTGGGGTAGTTGAGATGGAGGAGTGTGTGGGTCATATGACTGACTGATACTTACATGTGTATGTGACGTATACAAACATATGTCAAACGCACACATTTGTTTTAATTGTTATTTTAGCTTCTTGTGAATAAAAGGCCACCCCTTTCACCCATCCACTGCACAGGCCAGAAGTAATGCAGCTGGACTGAATACATCCACATCAGGGACCGAGAGCCGAAACTTCTTTATCTCCACTGCTTCATTACATGGTGACCCTCCCCCTTCATCCACTCACTAGAAATACAATGAAGAAAAATAAGAAAAATCTTCGGGTTGCGTTAATTCACTATCCATTCACAATCATTCACCAGTCACACCTATATCTTGTCCTCTCGTTTCCTTACTCAACAGATATTCTCCTTTTACTCAAGGGCTCCATCATCCTATCTATCCATCCCATTCTCGGTCTTACCCTCAAGTTCCCTCCGTCTATCTCTGTCTTCCACACTCTTATTTGCTAGTTCTTCTTCACTCATTTTGTTCACATGACCAAACTATCCCGGTATTCTTTGCTCAACCGCACCTACCAGAACTCTCCACCATCACCTTATTTCTCACTCTATCCATCCTCGTAACCCCTACGAAATTGATCAAAGACTACATCCCTAACACATTTAGACGCCTTGTTTCTGTCTCATTTAATTCCAGGTCTTTGCCTCATATAACACGGAACTATACAAACACCCCTCCCTTAGGCACACATTAAACAACACAATTAGCTAATCCACTATAACTCTTCCTTCCTTCGTCAGACACTCCACATGACACCCTTCTAACTCAGGTGCCTTACCAGATTTTCTCACTTTCAATGCTCTTTATATTTCATATTTTTCTATAGCCCTATCATTTGTTTTTCTCACCAGAATAGTTTTCCTAATATTTCTTACTGCCACAATCATTTCCTACCTATCCACCTCTACTGTACATTCAACAATTATCTGGAAAGTTGTACCCATTTTCTCCTTACCACCATTACTTTCATTAACACCTGTCTAACTGCACCTTTTACCTTTTTCTCTCTACCTGATTCACCCTTTCAATTTTTTGTTTCCCTCCGAAACAACCACCACCTTCACTATTTCATCTCACCATTTGGTGGCTCTCATTCTATTCCTTCTAATTTTCTTCATCCCATATACTCCTTAAGATATACCCATTCTTCTACTCCTGTTTCCCGCCTATCCTTCGCCGTCTCCCATACTTCAGGTATTCTTTCCCTTCATCCTTCTCATTTAATTTGTTTACCCTCAGCACTTCTCAGTCTCCCTCCCATTTCCCCCTTCTCCACTTTTCCTCCACTCTCAATTTCCTTTCCACTAGATAGTGATCTAACAATCCCCTATTTTCTACCCTGGAAACATGTACATCAAGAAATCTTCCAATGCTTCGTTTGGGTAAGAAACCACAAAGTCTATTAATACCTTATCAACTACCCTTCCACCCATCATCGTTTCCCTCGAATGCTTATGCTTGGCTCTCCTCTTGAATAATGTGTTTGCTGTGATTAATTATATCTTTAAACACGTGTCTAACATCTCTCCACTATAGTCCTTTCCTTACACCCCTATCTTCTACAGTACTTCGTGTTTAGGCTCATTTCCTACTCTAGCATTGATATCCCTCAAAACCATAACATTTATATTTTTCCCAAATCTCTACGCCCATAGCCCTCCAAAAAGAAACCATTTCCTCCACTTTTCTCACTATCAAAATCGTATGTACTTACCAAAACTAAATTTCCCATCATAATTTCATCTTCGCCCATGTTACCCTCGAACGCGCATCACTACTTTCCACCACGCCCTTTTCTATATCATCACTTAAAGGCAGAGCCACACTTTCCATCCCTCACCTACTTATCACTCCTGACACCCTCCCCACTACACTCCCCAACTTCAACACACCCTCCCTTTCAACTTGGCTTCACATAAAGTTAACATATTCATTTTCCTTCTCACATAGATATTGCCAATCTTTCCCTTTTACTCTCATCCATGATACAACCACGCTCATCTAACGATGCAACTACTAGGGTTCTGTTTTGTCCTCCCAGACACGTTTATGCCTTGATTTTGGTAGGAAGAAATATCTGTCCCATTCCGTTGCTTTTAACGACACGAATGGAAAGCACCTATTTCCAAAGTAAATATATGTCTTGACAGTTTGAGGCCATTGTTTTTTGTTTGGTTAGTATTCATTGTAAATATTTGTCCAATTCTGTTATGAAGTACTTTTAAGACCGCCAAGATCTTTATAAAATCCCTGTAATTCTCTGCCACCTTAGGGGAAAAAATAACATGATTTGTTTCTTATATCAGTCAAGTAGCTCGTCTCACTGCACCCTTTCTACTCTGTTATTATCTTTGCATTTTGTCTTTGGACATTGTCCCCCGTCTGAAATAGACGAGGAACAATGTTCTTAATTTGTCAGGACACAGATTTAATTTAAATGTTTGTAGAAACAATTTTATAAAGTTCAGAAAAGTCCATTCGAATTTTTAAGATGCAGTCGGATAAATATTTAAAACAATTGGCTAATGAAAGGCAATAGGAGGGGAATAGAGGGAGTAATGAGAGAAGATCAATATGAATTTTGAAAAAAAAAATGTAGATAAACTTTTCGTAATAAGAAGATAAAAACGTGCTGTTGATGTTTGGGATAGGAGAAATCTCTTGAGTGGGGTAATTTTTTTTATGTCAGACTGTGACTAGTAGAGGTTGTGAGAGGGAAGTGATTGGAGAAAGTGGTATGTGGTGAAAGGTGGCCTGCAGACCTGGTGTCGGTCTCAGATTCCGTCGTGTCATTGTTAGAAATCTTGAAGGAAACCCCATTTTCTGTGGAGGTGTCCACAAAATCTGTGCGGAGATAATCAGCAGGTTTTTCATTTTGTTCATGAGACTTTTCATATAGTTCATGGGTAGAAAAGATCATGTCCGTTGTGCTGCAGTCTTTCCGCATAGAATCTCTTGAAGGATGGTTTTATTGAGCTGACTAGATAGGAGAAGGACCATTTTCTTAGTTAACACCTTGCTGGCTACAACCACAAAGGAAATACTTCTCTTGCTGCCATAGATTATTTAGAGTCCTTTTTCGTGTGTGTCGTGATGATGTTTGTATCTTTGAGTATTTATAGCACCTCTCTTGCTGTCCATATTTTGGCTAACATTTTGTGTAAGCGGATTTTGAGAAGCTACCCTTCTTGTTTAAACATTTCGAAAGGTGTGTCGTCAGGCTCTTGTTGCTTTTTAGTTATTTTATGTATTTTAGGACACCAGCCAGCTGTGCTACTTGTTCCTGCTACCTAATTATAGGCAACCCAACAAGCGTGTATGAAATGGTGAGGCTTGTCTGACTAGACAGATTGTTGAAAGGGTATCTAGAGATGCTTTAATTGTTTTGGACAGTGTATTTCTATCTACTTCCCTGAGTGGATGGTTACTGTCTTTCCGTGGGTCATAGATTGTTTTTATCACTTTATAAAAGCTGCATGTAATATTTGTATGCAAAATAATGTAATGTATTTCTTGAGTTTTCATTATCTACCTGTCGTTCTCTACTTTTCGGAGTTTGCCTGTGAGCTTCGGACCTGGTGTTGGAAAAGTCATAATAAGAACTTAATTTTTTCAAATATGGGCGTCATGTGCTTTATTTTGTATCCCCTAGAAGATTGTGGCTGGAACGCTCTCATCAAATTAGTCCTTGTGACGACTGGAACAGCCATTCGTTTCCTCTACTGGTTTATAGAAGACAATGTTGAAATTGCCTCATTTGCATGTAAGATCTTTATCTTTGATTCTATATGATACTTTTTCTGAGAGTTAACTTCTCAGAGATACACGGTATGCGGGGTCACTGAGGAACTTATGATTAATTCCTTCTGCGGGGGGGGGGGGCTATTTTCATTGCTGAGGAAGGATTTCTAGGAGAACCTTGCTTCTTATCAGATCTTATCTTATCAGACAGTCCAGCAGTCAGCCCCCTCATTGTGCTGACGATAAGTACCGCCTTCCTGCCTGCCTGATAGATTGTGATGTAGTCAAGGGGGGCCGTTTGCCAGAATGTGTGTGTTTTCGTGTTGTTTTATGTTTCATTCGAATTTGAAACACTATTATCTATGGGGAACTAATTTTCTGATCAGAGAACGAGGAGTTGAATACCATTATTTTTTATGTTTCTTATACCATATTTTCCCAGGATGCAGGGCTAGATATTATAATCTCATTCAACGCTAGCGTTAGTCACCTTATTGCAGTGGTTCTCAAACTTTACCATGCCAAGGACCCCCCCAGATATTTAAGTCCCATCCGAGGACCCCCAGCCAATCAAAAGTTATTATTACCATACCAAGATACCCATTACATGATTATAATGCAGTAAATTTACTATTTGCATATTCCTACACAAAGAAAGTATAAAAATAAGCATTTAAAATATTTTCAAAATTTCGTCGATTTTCGGTTTAAAAACATTTCCATCTTCAGTTCACACTTTCTGTAAGCATAGAATAAAGCTTGAATGAATATAAATATTAATTAGAAAGAAACAAATTAAATAGTATGACATATAAAAATGTAATAGAGAAGTGCTGGCTGATTGCACAACAAAATATCGATATCACCGACACTATAATGACAGAATCAGTTTTGTATATTTTTATAATTATATAGTTTTTTCTGGATTTTTTTTTTTTTTCATTGTGTCGCGGACCCCCTAGGACCTTCTCAGGGACCCCCAGGGGTCCGGGGACCCCAGTTTGAGAACCACTGCCTTATTAGTATGATGGACTGACTGAAGACAAGAGTCAAGTACGTTGTAGAATGTTCTTTAGCGTACCACCTTCGCAACAAGGGTAGTGATTAAGTGTTTATGATAGTAGCTTAGTATTCACTTAGACCAACTGACGTTCCAGGAATATGTTGTAGAAGGGAAGTCTTCACAGCGAAGCCAACTCCTTTGAGCCGATGATCACTCTATGATAGAATTTCCCAAATGGTATGTTTCCCGTCAGTCTTTTCCAGTAAATAGCGTTTTACTAGGACCTGGGATGTCGATATTGTAGTTCTACTAATGAGATTTTCCAGTTTGGCCTTGTAATCCTTCTGTCAGTGTCCATTCCAACAAGGGTCTTCACATTTCATGTTGTTGTTGCGTAAAAAGGATGCCCTTATAGCCTGCAGAGAAAGATCTGTTACTTCCAAAACAGGTAACATTTAAACCGCCATTTCTTAGGCCCTCTTAATGCGGGGTAAGTAATGTGGGGGTTGCTCAGTTATGCAAGAAGCTGCCGAAAAGAGATACCGTTTTACCCCAACTCGCAGCGACCATCGTCCCTACACTACTAAATCTCTTACCACTCTGGTAGGATTATCTCCTGTCAGCCAGTGGTCCACGTTTCCTAATTTCTCTCCATCTTTCTCTATCTCTGTAGACTTCATTTTGCAGTATCTCTGTAAGGTCTTCTCCTCGAATTGCCAAAGCTTCCTTAACTCCTTCCATCCATCTTTTTCTAGGCCTGCCCACCGGTCTTCTACCTTCCGGCCGCATATGAAGTACAGCCCTGGGCAGTCTCTCATCCTCCATCCTCTGCACATGTCCATACCATTTCAGGCGATTTTCTTCTATATGTTCTAGTATATTCTTTACATTCAATTCTGCTCTTATGTCCATTCACATTTGGCATTCTTTCATTTGGCATTCCGCTCCATATCAGTTGATAGTTGTCATGTATTGTCTTTCTGCCATTTCCCTCTCTCCTTGTTTCACACATTCTTAAAATATCTATTTTCCTATCTTTCATGATGGCAATAATCTCTTCTTCTTTATCTTTCAAAGTGCAGATGTTTATTGTTCCAATTCCAAGTTTCTTATCATTTTTTGATCGCCGGGCCGTCAACTGCTTAATCCATAGGGTCCGAGGCTCACTTTGCGTGTCTTGAGCAGTTAAATGAGTCTTAGTGGGTTGCTAGCCCTGTCCTAAGTCTTTCGGGATCACTAATTAGTAACTTCCATATTACTATCGCCCTCCATACGGATTACAGGGTATTCTAGACATACCCCGGGCAGTCATTTTGGTCGCTGCACCTCTTCAAGGTTACATGATCCATTGTCCTGGTAGGTCTAGACTCCAGAACCTTACTAATATATTGTGTATGAGTAAGGGGTGTTCTTAGGAATCAGAAGGTATTTCACGGTTTGGTCACGTGAAGAAAGAGTTTAGGGGTGTGTGTGTATGTATATTCGTATGTATGTTGCGGTGTAGTTTTCCATAGGTGTTGTTGCAATATGTGGGGTTATGGTTACAGGCAATCTGAAACCGTTTTCACTAGGCTAGGGGATGCCAGACACCACAAGATATAATAGCTTAAGTAGATGCAAGAACAATATACTGTTTTTGGCTAGTTCTTCTTTTCATGAATTAAATGGAGAAATAAATTGCAAGAAACGGGTTTCTTCAAAGACTGGTAACCAAAAGTGAAAAAATGATTTAATTTATAGGACGTAAGGTATTACTAAACCAATCTCGTATACCTTCTTCCAATACAGCAACAATACAACTATACACGGTAATTTCTAAACGGCGTACAATAAGTCGTATGCTAAATAACACTTTCCCTAACTAACACATCCTATGATAGATATCACTTTCCCTAACACATCCTATGAAAAATATCACTTTCCCTAACTAATACATCTTATGATAAATATCACTTTCCCTAACTAATACATCGTATGATAAAGATTATTTCCTAACTAATACATCATATGATAAATATCACACTTGAGGTCCAGAATAGTAATAATCAAGGCTGAACAGTATTCAGTACTTACTTCCTATTGACAGAACTCAGACAGGTACCGGATGCAACGAACAGCAAGCGAGGCCTTAGAGACAGGATGGGGAGGGAGGGGTTGTACCCCGTGGATTTGAATCTTGTCAGAACAGGAGGGAGAGAGGATCAAGCTAGGCCCCTTTTATAGGTCACAAAAGGGGTGGAGCTTCACAAGTTGGAGCTTGTAGGATAGGGAAAGGAGCGCGGATAAGGAAGCCAGCTCAACAGCTTGGGACCTGTAAACCAACCGGCTGAAGTACTACATGAATTTTCATCTTTCATCACTAGGGTCGTGATAATACATGTATATATATATATATATATATATATATATATATATATATATATATATAAAATATATATATATAAATATGTAAATATATATATATATATATATATATATATATATATACATATACTGTATATATATATATATATGTATATATATATATATATATATATATATATATGTGTGTGTGTGTGTGTGTGTGTGTGTGTGTGTGTGTGTGTGTGTGTATCTATACATATCAATACACACACACACACACACACACACACACACACACACACACACACACACACACACACACACACACACATATATATATATATATATATGCAATAAAAACACCAGGAGCGTGTGTTCACAAATGCGTAAATAACCACTAGGAAAAAGTAAACTAACGAAGCAGAGCGCTTTCGTGTAATTACATCTTCAGTGCAGATACAAAGAAGGAATAATTCCTTCTTTGTATCTGCACTGAAGATGTAATTACACGAAAGCGCTCTGCTTCGTTAGTTTACTTTTTCCTAGTGGTTATTTACGCATATATATATATATATATATATATATATATATATATATATATATACATATATATATATATATATACATATGAGTGTGTGTGTGTGTGTGTGTGTGTGTGTGTGTATTCACTTCACTTGGTCTTTTGGATCACGTGTTCGACTCGTGATCGACAGCTATTTCCCTCCTGGAAGAGAGCTCAGAGCTCGTAGGTCCGATCTATGGGTAATGCTATGACCTTTCACACACACACACCCCTAACTCCCCGCCCACGAGAGTCAGAGTAACGACCCGAAGCGCAGCTGTACCGAAATTAATTTCGGCCCTGGGCAGGATTCGAACCAAGCACTACGCGCACCACCATGCTAGTAGTTCATCGTTCTACCAACTGCGCCACCGAGTGTGTGTGTGTGTGTGTGTGTGTGTGTGTGTGTGTGTGTGTGTTTACCTAGTTGTATTTTATGGGACGAGAGCTATGCTCATAGTGACCCGTTTTCATATCTCTCCGCATCCAGTTTATTCTTAAAATCGTGTATAGTTCTGGCATTCACTGTTTCTCCGTTCAGTTTGTTCCAGACATCAATCACTCTGTGTGGGAAGCTATTCTTTTTCAGGCCTCTTCTGTAACTGTCTTTCTTTAGTTTCTTTTCGTCTCCTCTTGTTTCTCTTCTGTCCCACTTTAATAAGTCGTCTCTATCGAGAATTTCCATCCCTTTCATAATTTTGCTAAACCAACACTTTATGTAGATCTCTTTTTGTTTCTTTTTCGATATATCTTTGTTCATTCTTTCCTTGTACTTTTCTTTGAATATATTCCATTTGTCTTCCATCTCTGTTTCCTCTTTGGAAAATTTATCCCAATTTGTGTTTTGGATTTTTTTTTTCTTAGTTTTACAAAGTCCGTTTTGTTGTACATTAATCTTTCTTCTCTATGTTTGTCATTCCTATCTACATTGTTCTGTTCTTTTAATTCAAACGCTATTAGTATATGGTCATTCTTTCCGATTAGTGTTTTATACTCCATTTTGTTCACAATATCTGGTTCAGAAGTTTAAGTTAAGTCTAGTTTCGACGGTTCCTCATTGTTTCTATATCTAGTATTTTCCTTAACCCATTGTGTTAGGGTGTGTTCAATGATCATATCCAGTAGAATGTTGCTCCAAAATTCATCTCCCCCTTTAACTATCATTTCTTCCCAGATTATGTCTTTTGCGTTAAAATCGCCCATGATTACTATGTTTCCACCCTCTTTCAGTAACTCGTTTAGCACGATCCATTGTGTCTTCCAGAAATTTAGAATGTTCACTGTCCGACCACACATGTGTTTTTGGTGGTACATACACTGCTACAATTGTTCTGTTTTTCATCTTTTTGTTTGTAATTTTGATCATAATTAATTCTACATTGCCTTGTCCTTCAATAATCTTTGTCACATTTAGACCCTTTTTGGTCAATATCATGACACCTCCTCCCAGCTCGTCTGTTCTATTTTTCACCCAGTGTTTGTATAGACCATGTCCCACTATGCTTGTTGATAGAGGTCCTTTCAATTTTGTCTATACTATTCCCATAATGTCAGGTTTTTCTGTTTCTAGATAGTCATCTAGTTCATTGATTCCAGAGACCATGCCATCGATATTTGTATATTCCACTTTTTGTTTCATTTTTTTTTTTTTTTAAGTTTCCATTTTTTTTATGTACAATTTTTTCAGTCTCAAGTCCAGCACTCTCCAAAAAACTCGTTTTTTCCCGTCTCTTTTCTCTTTTCATTTCTATCATTGGCTTAAATTCTGAAAGCTTTATTTTCTCTTTTTCCTCGTCATTCATTTCCTTTTGTATCCATATATGTTTGAATTTCTCGCTGTTTGCCAATTTAACCGCTTTCGATAACAACTCCTCGGCTATCATTTGAGTTCTTAGTTTTATTTTCAGAGATCTATGTTATTTATTTATTTATTTTTTAATATTTGCCTATCCTATGAATTTTGACGATTTCTTTATCGAAATTTTGTCCTTCATCCTGTATTTTTTTTTTTTTTTAGAATCTCCTTTGCTATTTCCTTCTCCTCCTTTTCTCTCTGGTATTTATACATATGTTTTTCCTGGATACCATGGAGCACAATGCACTTACCTTTGTCAACTGTGTCTCTCACCCAATTTTCATTTGATCTAATTACCTATATAACTGTTTCTTTTGTATTTTCCTCCATCTCCTTCTGTAATATTTCTCTAAAATATATTTTTTGATTCTCCTGTTCTTGTTTCCATTGATTTTTTATTTCAATGAGGTCTGTTTCTTTAATTGCCTCTTCCACCTTTCCGGTCATTACTTGTAATTGCTCTTTGACCTCCTTTTTCAGTTCTTCATTTTTATTTTTTTCCTCATTTTTCATTCTCTCGTTTTCTCTTTTAAGGATTTTAATTTCCTTCTTTAGGTCACTTAATTCTTTAATCGCTTGCTCATTACTCTTACGCATGTTGATCAATTCCCTATGTACAGCTCGGTAATTCAGTTATAATCTATAATTTCTTCCATTAAATCATTTACTTCACGATTTCTTAATGCATTACTATTTCTAATTTCTCTATGTCTAAGCTTTTACCTATTTCACCTGGGTTTCTTTGAAACCCTGAAGGGAAAAAAAAGTTACTTTCCCAACTTTGGTTTTTTCTCGGGGTATCTATCAAACAATGGCGTTTGGGGATGACATCTCTAGGACTTTCCACCATACTTACGCCCAGTCCTCGCTTTGTAGGTTCATTTGTTATTCTTTCCTCTTTTTTTTTTTCTCTCTCCATTTTGCCAAAAAATATACTTATTTCACCAACTGGAAAAGCTTTTACCGGTCATAAGAGTACCATAGCCTACCCATCCCGTACAATGACAACTGGTTTCCTTCGTTATCGGCGACAAAACCGCTAAATAGGAGTGCTCAATCGCAGCACTTCCTTTCGCTTCGGTGTCTGGTGTTTGTGCGTATGTCTCTCTCTCTCTCTCTCTCTCTCTCTCTCTCTCTCTCTCTCTCTCTCTCTCTCTCTCTCTCTCTCTCTCTGTGTGTGTGTGTGTGTGTGTGTGTGCGTGTGTGTTGGACTCGTGATAGACAGCTATTTCCCTCCCGGAAGAGAGCTCAGAGTTCATATATGACCGATCTATGGATAATGTTGTAACGTTGCACGCTCACACACACCCAACTACTCGCCAACGAGAGTTGGAGTAACAACCCGCAGCGCAGTGATACTGAAATTATTTCAGCCTGGGGGGTTCGAACCCTGACCGCCGTAATGGCCACGATGTGTGTGTATTTACCCAGTTGTATTTACCTAGTTGTATTTTACGGGAAGGGGAGCTATGCTCGTGGTGTCCCGTCTTCATATCTCATTTTATCTAAACTATTTTTAAATTCATGTATTGTTTTTGCACACACCACTTTCTCATCTAACTTGTTCCAACTGTCTATTACTCTGTGAGGAAAGCTGTTCTTTTTCACATCTCTTCTATAGCTGTCTTTCTTGATTTTCTTTCCGTGTCCTCTTGTATTTCTATCATGCCATTTTATCAGATTCTCTCTATCAATAATTTCTATGCCTTTCATGATTCTGTAAATAGCTATCAAATCTCCTCTCTCTCTTCTTTGCTGTAGTGTCTGTAGTTCAAGTTTTGCTAGTCTCTCTTCATATGATAGTTTTGAGTGTTGGTGCCAATTTTGTAATTGCTCTTTGTATTCTTTCAAGTTTTTTTTTATTCATTTTTTTGTACTTGGTGACCACATCGTTGCTGCATATTCCAATCTTGGTCTTATCAGAGTGATTAGAATTTTCTTCACCATTTCTTCATCCAGGTATGTAAATGCCACTTTAATTGTTCTTATTAAATTATAAGTTTCTCCAAAAATCTTATTTATATGTTTCTCAGGTGACATATTATTCATAACAATGACTCCCAGGTCCTTCTCATTTTCTACTTTTTTTTTATTCCTTCTTCTCCCAATGTATACTCGTATGATCCTGTTATTCTGTTTTTGCTTTTTCCAAATTCCATTATACTACACTTTTTAGTGTTGAACTCTATCTCCCACTTCCTACTCCATTCCTGTACTTTATTTAGATCACTCTGTAGTGACTCACAATCTTCTTCCGTGTTCACTTTTTTTTAATAGTTTTGCATCATCTGCAAAGAAGCTCATATAACTTTCAATTCTGTCACCCATATCATTAATATATATAACAAACATTATTGGGGCCAGAACTGTTCCTTGTGGAACACCGCTTATTACGTCATCCCATTTTGAGTGCTTGTCTCTTATCACTACTCTCATTTTTCTCTCTTGCAAAAAGTATTCCATCCATTTAAGCAGTTTGCCCTGTATTCCTCCTTCAGTTTCTAATTTCTTAAGCAACTTCTTATGTGGTACTTTGTCAAAGGCTTTTTTTAGGTCTAGAAATGCACAATCAGCCCATCCATCTCTTTCTTGTATTATATCTATTAGCCTTGAATAGAAACATATTAAATTAGTGACGCATGATCGTCCTTGTCTGAATCCAAATTGCCTTGGATTTAGCACGCTGTTTTTTTTTTCTTCAATATTTTACCCATTTACTTTTGATAATTCTTTCACAAATTTTTGCCATTGTACTTGTTAGAGAGACTGGTCTATAGTTGGTAGGGTCTTCTTTATTTCCTCCTTTATATATAGGTACTATGTTTGCTTTTTTCCAATCTTCTGGAACTTTTTCTTCTTTCAAGGAACTATTTATTATGCTATGTATTTTGTCTGCCAGTTCATTCCTGCATTCTTTCAAAATTCTGTTTGCTATTTCATCTGGTCCATTCGATTTTCTAACATCAAGATTACTCAATTGTTTCATTATTTCATTCTTTGTTACTTCTATTTCTTTCATAGGGGGGAGTTTCTCTTTCCATTCGATCTCTTCCGGTTGTATATTCTCCTTTGTAAATGTGTGTGTCTGTGTGTGTGTGTGTGTGTGTGTGTGTGTGTGTGTGTGTGTGTGTGTGTGTGTGTGTGTGTGTGTGTGTTTGTGTGTGTGTTTACTTAGTATTATACGGGAAGGGGAGCTATGCTCGTAGTGACCCGTTTTTTGTATCTCGCAAGATCAAGTTTGTTCATAAATTCTTGTATTGTGTTTGAACACACTATTTCTTCATCCAATTTGTTCCATATCACTCTGTGTGGGAAGCTGTTCTTTTTCAGGTCTCTTCTGTAGTTATCTTTTTGAGTTTCATTGCATGTCCTTTTGTTTTTCCTCTGTCCCACTTTAATAAGTCCTCTCTATCAAGGCGTTCTTTACCTTTCATAATTCTGTAGATGGTTAGTAGGTCCTCTCGATCTCTTCTTTGTTCCAGGGTTGGCAATTCCAGTTCGACCAGTCTTTGTTCATATGTCAGGTTTGAAAGTGTTGGGGCCATCTTTGTCGTTGCTCTTTGCATTCTTTCTAATTTTCTTATATTTTATTTTATTTTATTTTTTTTTTGTACTGGGTGACCATATCAGCGCTGCATATTCCAGTTTTGGCCTTATAATTGTTTGTAATATTTTCTTAATCATTTCCTTATCCAGGTATTTAAAGGCCACCTTTATAGATCTCAACAAATTGTATGTTTCTCCGACTATTTTATTTATATGTTTATCTGGCGACATGTCTTTGGTGATGATTACTCCTAGGTCCCTTTCAGAATTTACATTCTTTACCTCTTTTCCGTCAATTTTATACTGTCCTGATATTCTCTTCTTGCTTTTTCCAAATCCAATTATACTGCATTTCTTGATGTTGAATTCTACCTCCCATCTCCTGCTCCACCTTGAGACTTTGTTGAGATCACTCTGTAATGAGTCACAGTCTATTTTGGAGTTTATTCTCTTTAATAATTTTGCGTCATCCGCAAAGCAGTTCATGTAACTTTCAATGCCTTCGTCCATGTCATTTACATATATAGCAAACACTATCTGAACTAGTACTGACCCTTGTGGGACGCCACTACTCATTTCTTCCCATTTTGAATATTTGTCTCTGAGCACTACTCTCATTTTTTCTTCCATGTAGGAAATCCTCCATTCAATTCAATAGTTTTCCATGCATGCCTTCTATTGTTTCCAGTTTATATAGTAATTTTCTGTGTGGTATCTTATCAAAAGCTTTTTGTAAGTCTAGGAAGGCACAGTCTGTCCAGCCATCTCTTTCTTGCAATATATCTATCAATATTGAATAGAAACAAATTAAATTAGTGGTTCATGATCTTCCCTGTCTGAATCCAAATTGCCTCGGTTTCAGTATACTATTCTCCTCCAGATATTTTGTTCATCTATCTTTGATGATTCTCTCACAAGTTTTAACTATTGTACTCGTTAGGGACACTGGTCTATAATTTGTTGGGTCTTCCTTATTTCCCCCTTTATATATTGGCACTATATTGACATTTTTTTCAGTCTCCTGGTAGTTTTTCTTCTTTGAGTGAACATTAAATTATTTTGTATATTTTCCTGTTAGTTCATCTATACATTCCTTCATTATCCAGTTTGCAACTCCGTCCGGGCCATGTAGCTTGTTTACGTCAAGCTTTGATATTTGAGTCCTTATTTCATTCTGAGTAATGTGAGAGAGGCAGAGTGGAAAACACACAAATAGAACGAGAGTTTATTCTTTAACTAGTTTCGCACTATGGTGCTTCTTCAGAAAGAATGTTACACTACAGGAAATACTGGCAATAAATACAGAAAATGTGTGGGTAATGAACTAGGATAGGTCTGAGATCAAGGAGGCTCTAGCTCTTGCGCGTTGGTCGTATTGACACTCCGTAGGATGATTTTGGTGATCATTCGTCCCGGAAAGTACGACCAACGCGCAAGAGCTAGAGCCTCTTTAACTCAGACCTATCCTAGTTCATTACCCACTCATTTTCTGTATTTATTGCCAGTATTTTCTGTAGTGTAACATTCTTTCTGAAGAAGCACCATAGTGCGAAACTAGTTAAAGAATAAACTCTCGTTCTATTTGTGTGTTTTCCACTCTGCCTCTCTCACAACCTGTCAAGATGTCGTCACATTCTGAGTAATATTTAATTTCTTCAATGGAGGAAATCTTACTTCAATTCTTTGATCACAGTTTTGTAGATTTTTTCCTCTTTGGTGAATACAGATTTGAAAGGTTTGTTCATAATATCTGCCATTTCTATATCTTCTGTGTATTCTCTGTTACCTTGACGTAATTTGTGTATTTCCTGATTATTTTTTAGCTTGCAGTTTATACATCTATAAAATGCTTTGGGTTGATCTTCACATTTGTCTATTATGTCCTTTTCATAATTTCTCTTTTCTTCTCTATGTATTTTTACATATTCATTTCTTAGTTTGGTGTATATTTTCCATTTCTCATTTTTTTTTTCCTTTTTTCGCCTTTTCCAGGCTTTATCTCTTCTGTATTTTGCCTCACTACACTTTTTATTATACCAGAATTTTATATATACCCTTTCCTGTTTTTGTCTAGGTACATACTTATCCACACCTTCATTATAGATTTCCTTCCAAATAGTCCATTTCTCTTCCACCTTTGTTTCTTCATTATTAATTTTTTCCAATTTGCTTCTCGAAAGAATTTTCTAAGTTTCTCAAAATCTGTTTTGTTGTACATTAGTTTTCCTTTTCGGTGTTCTTCGTTAATTTCTATATTTGTTTCTTCATTTAATTCTAGTTCTATTAGTATGTGATCACTTTTTCCAATTGGCGTTTTGTATTCGATTTTATCCAGAATTTCGGGTTCTGATGTGAATATCAAATCCAATCTTGAGGGTCTGTTGTTATTTCTATATCTTGTTTTCCTTGACCCATTGCGTCAACGTGTAATCAATGGTCATTTCCAGTAATATGATTTCCCGGTGATCTTCTCCACATTTCACAGTCATTTCTCCCAACATATTTCTTTCAAGTTAAAATCACACATAATTACCAGATTTCCTTCTTTCTTTAGTATTTCATTTAGTGTTTTTCTCGTGTCTTCCAGCATTTTGGAGTGTTCACTTTCATTCCATGTGTGAGTTTTAGGTGGGACATAAATCACTGCATACTTTGTATTTTTCATATCTCTATCCTCAACTCTTATCATAATCAACTACACATTGTTCTCTCCTTCTGTAATTTTTGTCACATTTAGGCCTTGGTTAGCAACATCACTCCTCCATCCTGATTTGTTTCTCTATTCCTGTATCAACAATTATATAATCCTTGTCCTATACTATTTGGTGGTAATGATCCTTTCAATTTTGTCTCCATAATCCCCATTATATCTGGTTTTTCTTGTTCCAGACAGTCATTCAATTAATCTATTCTTGATATCAATCCGTATGTGTTGGTATATGTTATCTTTAATTTTTTCTTTTTCTTCCTTTTCTTCTTTCTCATGCATTTCCTTTTCCCTAATGTACCATTTCCTCAGTCTCAAGTCCATCACTGTCCAAAAAAACTCCTTCATTTCGTTTTCTGTTCTTTTTTCGTTCTTTTCCTTAGCTTCCTCATTAAGAGTTTTTTCCTTTTCTTTTTGCTCATCACACAATTCCTTTTCTATCCATAGAATAGCTCCCCCTAGTGGCTACGGGACCTAGACAACTGGTCTCAACCTTAAATAGACAATTGTTCACAATGGTTGTCACATATATTCTTGAAATTCACAATTAATAAATACAAAAAAAAAACACACTTCAAGTCAATATCAAGTCAACGAGTACCAAACATCTGGTCACCAACTTTACCCAGACAACTGTTTACAAAAGTCTTCACATAAACTATTAAGATCACAATATCATGAGCTCTTTGATCACTGTACCTCATCACACCCCTGAAAACGATTCTAGTACTAGGAGAGAACGTCCGGCATTACACCTCCCACTTTGAGTCTATGTTTACGTTTCTCCCTTTCAACACACACACACACACACACACACACACACACACACACACACACACACACACACACACACACACACACACACACACACACACACACACACACACACATATATATATATATATATATATATGACGACATCTTGACAGGTTGTGAGAGTGGCAGAGGGGAAAACACACAAATAGAACGAGAGTTTATTCTTTAACTAGTTTCGCACTATGGTGCGAAACTAGTTAAAGAATAAACTCTCGTTCTATTTGTGTGTTTTCCCCTCTGCCTCTCTCTCTCTCTCTCTCTCTCTCTCTCTCTCTCTCTCTCTCTCTCTCTCTCTCTCTCACACACACACACACACACACACACACACACACACACACTTACGTCGGACAGACGGCGGGGATTGACGTCCTGAAGAAAAAGTGAAATTTTCGAGGAGCTCAACGCAAAGGAAGTGCCTATTGTATTTACAGGGAAGGGGATTGCTCGTGGTGTAGTGGGAAAGTGAGGAAAAGGGAGAAGGGGAGGGATTACTGAGGGAAATGGAAGGAAATGAGGAAGGAGAGGACTTGGTCCAGGCAGGCAGACGCCATGTAAACAAACGCGGGCCAGAGCAATTTAGTGACGATGAAGGGACTAACAAAAATGTAAAGATTAGAAACATAGATATGAGCAGCACAATAGAAGGTGAGGATAATACTTTCCATGGATTTAATGAGGGGGGGGGCGGATACCAACCTCCCCCGACTGGCAAGACTAGAACAAAAACTTGAACAAATGACCGAACATTGGGAGAGTAAGTTCGGTAGAATGTTAGAAATTGCGGTAAGGGTTGAAAGATTGGAAGAACTAGAGAAGGCGAACAAAAACTTAATTAAGGAAATAGAAGAACTAAAAAGACAGTTAAGAGAAGTAAAAGAGGAGAATGAAGAATTAAAGAGGAATAATAAAGAAAACAAAGAGGCCATAGCTAAAGAAGCTAAGGGTTGGAAGACAATCCAAGAAAACAGTAAAGTTGCATTTACTGACATAATTAAACAGCAAATGAAAGAACAAACTGAAGACTCAGTTATCAAAGTGATGAGACAGAAGGAGGATATAGTAAGAGACTTAGCAGATAAAAAGAAATGTATAATTATATTAGGAATGGAAGAGAAACACAACACAGATAGAACCACAAGAATCAATGAGGAAAATGAAAAAGTAAGCAGATTACTAGAATTAGTTAAGAAAGATGAACCTGAAATCATGAAACAAATTGAAGAGAAGTTTAGACTCGTAAAGTATAGTACAGATAAGACCAGACCAATTAAGATTAAATTCAGGTCACAAACGACGGCAGAGAATATCTTATCAAAAACAGGGAAACTAGCAGCAAGTGAACAATATAAAAAGGTATGGATAAAAAGGGAAATGAATAAAGAGGAAAGAGAGGAGGAAAAAAATAAAAGACAACAAGCTAAGGAAAAAAAAACGAGAACAGAACAAAGTCAGAAAAAGAGAAATTCTATTGGAGAGTAGTGAATATGAAAGAAAGGAAATTTGAAATACTAGAGACAAACAAAAGGGAAACGGAGAATACAATGGAAGTGGCAGAAAACTAAGAGTGTCTTACACAAACATAGATGGATTAATTACAGGATTGAATGAGTTGAATGATTTTCTGAAGGAAAAAGAACCGGACATAATGGGAATTGTAGAAACGAAATTAAAAGGTCCACTACCACCCAACAGTGTAGGACATGATGCATATAATTATTGGATTAGAAACAGAGAGACAAAGCAAGGGGGTGGAGTTATGTTCCTGACTAAGAAGGATATAAAGGTGAAGAGTGTCACATTTGGAAAGAATACAGTTGAGATGATTATGATCGAAGTGGAAGACAGAGATAAGAAGAACAGAAAGTTTGTGATAAATTATGTGCCTCCAAAAACAGCCTCGTGGGAAGAGAGTGAACATAAAAGTATGTTGGAGGACACAAAGATAACATTAAATAAGATAATGGAAGATGGAGGAAGAATAGTTATGATGGGCGACTATAATTGCAAAGAAGTCTGCTGGGAAGAGATGACAGTAAAGGGTGGAGAAGACTCATGGGGAAATGTTCTACTCGAGATGATTATTGACCATACAAAGACGCAGAGGATACAGGAGAACACTAGGTATAGAAAGGAAGAAGAGCCATCGAGACTAGACCTAATAATCACATCTGAACCTAGAATAGTAGAAAAGATTGAATATAAAACACCAATAAGTAAAAGTGACCATATACTGATTGAACTGGAACTAAATGAGGAAAAATACATGAAAAGAAATGAACAATATAGAAAAGGAATGATGTATGAAAAAACAAACTTTGATAAAATAAGAGAATTCTTTCAAAAAGAAAACTGGGAAGGAATATACAAAGAAGAAACATCAGTGGAAGAGAAATGGAATATTTTGACAACAATTTATAAAAAAGGAGTGGAAAAGTATGTCCCAAGACAAAAACAAGAAAAAGAATATGTAAAGTGTTGGTACAACAAAAGTTGTAGGGAGTTAAAAGACAAAAGAGACAAAGCTTGGACCAAGTGGAACAAGGATAGAAGACCTGAAAAATGGAAAATATATACTTGTTATAGAAATGAATATGTACAAGCGTGCAGAGAGGAAAAGAGGAAATATGAAAAAGATGTCATAGAAAAATATAAAGATCAACCAAATCTATTTTACAGATTTGTAAACAGCAAACTGAAAAACAAACAAGATTTGGAGAAATTAAGACAAGGAGGAGTTGAATACACAGAGGAAATAGAAATGGCGGAAATTATGAACAAGCATTTTAAATCAGTGTTTACAAGGGAGAATATACAACCTGAAGAGATCGAATGGAAAGAGAAACTCCCCCCTATGAAAGAAATAGAAGTAACAAAGAATCAAATATTGAAACACTTGAGTAATCTTAATGTCAGAAAATCGCATGGACAAGATGAAATAGCAAACTGGATACTGAAAGAATGCAGGAATGAACTGGCAGACAAAATACATAGCATAATAAATAGTTCCTTGAAAGAAGGAAAAGTTCCAGAAGATTGGAAAAAAGCAAATATAGTACCTATATATAAAGGGGGAAATAAAGAAGACCCTACCAACTACAGACCAGTCTCTCTAACAAGTACAATAGCAAAAATTTGTGAAAGAATTGTCAAAAGTAGATGAGTAAAATATTTAGAAAAAAACAACGTGCTAAATCCAAGGCAATTTGGATTCAGACAAGGACGATCATGCGTCACCAATTTGATATGTTTCTATTCAAGGCTAATAGATATAATACAAGAAAGAGATGGATGGGCTGATTGTGCATTTCTGAACCTAAAAAAAGCCTTTGACAAAGTACCACATAAGAAGTTGCTTAAGAAATTAGAAACTGAAGGAGGAATACAGGGCAAACTGCTTAAATGGATGGAAGACTTTTTGCAAGAAAGAAAAATGAGAGTAGTGATAAGAGACAAACACACAAGATGGGATGACGTAATAAGCGGTGTTCCACAAGGAACAGTTCTGGCCCCAATAATGTTTGCTATATACATTAATGATATGGATGACAGAATTGAAAGTTATATGATCTTCTTTGCAGATGATGCAAAACTGTTAAAAAAAAGTGAACACGGAAGAAGATTGTGAGTCACTACAGAGTGATCTAAATAAAGTACAGGAATGGAGAAGGAAGTGGGAGATGGAGTTCAACACTAATAAGTGTAGTATATTGGAATTTGGAAAAAGCAAAAACAGAATAACAGGATCATATAAATTGGGAGAAGAAGGAATAAAAAAAGTAGAAAATGAGAAGGACCTGGGAGTCATTGTTATGAATAATATGTCACCTGAGAAACATATAAATAAGATTTTTGGAGAAACTTATAACTTAATAAGAACAAAGTGACATTTACATACCTGGATGCAGAAATGGTGAAGAAAATTCTAATTACTCTGATAAGACCAAGATTGGAATATGCAGCAACGATATGGTCACCAAGTACAAAAAAATGTATAAAAAAACTTGAAAGCATACAAAGAGTAATTACAAAATTGGCACCAACACTCTCAAAACTATCATATGAAGAGAGACTAGCAAAACTTGAACTACAGACACTAGAGCAAAGAAGAGAGAGAGGAGATTTGATAGCTATTTACAGAATCATGAAAGGCATAGAAATTATTGATAGTGAGAATCTAATAAAATGGGATGATAGAAATACAAGAGGGCACGGAAAGAAAATCAAGAAAGACAGCTATAAAAGTAATGTGAAAAAGAACAGCTTTCCTCACAGAGTAATAGACAGTTGGAACAAGCTAGATGAGAAAGTGGTGTGTGCAAAAACAATATATGAATTTAAAAATAGTTGAGATAAAATGAGATATGAAAACGGGACATCACGAGCATAGCTCCCCTTCCCGTAAAATACAACTAGGTAAATACTAGGTAAATACACACACACACACACACACACACATACACACACACACACACACACACACACACACACACACACACACACACACACACACACACACACACACACACACACACACACATACACACACACACACACACACACACACTTCAACGAACGGACGGCTTAGAAGACGTTCTGAAGAAAATAGAAGTTTCGTGGATCCCAACGCAAAGAGAAGTGCCTATTGTATTTACAGGGTGGGGGAAATTGCTCGTGGGGTAGTAGGAAAGTAGGGAAAGAGGAGAAGGAGAGGGATTGCTGAGGGAAATGGAAGGAAATGAGGAAGGAGAGGACTTGGCCCAGGCAGACAGGCGAAAGGTAAACAAACGACCCCCCGACCAGCTGAGCGACGATGAAATGTCTAATAAAAATGTAAAGATTAGAAGTATAGATAAGAGCAATACAGTAGAAAGTGATGAGAATATTTCCCAGGGATTTAAAGAGGGTGGGGGGGACACAACCTAGACTGACAAGACTAGAGGAGAAGGTCGATAAGATGATCGAGGACTTGGAGTGTAGGTTCGGTCATGGTAACAACATTATACGGAGGGTTGAAAAATTGGAAGAACTAGAGAAGGCGAACAAAAACTTAACTAAGGAAATTGAAGAATTAAAAAAACAGTTAAAAGAAGTAAAAGATGAGAATAAAGTCTTAAAGGAGAATAATAAGGAGAACAAGGAGGGTTGGAAAAAATTCAAGAAAATAGCAAAGTTGCATTCACTGACATAATCAGACAGCAAATGAATGAACAAACTGAAAACTCAGTTATTAAAGTGATGAGACAGAAGGAGAATATTGTAAGAGACTTAGCAGACAGAAAGAAATGTATAATTATATTAGGAATGGAAGAGAAACATAACCCAGATAGAACCACAAGAATCAATGAGGAAAATGAAAAAGTAAGAAATTTACTAGAATTAGTTCAGGAAGATGAACCAGAAATAATGAAACAAATCGAAGAGAAATTCAGGCTTGGGAAATATAGTACAGACAAGACCAGACCAATTAAGATTAAATTCAGGTCACAAACTACGGCTGAGAATATCTTATCCAAAACAGGGAAACTAGCAACAAGTGAACAATATAAAAAGGTATGGATAAAAAGGGAAATGAATAAAGAGGAAAGAGAGGAAGAAAAACAGAAAAGACTTGAAGCAAAGGAAAAAAAACGAGATAAGAACGGAGTCAGAAATTGAGAGATTCTATTGGAGAGTAGTGAATATGAAACTAAAGAAAGTCGACATACAAGAGAAAAACAAAAGGGAAACAGAGAACACAATGGAAGTGGCAGAAAACTAAGAGTGTCTTACACAAATATAGATGGATTAATAACAGGATTGAATGAGCTGAATGATTATTTGAAAGAAAAAGAACCAGACATAATGGGAATTGTAGAAACAAAATTAAAAGGTCCACTACCACCTAACAGTGTAGGACATGATGCATATAATTATTGGATTAGAAACAGAGTGAAAAAGGAAGGGGGTGGAGTTAAGTTCCTGACTAAGAAGGATATAAACGTGAAGTGTGTCAGATATGGAAAGAATACAGTAGAGATGATAATGATGGAAGTAGAAGACAGATATAAGAAGAGCAGAAAGTTTGTGATAAATTATGTGCCCCCGAAAACAGCCTCGTGGGAAGAGAGTGAACATAAAAGTATGTTAGAGGACACAAAGATAACATTAAACAAGATAATGGAAGAGGGAGGAAAAATAGTTATGATGGGCGACTTTAATTGCAAAGAAATCTGCTGGGAAGAAATGACAGTAAAGGGTGGAGACGGATCATGGGGAAACGCTCTACTTGAGATGGTTACTGACCATACAATGACACAATGGATACAGGAGAACACTAGGTATAGAAATGAAGAAGAGCCATCGAGACTAGACCTAGTAATTACATCCGAACCTAGAATAGTGGACAAAATTGAATATAAAACACCAATAAGTAAAAGTGACCACATATTGATTGAACTGGAACTTAATGAAGAAAAATATAGGAAAAGAAATGAAAAATATAGAAAAGGAAGAATGATGTATGAAAAAACAAACTTTGATAAAATAAGAGAATTCTTTCAAAAGAAAAACTGGGAAGAAATATACAAAGAAGAAACAACAGTAGAAGAGAAATGGAATATTTTGACAAAAATTTACAAAAAAGGAGTGGAAAAGTATGTCCCAAGACAAAAACAAGAAAAAGAATATGTAAAATGCTGGTACAACAAAAGCTGTAGGAAGTTAAAAGACAAAAGAGACAAAGCCTGGACCAGATGGAAAAAAGACAGAAGACCTGAAAAATGGAAAATATATACCTGTTATAGAAATGAATATGTACAAATGTGCAGAGAGGAAAAGAGAAAATATGAAAAAGATATCATAGAAAAGTGTAAAGATCAACCAAAACTATTCTACAGATTTGTAAACAATAAACTGAAAAACAAACAAGACTTGGAGAAATTAAGACAGGAGGGAGTTGAATACACTGAGGAAATGGAAATGGCGGAAATTATGAACAAACATTTTAAATCAGTGTTTACAAGGGAGAACATACAACCTGAAGAGAACGAATGGAAAGAGAAAGTCCCCCCTATGGAAGAAATAGAAGTAACAAAGAATGAAATATTAACACAATTGAGTAATCTTGATGTCAGAAAATCGCATGGACCAGATGAAATAGCAAACTGGATACTGAAAGAATGCAGGAATGAACTGGCAGACAAAATACATAGCATACTAAATAGTTCCTTGAAAGAAGGAAAAGTTCTAGAAGATTGGAAAAAAGCAAATATAGTACCTATATATAAAGGAGGAAATAAAGAAGAACCTACCAACTATAGACCAGTCTCTCTAACAAGTACAATAGCAAAAATATGTGAAAGAATTATCAAAAGTAGATGGGTAAAATATTTAGAAAAAAACAAAGTGTTAAATCCAAGGCAATTTGGATTCAGACAAGGACGATCATGCGTCACCAATTTAATATGTTTCTATTCAAGGCTAATAGATATAATACAAGAAAGAGATGGATGGGCGGACTGTGCATTTTTAGATCTAAAGAAAGCTTTTGACAAAGTACCACATAAGAAGTTGCTTAAGAAATTAGAAACTGAAGGAGGAATACAGGGCAAACTACTAAATTGGATGGAGGACTTTTTGCAAGAAAGAAAAATGAGGGTAGTGATAAGAAACCAGCACTCAAAATGGGATGACGTAATAAGCGGTGTTCCGCAGGGAACAGTTCTGGCCCCAATAATGTTTGCTATATATATTAATGATATGGATGAAGGAATTGAAAGCTATATGAGCTTCTTTGCAGATGATGCAAAACTACTGAAAAGAGTGAAAACTGAAGAAGATTGTGAATCACTACAGAGAGATCTAAATAAAGTACAGGAATGGAGTAGGAAGTGGGAGATGGAGTTCAATACAAAAAAGTGTACTATAATGGAATTTGGAAAAAGCAAAAACAGAATAACAGGAGCATATAAATTGGGAGAAGAAGGAATAAAAAAAGTAGAAAATGAGAAGGACCTGGGAGTCATTGTTATGAATAATATGTCACCTGAGAAACATATAAATAATATTTTTGGAGAAACTTATAACTTAATAAGAACAATCAAAGTTGCATTTACATACCTTGATGAAGAAATGGTGAAGAAAATCCTAATCACCCTGATAAGACCAAGATTGGAATATGCAGCAACGATATGGTCACCAAGTACAAAAAAATGTATAAAAAAAAATTGAAAGAATACAAAGAGCAATTACAAAATTGGCACCAACACTCTCAAAACTATCATATGAAGAGAGACTAGAAAAACTTGAACTACAGACACTAGAGCAAAGAAGAGAGAGAGGAGATTTGATAGCTGTTTATAGAATCATGAAAGACATAGAAATTATTGATAGAGAGAATCTGCTAAAATGGGATGACAGAAATACAAGAGGACACGGAAAGAAAATAAAAAAAGACAGCTGTAGAAGAGATTTGAAAAAGAACAGCTTTCCTCACAGAGTAATAGACAGTTGGAACAAGTTAGATGAGAAAGTGGTGTGTGCAAAAACAATACATGAATTTAAAAATAGTTTAGATAAAATGAGATATGAAGACGGGACATCACGAGCATAGCTCCCCTTCCCGTAAAATAAAACTAGGTAAATACAACTAGGTAAACACACACACACACACACACACACACACACACACACACACACACACACACACACACACACACACACACACACACACACACACACATATATATATATACACACACACACACACACACACACTTCAGCGAATGGACGGCTTGGATGACGTTCTGAAGAAAACTGAAGTCTGTGGATCCCAACGCAAAGAGAAGTGCCTAGTGTTTTTGCAGGGTGGGGGGGGAAATTGCTCGTGGAGTAGTGGGAACGTAGGGAAAGAGGAAAAGGGGAGAGATTACTGAGGGAAATGGAAGGAAATGAGGAGGGAGTAGACTTTGCCCAGCCAGACAAGCGAAAGGTAAACAAAAGACTGAGTGAGGATGAAATGTCTAATAAAAATGTAAAGATTAGAAGTATAGAGAGGAGCAATACAGAAGAAAGTGACGAGAATATGTTCCAGGGATTTAAAGAGGGTGGGGGGGACACCCCCCCCCCCCGACTGATAAGACTAGAGGAGAGAGTTGATAAGGTGATCGAGGACTTGGAACGTAAGTTAGGTAATGTAGACTCCATTTTCCAGAGAATTGAAAGGTTGGAACAACTAGAGAAGGCTAACAGAAACTTAACTGAAGAAATAGAGGACCTAAAAAGACAGTTAAAAGAAGTAAAAGATGAGAATAAAGTCTTAAAGAAGAATAATGAGAACAAGGAGGGTTGGAAAAAAATCCAAGAAAATAGCAAAGTTTCATTCACTGACATAGTCAAACAGCAATTGAAAGAACATAATGAAGACTCAGTTATTAAAGTGATGAGACAGAAGGAGAATATAGTAAGAGAATTAGCTGACAAAAAGAAATGTATAATTATATTAGGAATGGAAGAGAAACATAACCCAGATAGAACCGCAAGAATCAAGGAGGAAAATGAAAGAGTAAGCAGTTTATTAAAATTAGTCCAGGAAGATGAACCAGAAATTATAAAGGAAATTGAGGAAAAATTCAGACTCGGAAAATATAGTACAGATAAGACCAGACCAATTAAGATTAAATTCAGGTCACAAACAACGGCAGAGAAAATTCTATCCAAGACAGGGAAACTAGCAACAAATGATCAATATAAAAAGGTATTGATAAAAAGAGAAATGAATAAATAGGAAAGAGAGCAACAAAAACAGAAAAGACTTGAAGCTAAGGGAAAAAACGAGATAAGAACGGAGTCAGAAAAAGAGAGATTCTATTGGAGAGTAGTGAATATGAAACTAAAGAAAGTCGACATACTAAAGAAAAACATAAGGGAAACAGAGAACACAATGGAAGTGGCAGAAAACTAAGAGTGTCTTACACAAATATAGATGGATTGATAACAGGATTGAATGAACTGAATGATTATTTGAAAGAAAAAGAACCGGACATAATGGGAATTGTAGAAACAAAATTAAAAGGCCCACTACCACCCAACAGTGTAGGACATGATACATACAATTATTGGATTAGAAACAGAGAGAAAAAACAAGGGGGTGAAGTTATGTTCCTGACTAAGAAGGATATAAACGTGAAAGGTGTCATATATGGAAAGAATACAGTAGAGATGATTATGATAGAAGTGGAAGACCGAGATAAGAAGAGCAGAAAATTTGTGATAAATTATGTGCCTCCGAAAACAGCCTCATGGGAGGAGAGTGAACATAAAAGTATGTTAGAGGACACAAAGATAGCATTAACTAAAATAATGGAAGACGGAGGAAGAATAGTTATGATGGGCGACTTTAATTGTAAAGAAATCTGCTGGGAAGAAATGACAGTAAAGAGTGGTGATGACTCATGGGGAAATGCTCTACTTGAGATGATTACTGACCATTCAATGACACAATGGATACAAGAGAACACTAGGTATAGAAATGAAGAAGAACCATCGAGGCTAGACTTAATAATTACATCTGAACCTAGAATAGTGGACAAGATTGAATATAAAACACCAATAGGTAAAAGTGACCACATATTGATTGAACTGGAACTTAATGAAGAAAAATATATGAAAAGAAATGAACAATATAGAAAAGGAAGAATGATGTATGAAAAAACAAACTTTGATAAAATAAGAGAATTCTTTCAACAAGAAAACTGGGAAGAAATATACAAAGAAGAAACATCAGTGGAAGAGAAATGGAATATTTTGACAAAAATTTACAAAAAAGGAGTGGAAAAGTATGTCCCAAGACAAAAACAAGAAAAAGAATATGTAAAATGCTGGTACAACAAAAGTTGTAGGGAGTTAAAAGACAAAAGAGACAAAGCCTGGACCAGATGGAAAAAAGACAGAAAACCTGAAAAATGGAAAATATATACTGGTTATAGAAATGAATATGTACAAAAGTGCAGAGAGGAAAAGAGAAAATATGAAAAAGATGTTATAGAAAAGTGTAAAGATCAACCAAAACTATTCTACAGATTTGTAAACAATAAACTGAAAACCAAACAAGACTTGGAGAAATTAAGACAAGGAGGAGTTGAATACACTGAGGAAATGGAAATGGCAGAAATTATGAACAAACATTTTAAATCAGTGTTTACAAGGGAAAATATACAACCTGAAGAGATTGAGTGGAAGGAAAAAGTCCCCCCTATGGAAGAAATAGAAGTATCAAAGAATGAAATATTGACACACTTGGGTAATTTTGATGTCAGAAAATCGCATGGGCCAGATGAAATAGCAAACTGGATTCTGAAAGAATGCAGGAATGAACTGGCAGACAAAATACATAGCATAATAAGCAGTTCCTTAAAAGAAGGAAAAGTTCCAGAAGATTGGAAAAAAGCAAATATAGTACCTATATATAAAGGAGGAAATAAAGAAGAACCTACCAACTATAGACCAGTCTCTCTAACAAGTACAATAGCAAAAATATGTGAAAGAATTATCAAAAGTAGATGGGTAAAATACTTGGAAAAAAACAACGTACTAAATCCAAGGCAATTTGGATTCAGACAAGGACGATCATGCGTCACCAATTTAATATGTTTCTATTCAAGGCTAATAGATATAATACAAGAAAGAGATGGATGGGCTGATTGTGCATTTCTAGACCTAAAAAAAGCTTTTGACAAAGTACCACATAAGAAGTTGCTTAAGAAATTAGAATATGAAGGAGGAATACAAGGTAAATTGCTAAATTGGATGGAAGACTTTTTGCAAGAAAGAAAAATGAGAGTAGTGATAAGAGATCAGCACTCAAAATGGAATGAAGTAATAAGCGGTGTCCCGCAGGGAACAGTTCTGGCCCCAATAATGTTTGCTATATATATTAATGATATGGATGAAGGAATTGAAAGCTATATGAGCTTCTTTGCAGATGATGCAAAATTACTGAAAAGAGTGAAAACTGAAGAAGATTGTGAATCACTACAGAGAGATCTAAATAAAGTACAAGAATGGAGTAGGAAGTGGGAGATGGAGTTCAATACAAAAAAGTGTAGTATAATGGAATTTGGAAAAAGCAAAAACAGAATAACAGGATCATATAATTTGGGAGAAGAAGGAATAAAAAGAGTAGAAAATGAGAAGGACCTGGGAGTCATTGTTATGAATAATATGTCACCTGAGAAACATATAAATAAGATTTTTGGAGAAACTTATAATTTAATAAGAACAATCAAAGTGGCATTTACATACCTGGATGAAGAAATGGTGAGGAAAATCCTAATCACCCTGATAAGACCAAGATTGGAATATGCAGCAACGATATGGTCACCAAGTACAAAAAAATGTATAAAAAAACTTGAAAGAATACAAAGAGCAATTACAAAATTGGCACCAACACTCTCAAAACTATCATATGAAGAGAGACTACAAAAATTTAAACTACAGACACTAGAGCAAAGAAGAGAGAGAGGAGATTTGATAGCTATTTACAGAATCATGAAAGGCATAGAAATTACTGATAGAGAGAATCTGATAAAATGGGATGACAGAAATACAAGAGGACACGGAAAGAAAATAAAAAAAGACAGCTATAGAAGACATTTGAAAAAGAACAGCTTTCCTCACAGAGCAATAGACAGTTGGAACAAGTTAGATGAGAAAGTGGTGTGTGCAAAAACAATACATGAATTTAAAAATAGTTTAGATAAAATGAGATATGAAGACGGGACATCACGAGCATAGCTCCCCTTCCCGTAAAATACAACTAGGTAAATACAACTAGGTAAATACACACACACACACACACACACACACACACACACACACACACACACACACACACACACACACACACACACACACACACACACACACACACACACACACACACACTTCAACGAATGGACGGCTTAGAAGACGTTCTGAAGAAAAGTGAAGTCTGTGGATCCCAACGCAAAGAGAAGTGCCTAGTGTTTTTGCAGGGTGGGGGGGAAATTGCTCGTGGAGTAGTGGGAACGTAGGGAAAGAGGAAAAGGGGAGGGATTACTGAGGGAAATGGAAGGAAATGAGGAGGGAGTAGACTTTGACCAGCCAGACAAGCGGAAGGTAAACAAAAGACTTAGCGAGGATCAAATGTCTAATAAAAATGTAAAGATTAGAAGTATAGAGAGGAGCAATACAGAAGAAAGTGACGAGAATATGTTCCAGGGATTTAAAGAGGGTGGGGGGGACACAACCCCCCCCCCCCTGACTGATAAGACTAGAGGAGAGAGTTGATAAGGTGATCGAGGACTTGGAGCGTAAGTTAGGTAACGTAGACTCCATTTTTCAAAGAATTGAAAGGTTGGAACAACTAGAGAAGGCTAACAGAAACTTAACTGAAGAAATAGAGGACCTAAAAAGACAGTTAGGAAATGTAAAAGAGGAGAATGAGAAATTGAAGAAGAATAGTAATGAAAACAGAGAGAAACTAGCTACAGAAGCTAAAAATTGGAGAATAACTCAAGAAGGGAATAAGGTTTCATTCACTGACATAGTCAAACAGCAATTGAAAGAACATAATGAAGACTCAGTTATTAAAGTGATGAGACAGAAGGAGAATATAGTAAGAGAATTAGCTGACAAAAAGAAATGTATAATTATATTAGGAATGGAAGAGAAACATAACCCAGATAGAACTGCAAGAATCAAGGAGGAAAATGAAAGAGTAAGCAGTTTATTAAAATTAGTCCAGGAAGATGAACCAGAAATTATAAAGGAAATTGAGGAAAAATTCAGACTCGGAAAATATAGTACAGATAAGACCAGACCAATTAAGATTAAATTCAGGTCACAAACAACAGCAGAGAAAATTCTATCCAAGACAGGGAAACTAGCAACAAATGATCAATATAAAAAGGTATGGATAAAAAGAGAAATGAATAAGGAGGAAAGAGAGGCAGAAAAGCAGAAAAGAATTGAAGCTAAGGCAAAAAACGAGGAAAGAACGGAGTCAGAGAAAGAGAGATTCTATTGGAGAGTAGTGAACATGAAAATAAAGCAGTTCGACATACTAAAGAAAAACATAAGGGAAACAGAGAATACAATGGAAGTGGCAGAAAACTAAGAGTGTCTTACACAAATATAGA
>NW_027467714.1:1325000-1327500 GCF_046742065.1 Oratosquilla oratoria
AATTATTGGATTAGAAACAGAGAGATAAAACAAGGGGGTGGAGTTATGTTCCTGACTAAGAAGGATATAAACGTGAAGAATGTCACATATGGAAAGAACAGAGTAGAGATGATTATGATAGAAGTAGAAGACAGAGATAAGAAGAGCAGAAAGTTTGTAATAAACTACGTGCCCCCAAAAACAGCCTCGTGGGAAGAGAGTAAACATAAAAGTATGTTAGAAGACACAAGAATAACACTAAACAAGATAATGGAAGATGGAGGAAGAATAGTTATGATGGGTGACTTTAATTGCAAAGAAATCTGCTTGGAAGAGATGACTGTAAAGGGTGGAGAAGACTCATGGGAAAATGTTCTACTTGAGGTGATTATTGACCACACAATGACACAATGGATCCAAGAGAACACTAGGTATAGAAATGAAGAAGAACCATCCAGACTAGACCTAATAATCACATCAGAACCTGAAATAGTGGAAAAGATAGAATACCAGGCACCAATAAGTAAAGTGACCACATATTGATAGAACTAGAACTAAATGAGAAAAAATACATGAAAAGAAATAAACAATATAGAAAAGGAAGATTGATGTATGATTTTTTTTTATATATAAAATAAGAGAATTCTTTCAAAAAGAAAACTGGGAAAGAATACACAAAGAAGATACAATAGTAGAAGAGAAATGGAATATTTTGACAAAAATTTATATAAAAAAAAAAAGGAGTGGAAAAGTATGTCCCAAGACAAAAACAAGAAAAAGAATATGTAAAGTGCTGGTACAACAAAAGTTGTAGGGAATTAGAAGGCAAAAGAGACAAAGCTTGGACCAAATGGAAGAAACACAAAAGACCTGAAAAATGGAAAATATATACTTGTTATAGAAATGAATATGTACAAGCGTGCAGAGAGGAAAAGAGAAAATATGAAAAAGATGTCATAGAAAAATGTAAAGATCAACCAAAACTATTCTACAGATTTGTAAACAAACTGAAAAACAAACAAGACTTGGAGAAATTAAGACAAGGAGGAGTTGAATACACAGAGGAAATAGAAATGGCGGAAATTATGAACAAGCATTTTAAATCAGTGTTCACAAGGGAGAATATACAACCGGAAGAGATCGAATGGAAAGAGAAAGTTCCTCCTATGAAAGAAATAGAAGTAACAAAGAATGAAATAATGAAACATTTGAGTAATCTTGATGTTAGAAAATCGCATGGACCAGATGAAATAGCAAACTGGATTTTGAAAGAATGCAGAAATGAACTGGCAGACAAAATACATAGCATGATAAACAGTTACTTGAAAGAAGGAAAAGTTCCAGAAGATTGGACAAAAAGCAAATATAGTACCTATATATAAAGGAGGTAATAAAGAAGACCCTACCAACTATAGACCAGTCTCTAACAAGTACAATAGCAAAAATTTGCGAAAGAATTATCAAAAGTAAATGGGTAAAATATTTAGAAAAAAAAAAACAGCGTGCTTAATCCAAGACAATTTGGATTCAGACAAAGACGATCATGTGTCACTAATTTAATATGTTTCTATTCAAGGCTAATAGATATAATACAAGAAAGAGATGGATGGGTTGATTGTGCATTTCTAGACCTAAAAAAAGCCTTTGACAAAGTACCACATAAGAAGTTGCTTAAGAAATTAGAAACTGAAGGAGGAATACAGGGCAAACTGCTTAAATGGATGGAAGACTTCTTGCAAGAAAGAAAAATGAGAGTAGTGATAAGAGACAAACACTCAAGATGGGATGACGTAATAAGCGGTGTTCCATAAGGAACAGTTCTGGCCCCAATAATGTTTGCTATATTCATATATTAATGATATGGATGAAGAAATTGAAAGTTATATGAACTTCTTTGCAGATGATGCAAAACTATTAAAAAAAGTGAACACGGAAGAAGATTGTGAGTCACTACAGAGTGATCTAAATAAAGTATGGGAATGGAGTAGGAAGTGGGAGATGGAGTTCAACACTAATAAGTGTAGTATAATGGAATTTGGAAAAAGCAAAAACAGAATAACAGGATCATATAAATTGGGAGAAGAAGGAATAAAAAAGTAGAAAATGAGAAGGACCTGGGAGTCATTGTTATGAATAATATGTCACCTGAGAAACATATAAACAAGATTTTTGGAGAAACTTATAACTTAATAAGAACAATCAAAGTGGCATTCACATACCTGGATGAAGAAATGGTGAAGAAAATTCTAATCACTCTGATAAGACCAAGATTGGAATATGCTGCAACGATGTGGTCACCAAGTACAAAAAAATGTATAATTTTTTTTTGAAAGAATACAAAGAGCAATTACAAAATTGGCACCAACACTCTCATAACTGTCATATAAAGAGAGACTAGCAAAACTTGAACTACAGACACTAGAGCAAAGAAGAGAGAGAGGAGATTTGATAGCTATTTACAGAATCATGAAAGGCATAGAAATTATTGATAGAGAGAATCTGATAAAATGGGATGATAGAA
>NW_027467714.1:1330000-1350000 GCF_046742065.1 Oratosquilla oratoria
GAGAAACGATAGCTAAAGAAAGTAAAAATTGGAAGAAAACCCAAGAAGGAAATAAGGTTTCATTCACTGACATAGTCAAACAGCAATTGAAAGAACATACTGAAGACTCAGTTATTAAAGTGATGAGACAAAAGGAGAATATAGTAAGAGATTTAGCAGACAAGAAGAAATGTATAATTATATTAGGAATGGAAGAGAAACACAACACAGATAGAACCACAAGAATCAAAGAGGAAAATGAAAAAGTAAGCCAATTACTAGAATCAGTTCAGGAAGATGAACCAGAAATTATGAAACAAATCGAAGAGAAATTTAGACTCGGAAAGTATAGCACAGACAAGACCAGACCAATTAAGATTAAATTCAAGTCACAAACAACGGCAGAGAATATCTTATCCAAAACAGGGAAACTAGCAACAAGTGAACAATACAAAAAGATATGGATAAAAAGAGAAATGAATAAAGAGGAAAGAGAGGAAGAAAAGCAGAAAAGACTGGAAGCTAAGGCAAAAAACGAGAACAGAACGGAGTCAGAGAAAGAGAGATTCTATTGGAGAGTAGTGAACATGAAACTAAGGAAGTTCGACATACAAAAGAAAAACATAAGGGAAACAGAGAACACAATAGAAGTGGCAGAAAACTAAGAGTGTCTTACACAAATATAGATGGATTAATAACAGGATTGAATGAGCTGAATGATTATTTGAAAGAAAAAGAACCGGACATAATGGGAATTGTAGAAACAAAATTAAAAGGTCCACTACCACCCAACAGTGTAGGACAGGATGCATACAATTATTGGATTAGAAACAGAGAGAAAAAGCAAGGGGGTGGAGTTATGTTCCTGACTAAGAAGGATATAAACGTGAAAGGTGTCATATATGGAAAGAATACAGTAGAGATGATCATGATAGAAGTGGAAGACAGAGATAAGAAGAGCAGAAAATTTGTGATCAATTATGTGCCTCCAAAAACAGCCTCATGGGAGGAGAGTGAACATAAAAGTATGTTAGAGGACACAAAGATAACATTAAATAAAATAATGGAAGATGGAGGAAGAATAGTTATGATGGGCGACTTTAATTGCAAAGAAATCTGCTGGGAAGAAATGACAGTAAAGGGTGGAGATGACTCATGGGGAAACGCTCTACTTGAGATGATTATTGACCACACAATGACACAATGGATACAGGAGAACACTAGGTATAGAAATGAAGAAGAACCATCGAGGCTAGACTTATTAATTACATCTGAACCTAGAATAGTGGACAAGATTGAATATAAAACACCAATAGGTAAAAGTGACCACATATTGATTGAACTGGAACTTAATGAAGAAAAATATATCAAAAGAAATGAACAATATAGAAAAGGAAGAATGATGTATGAAAAAACAAACTTTGATAAAATAAGAGAATTCTTTCAACAAGAAAACTGGGAAGAAATATACAAAGAAGAAACATCAGTGGAAAAGAAATGGAATATTTTGACAAAAATTTACAAAAAAGGAGTGGAAAAGTATGTCCCAAGACAAAAACAAGAAAAAGAATATGTAAAATGCTGGTACAACAAAAGTTGTAGGGAGTTAAAAGACAAAAGAGACAAAGCCTGGACCAGATGGAAAAAAGACAGAAAACCTGAAAAATGGAAAATATATACCAGTTATAGAAATGAATATGTACAAACGTGCAGAGAGGAAAAGAGAAAATATGAAAAAGACGTCATAGAAAAGTGTAAAGATCAACCAAAACTATTCTACAGATTTGTAAACAATAAACTGAAAACCAAACAGGACTTGGAGAAATTAAGACAAGGGGGAGTTGAATACACTGAGGAAATGGAAATGGCGGAAATTATGAACAAACATTTTAAATCAGTGTTTACAAGGGAAAATATACAACCTGAAGAGATTGAATGGAAAGAGAAAGTCCCCCCTATGGAAAAAATAGAAGTATCAAAGAATGAAATATTGATACAATTGAGTAATCTTGATGTCAGAAAATCACATGGACCAGATGAAATAGCAAACTGGATTCTGAAAGAATGCAGGAATGAACTGGCAGACAAAATACATAGCATAATAAGCAGTTCCTTGAAAGAAGGAAAAGTTCCAGAAGATTGGAAAAAAGCAAATATAGTACCTATATATAAAGGAGGAAATAAAGAAGAACCTACCAACTATAGACCAGTCTCTCTAACAAGTACAATAGCAAAAATATGTGAAAGAATTATCAAAAATAGATGGGTAAAATACTTGGAAAAAAACAACGTACTAAATCCAAGGCAATTTGGATTCAGACAAGGACGATCATGCGTCACCAATTTAATATGTTTCTATTCAAGGCTAATAGATATAATACAAGAAAGAGATGGATGGGCTGATTGTGCATTTCTAGACCTAAAAAAAGCTTTTGACAAAGTACCACATAAGAAGTTGCTTAAGAAACTAGAATCTGAAGGAGGAATACAAGGTAAATTACTAAATTGGATGGAAGACTTTTTGCAAGAAAGAA
Source organism: Oratosquilla oratoria (assembly GCF_046742065.1). NCBI lineage: Eukaryota > Metazoa > Arthropoda > Malacostraca > Stomatopoda > Squillidae > Oratosquilla > Oratosquilla oratoria. The sequence continues at coordinate 1,332,514 of NW_027467714.1, forward strand.
AAATGAGAGTAGTGATAAGAAACCAGCACTCAAAATGGAATGAAGTAATAAGCGGTGTCCCGCAGGGAACAGTCCTGGCCCCAATAATGTTTGCTATATATATTAATGATATGGATGAAGGAATTGAAAGCTATATGAGCTTCTTTGCAGATGATGCAAAACTACTGAAAAGAGTGAAAACTGAAGAAGATTGTGAATCACTACAGAGAGATCTAAATAAAGTACAGGAATGGAGTAAGAAGTGGGAGATGGAGTTCAATACAAAAAAGTGAAGTATAATGGAATTTGGAAAAAGCAAAAAAAAATATAACAGGATCATATAATTTGGGAGAAGAGGGAATTAAAAAAGTAGAAAATGAGAAGGACCTGGGAGTCATTGTTATGAATAATATGTCACCTGAAAAACATATAAATAAGATTTTTGGAGAAACTTATAATTTAATAAGAACAATCAAAGTGGCATTTACATACCTGGATGAAGAAATGGTGAGGAAAATCCTAATCACCCTGATAAGACCAAGATTAGAATATGCAGCAACAATATGGTCACCAAGTACAAAAAAATGTATAAAAAAACTTGAAAGAATACAAAGAGCAATTACAAAACTGGCACCAACACTCTCAAAACTATCATATGAAGAGAGACTACAAAAACTTGAAATACAGACACTAGAGCAAATAAGAGAGAGAGGAGATTTGATAGCTATTTACAGAATCATGAAAGGCATAGAAATTACTGATAGAGAGAATCTGATAAAATGGGATGACAGAAATACAAGAGGACACGGAAAGAAAATAAAAAAAGACAGCTATAGAAGAGATTTGAAAAAGAACAGCTTTCCACACAGAGTAATAGACAGTTGGAACAAGTTAGATGAGAAAGTGGTGTGTGCAAAAACAATTCATGAATTTAAAAATTGTTTAGATAAAATGAGAAATGAAGACGGGACCCCACGAGCATAGCTCCCCTTCCCGTAAAATACAACTAGGTAAATACAACTAGGTAAATACACACACACACACACACACACACACACACATATATATATATATATATATATATATATATATATATATATACATATATGCATATATATATACATATATATATATATATATATATATATATATATATATATATATATATATATGTATATATATATATATTCAGCTATATCATCTGCATAAACCATTAGTCTGTTCTTATAGTTTTCTTCTTTATCTTCTTTAAAATCCTCTATTAAAGTTTTCATATACGCTATAAACAGCAGAGGGGATAACATACTTCTTTGTTTAACCCTTGTTTCTACAGGGAACCACTTTTCTGCAAAAAAAAAAGCACACACAAGGGTAATACAAAGTTTTTTATAGATTTCTTTAGATGTCCCTTGTCACCATACCTCTCCTCCATACATCTCCATACCTTTTCGCGAGGTATTGAATCAAAAGCCTCCTTTATCACCATTCCTTAGTCCAAAAGTGAAGTCCGTTACTGACCTATTACTTCTGTAATCATGCTGCTCATCTCCTAAAAATGACTTTACAAGGTCTCTTACTCTTCTCTCAATTATTCTCTTATATAGCTTTACGGGGTATGAAGGAAATCCCTCCATAGTTGTTACAATTTCCAGCATCACCTTTACCTTTGAAAATTGGGACTATTAGGGTTTTACCCCCATTCCTCTGGTATTGTTCCTTCTCTATAGATCTTATTTATGAGCTTCAATACATTTTGCTGTACTACATTTCCTCCTTCCTTTATTCGCTCTATTGATATTTCATCAATTCCTGGTGTTTTGGAATTCTTCATTTCTTTCAATGCCCATTCAAATTCTTTTTCTGCGATTTCATCATGTTCTTCTCCATCTAAATATTCCTTCATCTCTTGGCATTGTTCCTCATTTCCTGCATTTAGGAGCTCTTGGAAGTATTCTGTCCATCTGTTGTCTATCTCATCCTGATCCGTAAAAACATTCCCCTCTAGGTATTTAATGTTATATTGTTTTGCCTTGTTTTTCCTATATGACTTTGCTATAATAACTTTTTTTCTTTCTGCAAATCCTCTGCCAATCTCTCTCCCAGATCTTTCCATGTCTCGGTCTTTGCTCGATCTTTTGCAAGATTTGTTTCTTTCCTTGCCAGTACATATTCTGCTCGGCTTTCAGGTGTTCGTCTTCTTAGCCACTTTCTTAACTTTAAAATTTTGTTCTTTACTGCCTGTTTGACTTCCTCATTCCTCCAAGGTGTGTGTCTTTTCCTATTTCCTGCAATCCATTCTACCCCTAAAGTTTCTTCTGCTACCTCACTGATTTTTTTTTTCAAATTGTTCCATCTTTCTTTTTACTCATTATTTTGCTCTTCCAATATTTGTGTAAGTTTAGTTTTATAAGCATTCTTTTTATCTTCCTCTTGCAAATTTTTTTTATTACTTTTTTTTTCTACATTACTGTGGTTTTACCTTACCGATCTTAAGATCAGCCTCTAATAATATGTGGTCTGAATCTAAACTCACTCCTGGTATTACCTTTATATTGATAAAAATTCTTCTGTCTGAACATATTCTGTAATCGATAATTGATCTTTTATCAAACTGTCCTGTATTTTGATTCCATCTATATCTAGTGAATTTATGTTCCTCTTTATGTTGATAAAAGCCATTCATTATTTTCAAACCATTTCTCATGCAGTAGCCTATCAGTTTTTCTCCTTCTGAGTTTCTTATCTCTTCTCCAAATGTCCCGATTATTATATATTCTATTCCTTCTCTTTCATTTCCAATTCTAGTATTAAAATCACCAATCAAAAGTCCTATATCGCCATCGAGAATCTCATACTCTTCCTCCAAAAGATCCAGGAAATTTTCTTTTTCTTCTTCAGGACTTCCCTGTTGTAGTGCATACACTTGATATATATTGTACTTTCTTCCTTTCATTCGTATTGTACACTTTATTAGGCTTTCGTTCATCAATTTCACCTCTTGAATATACTGTGTCAGTCTTGGTCCCACTATCATAGCTACCCCGTGCCTTCTTCCTCTCTTTTCTGATCCACAGTACATTAAGGTATATCCCCCTCCGAGGTCTCTTCCTTCATCTTTTCCCCAATCTCTTGTCTCTGCCATTCCTATAATGTTTATCTTTCTTTCATTCATCATCTCCAAGATTTCTTCTTCTTTGTCTCTATATGTTGCGATGTTAATTGTTGCAAGTCTTAGTTTGTGGAGTGTCTTATGCGAATTTCCTTTCCTGTCGTAGCGACCCTCCTCCTTTCTCATCCGGGCTTGGGACCGGCAATGGCGGAGTTATATATATACAGTATATATATATATATATATATATATATATATATATATATATATATATATATATATATATATATATATATATATATATATGTATATATATATATATATTATGTACAGGGTGGGCCACAAAAAGGGGGACAAAATGAAATTGTTACAGTTTCTACAAATATATGAATTTTTGCAAGATTTTTTCACCAGACGTGGACGATGTGTCTAAGTTTTATTGTACAAATGCATTTTCAAATTGATGAATTTTTTGTTGCTGTAGTCATTGATTTATGATATGTTCAATCCAGGCCCCTCACTGCTGGATGACATTCACCACTCTCACATTGAAATTGTTGAGAGCTCTCTCCAACATGTCGTTAGGAATTCTCCGGATCTCTCTCCTTATGTTTTCTTTCAATCTGTCAATTGTGTCTGGATTGTGCACATACACTCTCTCCTTCAGGTAGCCCCATAGAAAGTAGTCCAGCGGGCTGAGATCAGGGGAGTAGGGCGGCCATGGATTGTCGGTCCTCCTTGAGATTAATCGGTCACCTGAAAAGTGTTGCCTAGGGTAGTGAAGAGTGCGGTCAGAACAATAAGGTGGTGCACCATCCTGTTGAAACATAACGGTGTTCATGTCAAAAACCTCTTCTCCTCCTTAATGGTGGAATGAAGCGTCTTCGAAGCATTTCGATGTATCGGTCTGAATTCACTGTCACTCGATGACCATTATCTTCTTCAAAGAAGTATGGGCCAAAAATACCATTCTTTCCAAGTGCACACCACACAGTTATTTTTTCTACACTCAGAGGTTTTTCAACATGTCCATGAGGCTGTCCATTGTCCCAAAACCTAAATTTTTGCTTATTCACATGCCCACTCAAATGGAAGACAGTCCAAAAGTTGAGGGTCATTCTCAATACGTTCACTAATGGTTTGGCCAAACTCAAAGCGTTCAATCTTGTTGGCTTTGGTTTGTGCTTGAAGAATCTGAACCTTATAAGGAAACAGCTTTAAGTCACTGTGAATGATTCGGCGGACAGATGTCCTGGAAATGCCCACTTCCTGTGACAGCCGTCTGGTGGACTTGCGGGGCGACTGTTGCAAGTGGTCCCTGACGTCTTTAATGTTAGCTGGCGTCCTCGCTGTGACTTTTGGACCACAATGGCCTTTGTTGTTGTTAATCACACTTCCAGTGTTTCTAAACTTTTCTACCAAGCGTGTGATAGTATGACGATGTGGAAATTTCTTCTCATGATGTTCGCGACGAAACTGTCTTTGAACCAGTATAGGCGACTTAGTTGCAAAATACTGCTCCACAATCCTGGTCTTCTCTTCCACTGAAAAGGGATTGTAGTGGTCCATCCTGCTGTCAGACAAAACTTGCAGGTCTTCTGTCTACCTCACCTGAAAATAAGAAAGAAAAAGATATATTCTTAGAAAATATGAGTTTATTTCCCCCCCTCTTTTTGTGGCCCACCCTGTATATAAATAAATATATACATACATATATATATATATGTATATATATATATATATGTATACACACACACACACACACACACACACACACACACACACACACACACATGGCGCTGTGGTTAGAGCTCTGGTCTGCCACTACGGAGGTCCGGGTTCGATCCTCGCCCGGGGCTGAAATAATATCAGTATCGCAGCGCTGAGGGGTGTTATTCCAACTCTCGTGGGCGGGGAGTTGGGGGTGTGTGTGTGTGCAAGGTCATAGCATTACCCATAGATCGGACCTACGAGCTCTGAGCTCTCTTCCAGGAGGGAAATAGCTGTCGATCACGAGTCCAACACGTGATCCAAAGACCAAGTGAAAAATACACACACACACACACACACACATATATATATATATATATATATATATATATATATATATATATATATATATATAAGTATGTGTATATATATATATATATATATATATATATATATATATATATATATATATATTCTCTTGTTGACAGACGAGATTAAATAATATTGTTGTTTCTGAACTGTTTATCTTTTTGTTGAGAACTTCTATTTCTCTTGCTAGTTTACGGTGTTGGACAGTTAGTTTGCTGAGTAGCTGTCCGTATGTTGTTGCAACGTTTCGCTCTTGTCTGGAGACCATCTTCAGGCTAATTGTTTGGGTGTATGTGTGTGACATTTATATATTATTTTGTTTCTGTTTGCTTGGATGGTATCGTGTAAAGCGGTCTTCCTGATTGTCTGTTTCATAGCCATCAGGAATCACTAGGAGAGGTCACTTGCGCTTTTGGGATGGGAGACTCTGGAGGTCTATGCTGTGTATGTTCATGGTTGGTTTTAATTCTGCTATGTAAATTGCTTCAATAAATGCTAATCTGCGGAGTCTTTCTCTGTCAATTATTACTGTTCCTTCTTCTAAGTTTTGGCGGGTGAGGGAAGTATCATATTTGGTGTTATAGTGATTCATTATGGCTCCATGTTATAGGTGGCAAGTTAATCGTCTTGTAAGTTTTGTCCTCGTCGTTTGAGACCCACAGTTCTCAACGGTACAATTATGTTGGTAAATGACGTGGTTTCTTGTAAAGACGGTGTCATAAATAATCACTATAACAAACAATACTACTTACACAAGCAATCTTGGTCACGAAGCGGAGTGGCTTAGTGTATACATTTCGTCATATCAGCGCCAATATCGATACCCTAACTTCTGTTTACAAACTTTAGACGGTGAGCGAGATTATGCAGCTCTGCAACTCCGTCGCGGCTAATATATAAAAAAAAAAAAAAAAAAAAAAACTCGTAAAAGGAATTTCTCGCTACCTGCCCCTCTATCTACCTACTTGTCTACTACTTGTCTACTTTCATCTACCAGCCTCTTACATATTTGTAAATACATACATCTACATATATATATATATATATTTATCGGCTGAAAGAAACCTGCACAGCGAAGCTATAGCGATAATCCCATACCACACTCCTGGTCATATGGCCATTTCCCGAAGGTTGAGTGTGGTTTGAATTTTCCGCCAAAATCATCGGAAATTTAAAATTCCCGGCTCTGTGCAGGCATGCGCATTGTCGACCCCACCTCCCCCTCCCTATCCCCTCCCTTCTTACCCGGCTAGCTCGAGCCGGGCGTCGCGTCACTTAGATCGCGGAAACGGGACCGAGTGGTTAACTCGCTGCCCACATGGGAGCAGGCGGTCCCGTTTCCTGCTGGTTAATCGTCTGTTAGTTTTATCGCTTTCCGCTTGGCTGCTGGTTGGTCTCGTTCTTCGACTTTGATTTTATACGAGCACAATCCGTCCCCGTCTTCGAGCCGTCCCTGGTAAACAACCCGGGTCCTCTCGGAGGACAGGGGACGTGTCTTATGGTACGGAGTGTGGCGCCCCCCAGGGTCATCAGGCCTCTCGGCAGCGCCATACCTCTGACCATGATCGGTCCTCTATTGCCTCACGGTTTGTATCAGGCCCTAGGCGTAGACTTTGACCATATACGATCGCAATCCGTCCCCGTCTTCAGGCCGTCCGTGGTAAGAACCCGGGCCTCTCGGAAGACAGGGGACGTGTCTTATGGTACGGAGGGTGGCGCCCCCCAGGGTCATCAGGCCCCTCGGCAGCGCCATACCTCCGACCATCATCGGTCCTCTATTGCCTCACGGTTTGTTTCAGGCCCTAGGCGTAGACTTTGACCATATACGATCGCAATACGTCCCCGTCTCCAGGCCGTCCGTGGTAAGAACTCGGGCCTCTTTGAAGACGGGGGGGACGTGTCTTATGGTACGGAGTGTGGCGCCCCCCAGGGTCATCAGGCCTCTCGGCAGCGCCATACCTCTGACCATCATCGGTCCTCTATTGCCTCACGGTTTGTATCAGGCCCTAGGCGTAGACTTTGACCATATACGATCGCAATACGTCCCCGTCTCCAGGCCGTCCGTGGTAAGAACCCGGGCCTCTTTGAAGACAGGGGGACGTGTCTTATGGTACGGAGTGTGGCGCCCCCCAGGGTCATCAGGCCTCTCGGCAGCCCCAAACCTCCGGTCATCAATGGTCCTCTAACAGCCTCATAGCTTGCTTCGTCAGGCCCTAGGCGTAGACTTTGACCTTATACGATCGTAATCCGTTCCCCATACGTCTTCGGGTCGTCCGCGGTAAGAACCCGGGCCTCTCGGAAGAGAGGGGGACGTGTCCTATGGTACGGAGGGGGTGCCCCCGAGGGTCATCAGGCCTCTCGGCAGCCCCATACATCCGACCAATAATGGTCCTCTAACGCCTTAATGGCTCCCTTTGTGAGGCCCTAGGCGTAGACTTTGACCTTTTCCACTCGTAATCCGTTCCCCATACGTCTTCGAGTCGTACGTGGTAAGAATCCGGGCCTTTCGGAGGACAAGGGGACGTGTCCTATGATACGGAGGGTGACGCCCCGAGGGTCATCAGGCCTCGGCAGCCCCATACCTTCGACCAATAATGGTCCTTTAACGCCTTATAACTTTCTTTGTCAGGCCCTAGGCGTAGACTTTGACCTTTTCCACTCGTACTCCGTTCCCCATACGTCCTCAAGTCGTCCGTGGTAAGAACCCGGGCCTCTTTGGAGGACAAGGGGACGTGTCTTATGATACGGAGGATGGCTCCCCGAGGATCATCAGGCCTCGGCAGCCCCATACCTCCGAGCTTCAATGGTCTTCTAACGCCTCACGGCACCACCCTCCTTCCAGGTTTCTTAAAAAAAAAAAAAAAAAAAAAAAAAAAAAAAAAAAAAAAAAAAAAAAAAAAAAAAAAAAACCGCCACCCAGCCCTTCTCGTGAGCCACAGCCAACCTCTTATCAACTTCACTTGGCTTGAGTTTAAAGATGACTTACCTGATGTTCCACCCCCAAGTAAAACACAAAAGAACTTTAGACTTAGGGAGTCGAGTGTTAGTTAAAATGAGTATAAATTAGTTCAAAGAAACTACAATCATTTAGTGTAATGAGAAGAGGAAAATCAGTTTTAAATAGTACAGTTTAAGTTGGCGCAAAGTGCTAGGTATTACATAAATAAAATGCCTTGACCTTGGAAAAAAAAAAAAACACAGGTCGAAATGGACATGACTTCTCCTATTCAACTTAAGCTAATCTATAGTCATGATGGTCAAGAACTTTACCATGTTGAAATTAATTTCAACGCTCACTGTGACTCAGGTCGAAATGACCATGACTTTTCCTATTCAACTTGAGCTAATCTACAGTCATGATGGTCGAGAATTTTACCATGTTAAAATTAATTTCGACGCTCACCGTGACTCAGGTGGAAATGGACATGACTTTTCCTATTCAACTTGAGCTAATCTACAGTCATGATGGTCGAGAATTTTACCATGTTAAAATTGATTTCGACGCTCACTGTGACTTAGGTCGAAATGACCATGACTTTTCCTATTCAACTTAAGCTAATCTGTAGTCATGATGGTCAAGAATTTTACCATGTTAAACTAATTCAACGCCCACTGTGACTCAGGTCGACATGAACATGACTTTTCCTATTCAACTTAATTTAATCTACAGTCATGATGGTCGAGAATTTTACCATGTTAAAATTAATTTCGACGCTCACTGTGACTTAGGTCGAAATGACCATGACTTTTCCTATTCAACTTAAGCTAATCTGTAGTCATGATGGTCAAGAATTTTACCATGTTAAACTAATTCAACGCCCACTGTGACTCAGGTCAACATGAACATGACTTTTCCTATTCAACTTAATTTAATCTACAGTCATGATGGTCGAGAATTTTACCATGTTAAAATTAATTTCGACGCTCACTGTGACTTAGGTCGAAATGAACATGACTTTTCCTATTCAACTTAATTTAATCTACAGTCATGATGGTCCAGAATTTTACCATGTCAAAATTTATTTCAACGCTCACTGTGACTCAGTGATGTCACGGTATGATAAGATGACGTCATTGTGATAAATTGACGTCACCATGTAGTCCTATGACGTCAATTTGTGTCCCTGTGACGTCACGAGACGATCCTATGGCGCCATGATCAATCCGGTGACGTCACAGTATAATCACATGATGTCACTAGGTATTAAACATATAGAAGTCCGCTTGTGGGTGATGAGACGTCACAAATTGCCATAGCACACTATTGGATGAAGACGCTCGCCACGGGCTTCGAGAACTTCCCGCGGGAAGACTTGGGGTGAGTTGGATACATACCGAGGGTCCAGGCCCGTCTTCGTGGGAGACGCTCAGGGAACGTCTTCACCCAGGACGAAGCCTCTTGACTAACGCCCACGGACGAGGTCGCTCGGAAACGAACTTGGCCTCGCATACTCCCTTTCGGTTTCTCGCTTACCCCGAGGATCTTCACGAAACTAGTGAGAGTGGTAGGCGTACGTTGGACGGAAGCAAGCGTCTCCACACTCATGTTCCTAGACGGCTAGTTGATGCATTTGCCCACCGGGGAGGGTGCATCGGCCGACATCTCAGTGGCTCTGAGTGTGTTGGCGGACGTGGAGTTCGGGGTGGACTGGGACGGGTCTGCCCTTGCTCCCACACAGAGACTTTATTGGCTCGGGATTGAGTGGGACACAGTCAGCGTCCTTCGGGTGCTCCCCTGCGCCAAAAGAGCGTGCTTCTCTCACACGTCCTCCCTCCTTCGGTGGCGGGGGGGGGGGGGCCTCAACTTCGCGACCCCGGCCCTTCCACTGAGCCGCTTGGGGCGCCGACGGCTGGTACGGGAGGTCGACAGGAGCATACTGCTTCTCCCGCGTGACCTGCCCGGGCCGATACCCTCAGCACTCCACAGGTTGTTGCGTCCCTGGCTTCGGTCGGGGGCCCTACGCCGGTCGCTCTATCCAGGTTTCAAGATATCTACGTAGTGTAGCAACTACGCCCACAAGTGTTCGAGTCGTTCTCCCTCCGCTACGGCACCCCAGAGGTGGACCTGTTTGCCTCCCCAAACACGACCCAGCTCCCCCTTTACCTCACCTGCATCCAAAGGACACGCACAGGAGGCCCAGACGCCTTCACGGAGGACTGGAACAGCTGGAGGTACGTATTCATTTTCCTCCTCCAGCGACACTAGTCCTCCTGAAGGTGATGCAGACCCTCAGATCCTTCAAGGGTCAGGTCCTCCTGATAGCTCCCTACTGGCCAACCCAGCCGTGGTTCGGGGAGCTAATGAGATGGGGCCCTTCTCCCCTTCTACTGGGGTCAGCCTGCCTAGCCAACAGCCTTACCGCGCCTCTCCAAGCGTCACTCCAACTTGATAATTGGAGTTTCTACGGGGAGCTCTCAGCCAACTCTTCTCTACAGAGGCAGCAGACAAGATGCTCAGAGCTCACCTTCCGTCCTCAGTGCGGCAGTGTGGGTCCTGCTGACGGAGATTCCGGAACTGCCTTCGGAGACGCGCGATGGTGACCAACTCCGCCAGCATGGTCCCGGACTTCCTGACTTGGCTGGCTACCTCCACCAACAGGGCACCGGCGACTATCTTGCCTCATTATACAGCCCTCACTGATCCGCTACGCTTTGGCATGAACATCCGAGTGCCACAGAGGGCGTAAACCCTCCTAATGAAGGGGATCAGCGCCTCGAGAGAGCCGAGACATCAACCGGTCCTGGCCTGGTCCTTGCATCGTGTTCTGCAGTACCTGGCGTTCGAAAGGGCCATTATGGAGGAAGAACACTTCCCTCGACGCGTCGCCTTTCTGCTCGCCTTGACTACGGACTACAGGGCTTCACAGCTGGCGGCAATCACCCGCCACCCGTCCGTCTCCAAACTGGAGGAGGACAGCTCGGCCCTAACCCTCTCTCCATCACCAACATTCCTGGCCAGGAACGGCCGAGCGGACGACATGATCGGCCCTCTCAGAATACAGTCCTTCCGGGAGGGAGGACGCCCACATCCACTGCGCCCGGTCCGTGCGTTCGAAGACTACGTGGACCACACGGAAGAGATTTCTGAGGATCATATCTTCTACAACTCGAAATTTAGGATTCCCCTAACCCCGAGGTCCCGGGCGCACCTGCCCTTCCGTTTTTTTGGGAGAGAGCCAACCCGGGCCATGCCCCGCACACCCACAGCATCAGGGACTTTGTGGCATCGCTGGAGTTTCTCCGCACCCACTCTGTGGAGCGGGTGCGGGACCTAGGGACTGGACATCGACGACTCCCTTGGGGACACGGTGTCTCTACCACTCGGTCGCCCCTGTCCCATGTGTCGCCATGGAAACGGCTCCACCCCTCTCATCTCAAAAAAAAAGGAGGGGGCAAAGGGCGACCGAGGAGTGGGGAGGGGCCAGGAACCGTTGAACAGGATACAAATTTCGTATAATTTACGCATTGTGTGAACAGTGCAATGTTGTGCATGTCACATTCTTCGGCGTGGGTACTTGACGTTTCTGTCTCCCCTCTACTGAGTGATAAAATGAATAAGTCTCCCATAGGAAAAACACACGTAATAACGGTTTGATTCAGGCTTCACCTCTCCTCCCACCTGTCCTCGTCTCATGCATAGCTTCGCTGTGCAGGTTTCTTTCAGCCGATAATATTTCTTTGTCGCGGCTCGTGCCGCTTAAATTCTTCTTATCGGCTTAAGAAACCTGCACAGATTTAGGGTCCCTCCCTCCTCCCACAGGCGAAGCCTTCATTTCTCATTGATGTGACGCGACGCCCGGCTCGAGCTAGCCGGGTAAGAAGGGAGGGGATAGGGAGGGGGAGGTGGGGTCGACAATGCGCATGCCTGCACAGAGCCGGGAATTTTAAATTTCCGATGATTTTGGCGGAAAATTCAAACCACACTCAACCTTCGGGAAATGGCCATATGACCAGGAGTGTGGTATGGGATTATCGCTATAGCTTCGCTGTGCAGGTTTCTTAAGCCGATAAGAAGAATTTAAGCGGCACGAGCCGCGACAAAGAAATAATATATATAGATAGATATGTATATATACATATGTATATATATGAATATCTCTCAATATATATATATATATGTATATGTATATATATATATATATATACATATGTGTGTGTGTGTGTGTGTGTGTGTGTGTGTGTGTGTGTGTGTGTGTGTGTGTGTGTGTGTGTGTTTACCTAGTTGTACCTAGTTGTATTTTACGGGTAGGGGAGCTATGCTCGTGATGTCCCGTCTTCATATCTCATTTTATCTAAACTATTTTTAAATTCATGTATTGTTTTTGCACACACCACTTTCTCATCTAACTTGTTCCAACTGTCTATTACTCTGTGAGGAAATCTGTTCTTTTTCACATCTCTTCTATAGCTGTCTTTCTTGATTTTCTTTCCGTGCCCTATTGTATTTCTATCATCCCATTTTATCAGATTCTCTCTATCAATAATTTCTATGCCTTTCATGATTCTGTAAATAGCTATCAAATCTCCTCTCTCTCTTCTTTGCTCTAGTGTCTGTAGTTCAAGTTTTGCTAGTCTCTCTTCATATGATAGTTTTGAGAGTGTTGGTGCCAATTTTGTAATTGCTCTTTGTATTCTTTCAAGTTTTTTTTTTATACATTTTTTATGTACTTGGTGACCACATCGTTGCAGCATATTCCAATCTTGGTCTTATCAGAGTGATTAGAATTTTCTTCACCATTTCTTCATCCAGGTATGTAAATGCCACTTTAATTGTTCTTATTAAATTATAAGTTTCTCCAAAAATCTTATTTATATGTTTCTCAGCTGACATATTATTCATAACAATGACTCCCAGGTCCTTCTCATTTTCTACTTTTTTTATGCCTTCTTCTCCCAATTTATATGATCCTGTTATTCTGTTTTTGCTTTTTCCAAATTCCATTATACTTCACTTTTTAGTGTTGGACTCCATCTCCCACTTCCTACTCCATTCCCATACTTTATTTAGATCACTCTGTAGTGACTCACAATCTTCTTCCGTGTTCACTTTTTTTAATAGTTTTGCATCATCTGCAAAGAAGCTCATATAACTTTCAATTTCTTCATCCATATCATTAATATATATAGCAAACATTATTGGGGCCAGAACTGTTCCTTATGGAACACCGCTTATTACGTCATCCCATTTTGAGTGTTTGTCTCTTATCACTACTCTCATTTTTCTTTCTTGCAAAAAGTCTTCCATCCATTTAAGCAGTTTGCCCTGTATTCCTCCTTCAGTTTCTAATTTCTTAAGCAACTTCTTATGTGGTACTTTGTCAAAGGCTTTTTTTAGGTTCAGAAATGCACAATCAGCCCATCCATCTCTTTCTTGTATTATATCTATTAACCTTGAATAGAAACATATTAAATTAGTGACGCATGATAGTCCTTGTCTGAATCCAAATTGCCTTGGATTAAGCACCTTGTTTTTTTCTAAATGTTTTACACATTTACTTTTGATAATTCTTTCACAAATTTTTGCTATTGTACTTGTTAGAGAGACTGGTCTATAGTTGGTAGGGTCTTCTTTATTACCTCCTTTATATATAGGTACTATATTTGCTTTTTGTCCAATCTTCTGGAACTTTTCCTTCTTTCAAGGAACTATTTATTGTGCTATGTATTTTGTCTGCCAGTTCATTTCTGCATTCTTTCAAAATCCAGTTTGCTATTTCATCTGGTCCATGCGATTTTCTGACATCAAGATTACTCAAGTGTTTCATTATTTCATTCTTTGTTACTTCTATTTCTTTCATAGGGGGGACTTTCTCTTTCCATTCGATCTCTTCCAGTTGTATATTCTCCCTTGTAAACACTGATTTAAAATGCTTGTTCATAATTTCCGCCATTTCAATTTCCTCTGTGTATTCAACTCTTCCTTGTCTTAATTTCTCCAAGTCTTGTTTGTTTTTCAGTTTGTTGTTTACAAATCTGTAGAATAGATTTGGTTGATCTTTACATTTTTCTATGACATCTTTTTCATATTTTCTCTTTTCCTCTCTGCACGCTTGTACATATTCATTTCTATAACAAGTATATATTTTCCATTTTTCAGGTCTTTTTTATTTCTTCCATTTGGTCCAAGCTTTGTCTCTTTTGTCTTCTAACTCCCTACAACTTTTGTTGTACCAGCACTTTACATATTCTTTTTCTTGTTTTTGTCTTGGGACATACTTTTCCACTCCTTTTTTTTTTTTTTTATAAATTGTTGTCAAAATATTCCATTTCTCTTCTACTATTGTATCTTCTTTGTGTATTCTTTCCCAGTTTTCATTTTGAAAGAATTCTCTTATTTTATAAAAAAAAAAAAAATCATACATCAATCTTCCTTTTCTATATTGTTTATTTCTTTTCATGTATTTTTTCTCATTCAGTTCTAGTTCTATCAATATGTGGTCACTTTTACTTATTGGTGCCTGGTATTCTATCTTTTCCACTATTTCAGGTTCTGATGTGATTATTAGGTCTAGTCTGGATGGTTCTTCTTCATTTCTATACCTAGTGTTCTCTTGGATCATTGTGTGGTCAATAATCATCTCAAGTAGAACATTTCCCCATGAGTCTTCTCCACCCTTTACGGTCATCTCTTCCAAGCAGATTTCTTTGCAATTAAAGTCGCCCATCATAAATATTCTTCCTCCATCTTCCATGATCTTGTTTAATGTTATTCTTGTGTCTTCTAACATACTTTTCTGTTCACTCTCTTCCCACGAGGCTGTTTTTGGGGGCACGTAGTTTATTACAAATTTTCTGCTCTTCTACTTCTATCATAATCATCTCTACTCTATTCTTTCCATATGGGACATTCTTCACGTTTATATCTTTCTTAGTCAGGAACATAACTCCACCCCCTTGTTTTATCTCTCTGTTTCTAATCCAATAATTATATGTATTGTGTCCTATGCTGTTGGGTGGTAGTGGACCTTTTAATTTTGTCCGGATCTTTTTCCATCAGATACTCGTTCAGTTCATTCAGTCCTGTTATTAATCCATCTATATTTCTGTAGGATACTCTTAACTTTCTGTTATTTCCATTGTATTTTCTGTTTCTTTTTTGTTTCTCTCTGTTATGGTCCATTTCCTCAATTTCATGTTCACTACTCTCCAGTAGAATTCTTGTTTTTCTGACTCCGTTCTGGTCTCGTTTTTTTCTTTGGCTTCTTTCCTTTTCATTTTTTCTTCCTCTCTTTCCTCTTTATTCATTTCTCTTTTTATCCATACTTTTTTTATATAGTTCACTTGCTGCTAGCTTCCCTGTTTTTGCCAAGATATTCTCTGCTGTTGTTTGTGATCTGAATTTAATCTTAATTGGTCTGGTCTTATCTGTACTATACTTTCCGAGTCTAAACTTCTCTTCAATTTGTTTCATGATTTCAGGTTCATCTTCCTGAGCTAATTCTAGTAATCTGCTTACTTTTTCATTTTCCTCATTGATTCTTGTGGTTCTATCTGGGTTATGTTTCTCTTCCATTCCTAATATAATTATACATTTCTTTTTATCTGCTAAGTCTCTTACAATATTCTCCTTCTGTCTCATCACTTTGATAACTGAGTCTTCAGTTTGTTCTTTCATTTGCTGTTTAATTATATCAGTAAATGCAACTTTACTATTTCCCTGCATCTTCTTCCTCCCCTGTGCCTTTTTTGGTATTGCCTCTTTATTGTCTTTATTGTTCCTTTTTAATTCTTCATTCTCCTCTTTTACTTCTTTTAACTGTGTTTTTAGTTCTTCTATTTCATTAGTTAAGATTTTGTTCGCCTTCTCTAGTTCTTCCAATCTTTCAACCCTTTGCGCAATTTTTGACATTCTACCGAACCTAATCTCCCAATGTTCGGTCATTTGTTCAAGTTTTTCCTCCTGTTTTACCAGTCGGGGGAGGTTGGTATCCGCCCCCCCCTTATTAAATCCATGGAAATTATTATCCTCACCTTCTATTGTGTTGCTCCTATCTAAGTTTCTAATCTTTCATTTTTGTTAGTCCCTTCATCGTCACTAAATTGCTCTGGCCCGCGTTTGTTTACATGGCGTCTGCCTGCCTGGACCAAGTCCTCTCCTTCCTCATTTCCTTCCATTTCCCTTAGTAATCCCTCCCCTTCTCCCTTTTCCTCACTTTCCCACTACACCACGAGCAATCCCCTTCCCTGCAAGTACAATAGGTACTTCCTTTGCGTTGAGATCCACGAAAATTTCACTTTTTCTTCAGGACGTCAATCCTCGCCGTCTGTCCGACGTAAGTGTGTGTTTGTGTGTATACATATATACACAGACATGAGAGAATTGAATAGACACCAAGAAAAATATATTTCTGCTCTTTTTAATGCATAGTGTTATTCATATTTACCTAATATGTTATATTTACCTAGATTTATGTTTCAGATTACATATAAGGTTAATCAAGCATGCCACGAACCAAAGGAGCAGCAGAGTTATCTGAATTTCAGCGAGGTTGTATTGTGGGTCAACATGAAGGTGGACTTAGTGAACGCAAAATATAAAAAAATCTATCAATACCCCTTTCTACTGTTAATAGAGTGACCATATAATTCACCAGAGAGGGCAAGAAGGGCACAAAACCTCATTCAGGTCGTCCCGGGTTCTCAGAAAGAACCTTGCGTCTTGTCAAAAGAAATGTCGAAGAGGATCCGCGTTGCAAGGCCTCTGACATAGCAGCACAAGCTGATGTCAAGCCCAGAACAGCTGTTGGGTATCTCCACAAGATGCGTTACTATGGCAGAGCTGCAACAAGGAAACCACTCCTTCATCCAGCCAATATCAAGCGCAGAAAGGATTGGGCTTTTGAGATGGTGGAGAGACTTGTGGCCTTTTGGAGCACTGTCATTTTCTCTTATGAGTCACAATTTGCATTATTTTCTGACAGTGGAAGTGTGTGGGTCTGAAGACTCTGTACTCAAGAGTTTGAGCTCAAAAGACTGCAGCCAACAGTGAAACATAGGGACATTTCAATAATGGTGTGGGGTGCAATTTGGAGTGATGGTCGATCAGAGCTTGTGGATGGTCAAGGAAACATCAATTCAGGCAAATATGTTTCTATATTAAAGGAAGGACTCATTCCAATATTCTCCGGTGGTGGAATGATAAAAATGTCTTCCTATTTATGGAAGATGGATCTCCATGTCACACTGCTCAAGCAACACAAAATTGGTTGAGCCAAAATGGGATCAGGAAACTTCCATGGCCAAGTCAGTCCCCAGATATGAACTCTATTGAACACCTCTTGGGCATATTAGACCGACAACTTTGCAAAAAGAACAGGAAG